>NC_142085.1:1885714-2200000 GCF_054644295.1 Miniopterus natalensis | reverse complement strand
GTTAAGGTTATGTTGAGGACTAGGGTTAGAGATCCGGTTAGGGTTCCGATTGGACCTAGGGTTAGGGTTATGTTGAGGGCTAGGGTTAGAGATCCGGTTAGGGTTCCGATTGGACCTAGGGTTAGGGTTATGTTGAGGGCTAGGGTTAGAGATCCGGTTAGGGTTCCGATTGGACCTAGGGTTAGGGTTATGTTGAGGGCTAGGGTTAGAGATCCGGTTAGGGTTCCGATTGGACCTAGGGTTAGGCTTATGTTGAGGAAGAGGTGTAGAGATCCTGTTAGGGTACCCATTGGACCTAGGGTTAGGGTTATGTTGAGGGCTATGGTTAGATATCCGGTTAGGGTTCCGATTGGACCTAGGGTTAGGGTTACATTGAGGGCTAGGTTTAGATATCCATGTAGGGTTCCGAATGGTCCTAGGGTTAGGGTTATGTAGAGGGCTAGGGTTAGATATCCGGTTAGGGTTCTGATTGGACCTAGGTTTAGGGTTACGTTGAGGGCTAGTGTTAGAGTTCCCGTTAGGGTTCGGATTGGACCTAGGGTTAGGGTTATTTTGAGGGCTAGGGTTAGAGTTCCGGTTAGGGTTCCAAATGGACCTAGGGTTAGGGTTATGTTGAGGGCTAGATTTAGAGATCCGGTTAGGGTTCCGATTGGACCTCGGGTTAGGGTTATGTTGAGGGCGAGGGGTAGAGATCCGGTTAGGGTTCGGATTTGTCCTAGGGTTAGGGTTATGTTGAGGGCTAGGGTTAGGAATCCGGTTAGGGTTCCGATTGGACCTAGGGTTAGGGTTATGTTGAGGGCTAGGTATACAGACCCGGTTAGGGTTCCGATTGGACCTAGGGTTAGGTTTATGTTGAGGGCTAGGGTTAGAGATCTGGTTAGGGTTCCGATTGGACCTAGGTTTAGGGTTATGTTGAGGGCGAGTGTTAGAGATCCGGTTAGGGTTCCGATTGGACCTAGGGTTAGGGTTATGTTGAGGGCTAGGGTTAGATATCCGGTTAGGGTTCCGATTGGACCTAGGGTTAGGGTTATGTTGAGGGCTAGGGTTAGAGATCCGGTTAGGGTTCCGATTGGACCTAGGGTTAGGGTTATGTTGAGGGCTAGGGTTAGAGATCCGGTTAGTGTTCCGATTGGACCTAGGGAAAGGGTTATGTTGAGGGCTAGGGTTAGAGATCCGGTTAGGGTTCCGATTGGACCTAGGGTTAGGGTTATGTTGAGGGCTACGTATACAGATCCGGTTAGGGTTCCGATAGGACCTAGGGTTAGGGTTATGTGGAGGGCTAGCGTTAGAGATCCGGTTAGGGTTCCGATTGGACCTAGGGTTAGGGTTATGTTGAGGGCTATGGTTAGATATCCGGTTATGGTTCCGATTGGACCTAGGGAAAGGGTTATGTTGACGTCTAGGGTTAGATATCCGGTTAGGGTTCCGATTGGACCTAGGGTTAGGGTTATGTTGAGGAAGAGTGGTAGAGATCCTGTTAGGGTTCGGATTGGTCCTAGGGTTAGGGTTATGTTGAGGGCTAGGCTTAGGGATCCGGTTAGGGATCCGATTGGACCTAGGGTTAGGGTTATGTTGAGGGCTAGGTATACAGACCCGGTTAGGGTTCCGATTGGACCTAGCTAGGGTTATGTTGAGGGCTAGGGTTAGAGATCTGGTTAGGGTTCCGATTGGACCTAGGGTTAGGGTTATGTTGAGGGCGAGGGTTAGAGATCCGGTTAGGGTTCCGATTGGACCTAGGGTTAGGGTTATGTTGAGGGCTAGGGTTAGAGATCCGGTTAGTGTTCCGATTGGACCTAGGGTTAGGGTTATGTTGAGGGCTAGGGTTAGATATCCGGTTAGGGTTCCGATTGGACCTAGGGTTAGGGTTATGTTGAGGGCTACGTATACATATCCGGTTAGGGTTCCGATTGGACCTAGGGTTAGGGTTATGTGGAGGGCTAGCGTTAGAGATCCGGTTAGGGTTCCGATTGGACCTAAGGTTAGGGTTATGTTGAGGGCTATGGTTAGATATCCGGTTATGGTTCCGATTGGACCTAGGGTAAGGGTTATGTTGAGAGCTAGGGTTAGTGATCCTGTTAGGGTACCGATTGGACCTAGGGTTAGGGTTATGTAGAGGGCTAGGGTTAGATATCCGGTTAGGGTTCTGATTGGACCTAGGGTTAGGGTTATGTTGAGGGCTAGGGTTAGAGTTCCGGTTAGGGTTCGGATTGGACCTAGGTTTAGGGTTATTTTGAGGGCAAGCGTTAGAGTTCCGGTTAGGGTTCCGAATGGACCTAGGGTTAGGGTTATGTTGAGGGCTAGATTTAGAGATCCGGTTAGGGTTCCGATTGGACCTCGGGTTAGAGTTATGTTGAGGGCGAGGGGTAGAGATCCGGTTAGGGTTCGGATTGGTCCTAGGGTTTGGGTTATGTTGAGGGCTAGGGTTAGGGATCCGGTTAGGGTTCCGATTGGACCTAGGGTTAGGGTTATGTTGAGGGCGAGGTATACAGACCCGGTTAGGGTTCCGATTGGACCTAGGGTTAGGGTTATGTTGAGGGCTAGGGTTAGAGATCTGGTTAGGGTTCCGATTGGACCTAGGGTTAGGGTTATGTTGAGGGCTAGGGTTAGAGATCCGGTTAGGGTTCCGATTGGACCTAGGGTTAGGGTTATGTTGAGGGCTAGGGTTAGAGATCCGGTTAGGGTTCCGATTGGACCTAGGGTTAGGCTTATGTTGAGGGCTGGGGTTAGAGATCCGGTTAGGGTTCCGATTGGACCTAGGGTTAGGGTTATGTTGAGGGCTATGGTTAGATATCCGGTTATGGTTCTGATTGGACCTAGGGTTAGGGTTATGTTGAGGGCTAGGGTTAGAGATCCTGTTAGGGTACCGATTGGACCTAGGGTTAGGGTTATGTAGAGGGCTAGGGTTAGATATCCGGTTAGGGTTCTTATCGGACCTAGGGTTAGGGTTACGTTGAGGGCTAGGGTTAGAGTTCCGGTTAGGGTTCGGATTGGACCTAGGGTTAGGGTTATGTTGAGGGCTAGGGTTAGAGTTCCGTTTAGGGTTCCGATTGGACCTAGGGTTAGGGTTATGTTGAGGGCTAGGGTTAGAGATCCGGTTACGTTTCCGATTGGACCTAGGGTTAGGGTTATGTTGAGGGCTAGGGTTAGAGATCCGGTTAGGGTTCCGATTGGACCTAGGGTTAGGGTTATGTTGAGGGCGAGGGGTAGAGATACTGTTAGGATTCCGATTGGACCTAGGCTTAGGTTTATGTTGAGGGCTAGGGTTAGATATCCATTTAGGGTTCCGATTGGACCTAGGGTTAGGGTTATGTTGAGGGCTAGGGTTAGAGATCCGGTTAGGGTTCCGATTGGACCTAGGGTTAGGGTTATGTTGAGGGCTAGGGTTAGAGATCCGGTTAGGGATCCGATTGGACCTAGGGTTAGGGTTATGTTGAGGAAGAGGGGTAGAGATCCTGTTAGGGTTCGGATTGGTCCTAGGGTTAGGGTTATGTTGAGGGCTAGGCTTAGGGATCCGGTTAGGGATCCGATTGGACCTAGGGTTAGGGTTATGTTGAGGGCTAGGTATACAGACCCGGTTAGGGTTCCGATTGGACCTAGCTAGGGTTATGTTGAGGGCTAGGGTTAGAGATCTGGTTAGGGTTCCGATTGGACCTACGGTTAGGGTTATGTTGAGGGCGAGGGTTAGAGATCCGGTTAGGGTTCCGATTGGACCTAGGGTTAGGGTTATGTTGAGGGCTAGGGTTAGAGATCCGGTTAGTGTTCCGATTGGACCTAGGGTTAGGGTTATGTTGAGGGCTAGGGTTAGATATCCGGTTAGAGTTCCGATTGGACCTAGGGTTAGGGTTATGTTGAGGGCTACGTATACATATCCGGTTAAGGTTCCGATTGGACCTAGGGTTAGGGTTATGTGGAGGGCTAGCGTTAGAGATCCGGTTAGGGTTCCGATTGGACCTAAGGTTAGGGTTATGTTGAGGGCTATGGTTAGATATCCGGTTATGGTTCCGATTGGACCTAGGGTAAGGGTTATGTTGAGAGCTAGGGTTAGTGATCTTGTTAGGGTACCGATTGGACCTAGGGTTAGGGTTATGTAGAGGGCTAGGGTTAGATATCCGGTTAGGGTTCTGATTGGACCTAGGGTTAGGGTTATGTTGAGGGCTAGGGTTAGAGTTCCGGTTAGGGTTCGGATTGGACCTGGGTTTAGGGTTATTTTGAGGGCAAGCGTTAGAGTTCCGGTTAGGGTTCCGAATGGACCTAGGGTTAGGGTTATGTTGAGGGCTAGATTTAGAGATCCGGTTAGGGTTCCGATTGGACCTCGGGTTAGAGTTATGTTGAGGGCGAGGGGTAGAGATCCGGTTAGGGTTCGGATTGGTCCTAGGGTTTGGGTTATGTTGAGGGCTAGGGTTAGGGATCCGGTTAGGGTTCCGATTGGACCTAGGGTTAGGGTTATGTTGAGGGCTAGGTATACAGACCCGGTTAGGGTTCCGATTGGACCTAGGGTTAGGGTTATGTTGAGGGCTAGGGTTAGAGATCTGGTTAGGGTTCCGATTGGACCTAGGGTTAGGGTTATGTTGAGGGCTAGGGTTAGAGATCCGGTTAGGGTTCCGATTGGACCTAGGGTTAGGGTTATGTTGAGGGCTAGGGTTAGAAATCCGGTTAGGGTTCCGATTGGACCTAGGGTTAGGGTTATGTTGAGGGCTAGGGTTAGAGATCCGGTTAGGGTTCCGATTGGACCTAGTGTTATGGTTATGTTGAGGGCTAGGTATACAGATCCGGTTAGGGTTCCGATTGGACCTAGGGTTAAGGTTATGTTGAGGACTAGGGTTAGAGATCCGGTTAGGGTTCCGATTGGACCTAGGGTTAGGGTTATGTTGAGGGCTAGGGTTAGAGATCCGGTTAGGGTTCCGATTGGACCTAGGGTTAGGGTTATGTTGAGGGCTAGGGTTAGAGATCCGGTTAGGGTTCCGATTGGACCTAGGGTTAGGGTTATGTTGAGGGCTAGGGTTAGAGATCCGGTTAGGGTTCCGATTGGACCTAGGGTTAGGCTTATGTTGAGGAAGAGGTGTAGAGATCCTGTTAGGGTACCCATTGGACCTAGGGTTAGGGTTATGTTGAGGGCTATGGTTAGATATCCGGTTAGGGTTCCGATTGGACCTAGGGTTAGGGTTACATTGAGGGCTAGGTTTAGATATCCATGTAGGGTTCCGAATGGTCCTAGGGTTAGGGTTATGTAGAGGGCTAGGGTTAGATATCCGGTTAGGGTTCTGATTGGACCTAGGTTTAGGGTTACGTTGAGGGCTAGTGTTAGAGTTCCCGTTAGGGTTCGGATTGGACCTAGGGTTAGGGTTATTTTGAGGGCTAGGGTTAGAGTTCCGGTTAGGGTTCCAAATGGACCTAGGGTTAGGGTTATGTTGAGGGCTAGATTTAGAGATCCGGTTAGGGTTCCGATTGGACCTCGGGTTAGGGTTATGTTGAGGGCGAGGGGTAGAGATCCGGTTAGGGTTCGGATTTGTCCTAGGGTTAGGGTTATGTTGAGGGCTAGGGTTAGGAATCCGGTTAGGGTTCCGATTGGACCTAGGGTTAGGGTTATGTTGAGGGCTAGGTATACAGACCCGGTTAGGGTTCCGATTGGACCTAGGGTTAGGTTTATGTTGAGGGCTAGGGTTAGAGATCTGGTTAGGGTTCCGATTGGACCTAGGTTTAGGGTTATGTTGAGGGCGAGTGTTAGAGATCCGGTTAGGGTTCCGATTGGACCTAGGGTTAGGGTTATGTTGAGGGCTAGGGTTAGATATCCGGTTAGGGTTCCGATTGGACCTAGGGTTAGGGTTATGTTGAGGGCTAGGGTTAGAGATCCGGTTAGGGTTCCGATTGGACCTAGGGTTAGGGTTATGTTGAGGGCTAGGGTTAGAGATCCGGTTAGTGTTCCGATTGGACCTAGGGAAAGGGTTATGTTGAGGGCTAGGGTTAGAGATCCGGTTAGGGTTCCGATTGGACCTAGGGTTAGGGTTATGTTGAGGGCTACGTATACAGATCCGGTTAGGGTTCCGATAGGACCTAGGGTTAGGGTTATGTGGAGGGCTAGCGTTAGAGATCCGGTTAGGGTTCCGATTGGACCTAGGGTTAGGGTTATGTTGAGGGCTATGGTTAGATATCCGGTTATGGTTCCGATTGGACCTAGGGAAAGGGTTATGTTGACGTCTAGGGTTAGATATCCGTTTAGGGTTCCGATTGGACCTAGGGTTAGGTTTATGTTGAGGGCTAGGGTTAGAGATCCGTTTAGGGTTCCGATTGGACCTAGGGTTAGGGTTATGTTGAGGGCTATGGTTTGAGATCCGTTTAGGGTTCCGATTGGACCTAGGGTTAGGGTTATGTTGAGGGCTAGGGTTAGAGATCCGTTTAGGGTTCCGATTGGCCCTAGGGTTAGGGTTATGTTGAGGGCTAGGGTTAGAGATCCGGTTAGGGTTCCGATTGGACCTAGGGTTTGGGTTATGTTGAGGGCGAGGGTTAGAGATCCGGTTAGGCTTCCGATTGGACCTAGGGTTAGGGTTATGTTGAGGGCTAGGGTTTGAGATCCGGTTAGGGTTCCGATTGGACCTAGGGTTAGGGTTATGTTGAGGGAGAGGTTTAGAGATCCGGTTAGGGTTCCGATTGGCCCTAGGGTTAGGGTTATGTTGAGGGCTAGGGTTAGAGATCCGGTTAGGGTTCCGATTGGACCTCGGGTTAGGGTTATGTTGAGGGCTAGGGTTAGAGATCCGGTTAGGGTTCCTATTGGACCTAGGGTTAGGGTTATGTTGAGGGCTAGTGTTTGAGATCCGGTTAGGGTTCCGATTGGACCTAGGGTTAGGGTTATGTTGAGGGCGAGGGTTAGAGATCCGGTTAGGGTTCCGATTGGACCTAGGGTTAGGGTTATGTTGAGGGCTAGGTATACAGATCCGGTTAGGGTTCCGATTGGACCTAAGGTTAGGGTTATGTTGAGGGCTAGGGTTAGAGATCCGGTTAGGGTTCCGATTGGACCTAGGGTTAGGGTTATGTTGAGGGCAAGGGTTAGAAATCCGGTTAGGGTTCCTATTGGACCTAGGGTTAGGCTTATGTTGAGGGCTGGGGTTAGAGATCCGGTTAGGGTTCCGATTGGACCTAGGGTTAGGGTTATGTTGAGGAAGAGGTGTAGAGATCCTGTTAGGGTACCGATTGGACCTAGGGTTAGGGTTATGCTGAGGGCTATGGTTAGATATCCGGTTAGGGTTCCGATTGGACCTAGGGTTAGGGTTACGTTGAGGGCTAGGTTTAGATATCCATGTAGGGTTCCGATTGGTCCTAGGGTTAGGGTTATGTTGAGGGCTACGTATACAGATCCGGTTAGGGTTCCGATTGGACCTAGGGTTAGGGTTATGTGGAGGGCTAGCGTTAGAGATCCGGTTAGGGTTCCGATTGAACCTAAGGTTAGGGTTATGTTGAGGGCTATGGTTAGATATCCGGTTATGGTTCCGATTGGACCTAGGGTTAGGGTTATGTTGAGAGCTAGGGTTAGAGATCCTGTTAGGGTACCGATTGGACCTAGGGTTTGGGTTATGTAGAGGGCTAGGTTTAGATATCCGGTTAGGGTTCTGATTGGACCTAGGGTTAGGGTTATGTTGAGGGCTAGGGTTAGAGTTCCGGTTAGGGTTCGGATTGGACCTAGGGTTAGGGTTATTTTGAGGGCAAGGGTTAGAGTTCCGGTTAGGGTTCCGAATGGACCTAGGGTTAGGGTTATGTTGAGGGCTAGATTTAGAGATCCGGTTAGGGTTCCGATTGGACCTCGGGTTAGGGTTATGTTGAGGGCGAGGGGTAGAGATCCGGTTAGGGTTCGGATTGGTCCTAGGGTTAGGGTTATGTTGAGGGCTAGGGTTAGGGATCCGGTTAGGGTTCCGATTGGACCTCGGGTTAGGGTTATGTTGAGGGCTAGGTATACAGATCCGGTTAGGGTTCCGATTGGACCTAGGGTTAGGGTTATGTTGAGGGCTAGGGTTAGAGATCTGGTTAGGGTTCCGATTGGACCTAGGGTTAGGGTTATGTTGAGGGCTAGGTATACAGATCCGGTTAGGGTTCCGATTGGACCTAAGGTTAGGGTTATGTTGAGGGCTAGGGTTAGAGATCCGGTTAGGGTTCCGATTGGACCTAGGGTTAGGGTTATGTTGAGGGCAAGGGTTAGAGATCCGGTTAGGGTTCAGATTGGACCTAGGGTTAGGCTTATGATGAGGGCTGGGGTTAGAGATCCGGTTAGGGTTCCGATTGGACCTAGGGTTAGGGTTATGTTGAGGAAGAGGTGTAGAGATCCTGTTAGGGTACCGATTGGACCTAGGGTTAGGGTTATGTTGAGGGCTATGGTTAGATATCCGGTTAGGGTTACGATTGGACCTAGGGTTAGGGTTATGTTGAGGGCTAGGGTTAGATATCCGGTTAGGGTTCCGATTGGACCTAGGGTTAGGGTTATGTTGAGGGCTACGTATACATATCCGGTTAGGGTTCCGATTGGACCTAGGGTTAGGGTTATGTGGAGGGCTAGCGTTAGAGATCCGGTTAGGGTTCCGATTGGACCTAAGGTTAGGGTTATGTTGAGGGCTATGGTTAGATATCCGGTTATGGTTCCGATTGGACCTAGGGTAAGGGTTATGTTGAGAGCTAGGGTTAGTGATCCTGTTAGGGTACCGATTGGACCTAGGGTTAGGGTTATGTAGAGGGCTAGGGTTAGATATCCGGTTAGGGTTCTGATTGGACCTAGGGTTAGGGTTATGTTGAGGGCTAGGGTTAGAGTTCCGGTTAGGGTTCGGATTGGACCTAGGTTTAGGGTTATTTTGAGGGCAAGCGTTAGAGTTCCGGTTAGGGTTCCGAATGGACCTAGGGTTAGGGTTATGTTGAGGGCTAGATTTAGAGATCCGGTTAGGGTTCCGATTGGACCTCGGGTTAGAGTTATGTTGAGGGCGAGGGGTAGATATCCGGTTAGGGTTCGGATTGGTCCTAGGGTTTGGGTTATGTTGAGGGCTAGGGTTAGGGATCCGGTTAGGGTTCCGATTGGACATAGGGTTAGGGTTATGTTGAGGGCTAGGTATACAGACCCGGTTAGGGTTCCGATTGGACCTAGGGTTAGGGTTATGTTGAGGGCTAGGGTTAGAGATCTGGTTAGGGTTCCGATTGTACCTAGGGTTAGGGTTATGTTGAGGGCTAGGGTTAGAGATCCGGTTAGGGTTCCGATTGGACCTAGGGTTAGGGTTATGTTGAGGGCTAGGGTTAGAAATCCGGTTAGGGTTCCGATTGGACCTAGGGTTAGGGTTATGTTGAGGGCTAGGGTTAGAGATCCGGTTAGGGTTCCGATTGGACCTAGTGTTATGGTTATGTTGAGGGCTAGGTATACAAATCCGGTTAGGGTTCCGATTGGACCTAGGGTTAAGGTTATGTTGAGGACTAGGGTTAGAGATCCGGTTAGGGTTCCGATTGGACCTAGGGTTAGGGTTATGTTGAGGGCTAGGGTTAGAGATCCGGTTAGGGTTCCGATTGGACCTAGGGTTAGGGTTATGTTGAGGGCTAGGGTTAGAGATCCGGTTAGGGTTCCGATTGGACCTAGGGTTAGGGTTATGTTGAGGGCTAGGGTTAGAGATCCGGTTAGGGTTCCGATTGGACCTAGGGTTAGGCTTATGTTGAGGGCTGGGGTTAGAGATCCGGTTAGGGTTCCGATTGGACCTAGGGTTAGGGTTATGTTGAGGAAGAGGTGTAGAGATCCTGTTAGGGTACCCATTGGACCTAGGGTTAGGGTTATGTTGAGGGCTATGGTTAGATATCCGGTTAGGGTTCCGATTGGACCTAGGGTTAGGGTTACGTTGAGGGCTAGGTTTAGATATCCATGTAGGGTTCCGAATGGTCCTAGGGTTAGGGTTATGTAGAGGGCTAGGGTTAGATATCCGGTTAGGGTTCTGATTGGACCTAGGTTTAGGGTTACGTTGAGGGCTAGTGTTAGAGTTCCCGTTAGGGTTCGGATTGGACCTAGGGTTAGGGTTATTTTGAGGGCTAGGGTTAGAGTTCCGGTTAGGGTTCCGAATGGACCTAGGGTTAGGGTTATGTTGAGGGCTAGATTTAGAGATCCGGTTAGGGTTCCGATTGGACCTCGGGTTAGGGTTATGTTGAGGGCGAGGGGTAGAGATCCGGTTAGGGTTCGGATTTGTCCTAGGGTTAGGGTTATGTTGAGGGCTAGGGTTAGGAATCCGGTTAGGGTTCCGATTGGACCTAGGGTTAGGGTTATGTTGAGGGCTAGGTATACAGACCCGGTTAGGGTTCCGATTAGACCTAGGGTTAGGTTTATGTTGAGGGCTAGGGTTAGAGATCTGGTTAGGGTTCCGATTGGACCTAGGCTTAGGGTTATGTTGAGGGCGAGTGTTAGAGATCCGGTTAGGGTTCCGATTGGACCTAGGGTTAGGGTTATGTTGAGGGCTAGGGTTAGATATCCGGTTAGGGTTCCGATTGGACCTAGGGTTAGGGTTATGTTGAGGGCTAGGGTTAGAGATCCGGTTAGGGTTCCGATTGGACCTAGGGTTAGGGTTATGTTGAGGGCTAGGGTTAGAGATCCGGTTAGTGTTCCGATTGGACCTAGGGATAGGGTTATGTTGAGGGCTAGGGTTAGAGATCCGGTTAGGGTTCCGATTGGACCTAGGGTTAGGGTTATGTTGAGGGCTACGTATACAGATCCGGTTAGGGTTCCGATAGGACCTAGGGTTAGGGTTATGTGGAGGGCAAGCGTTAGAGATCCGGTTAGGGTTCCGATTGGACCTAGGGTTAGGGTTATGTTGAGGGCTATGGTTAGATATCCGGTTATGGTTCCGATTGGACCTAGGGAAAGGGTTATGTTGACGTCTAGGGTTAGATATCCGTTTAGGGTTCCGATTGGACCTAGGGTTAGGTTTATGTTGAGGGCTAGGGTTAGAGATCCGTTTAGGGTTCCGATTGGACCTAGGGTTAGGGTTATGTTGAGGGCTATGGTTTGAGATCCGTTTAGGGTTCCGATTGGACCTAGGGTTAGGGTTATGTTGAGGGCTAGGGTTAGAGATCCGGTTAGGGTTCCGATTGGACCTAGGGTTTGGGTTATGTTGAGGGCGAGGGTTAGAGATCCGGTTAGGCTTCCGATTGGACCTAGGGTTAGGGTTATGTTGAGGGCTAGGGTTAGAGATCCGGTTAGGGTTCCGATTGGACCTAGGGTTAGGGTTATGTTGAGGGCTAGGGTTAGAGATCCGTTTAGGGTTCCGATTGGACCTAGGGTTAGGGTTATGTTGAGGGCTATGGTTTGAGATCCGTTGAGGGTTCCGATTGGACCTAGGGTTAGGGTTATGTTGAGGGCTAGGGTTAGAGATCCGGTTAGGGTTCCGATTGGACCTAGGGTTTGGGTTATGTTGAGGGCGAGGGTTAGAGATCCGGTTAGGCTTCCGATTGGACCTAGGGTTAGGGTTATGTTGAGGGCTAGGGTTTGAGATCCGGTTAGGGTTCCGATTGTACCTAGGGTTAGGGTTATGTTGAGGGAGAGGGTTAGAGATCCGGTTAGGGTTCCGATTGGCCCTAGGGTTAGGGTTATGTTGAGGGCTATGGTTTGAGATCCGTTTAGGGTTCCGATTGGCCCTAGGGTTAGGGTTATGTTGAGGGCTAGGGTTAGAGATCCGGTTAGGGTTCCGATTGGACCTAGGGTTTGGGTTATGTTGAGGGCGAGGGTTAGAGATCCGGTTAGGCTTCCGATTGGACCTAGGGTTAGGGTTATGTTGAGGGCTAGGGTTTGAGATCCGGTTAGGGTTCCGATTGTACCTAGGGTTAGGGTTATGTTGAGGGAGAGGGTTAGAGATCCGTTTAGGGTTCCGATTGGCCCTAGGGTTAGGGTTATGTTGAGGGCTAGGGTTAGAGATCCGGTTAGGGTTCCGATTGGACCTCGGGTTAGTGTTATGTTGAGGGCTAGGGTTAGAGATCCGGTTAGGGTTCCTATTGGACCTAGGGTTAGGGTTATGTTGAGGGCTAGGGTTTGAGATCCGGTTAGGGTTCCGATTGGACCTAGGGTTAGGGTTATGTGAGGGCGAGGGTTAGAGATCCGGTTAGGGTTCCGATTGGACCTAGGGTTAGGGTTATGTTGAGGGCTAGGTATACAGATCCGGTTAGGGTTCCGATTGGACCTAAGGTTAGGGTTATGTTGAGGGCTAGGGTTAGAGATCCGGTTAGGGTTCCGATTGGACCTAGGGTTAGGGTTATGTTGAGGGCAAGGGTTAGAAATCCGCTTAGGGTTCCTATTGGACCTAGGGTTAGGCTTATGTTGAGGGCTGGGGTTAGAGATCCGGTTAGGGTTCCGATTGGACCTAGGGTTAGGGTTATGTTGAGGAAGAGGTGTAGAGATCCTGTTAGGGTACCGATTGGACCTAGGGTTAGGCTTATGCTGAGGGCTATGGTTAGATATCCGGTTAGGGTTCCGATTGGACCTAGGGTTAGGGTTACGTTGAGGGCTAGGTTTAGATATCCATGTAGGGTTCCGATTGGTCCTAGGGTTAGGGTTATGTTGAGGGCTACGTATACAGATCCGGTTAGGGTTCCGATTGGACCTAGGGTTAGGGTTATGTGGAGGGCTAGCGTTAGAGATCCGGTTAGGGTTCCGATTGAACCTAAGGTTAGTGTTATGTTGAGGGCTATGGTTAGATATCCGGTTATGGTTCCGATTGGACCTAGGGTTAGGGTTATGTTGAGAGCTAGGGTTAGAGATCCTGTTAGGGTACCGATTGGACCTAGGGTTTGGGTTATGTTGAGGGCTAGGGTTAGAGTTCCGGTTAGGGTTCGGATTGGACCTAGGGTTAGGGTTATTTTGAGGGCAAGGGTTAGAGTTCCGGTTAGGGTTCCGAATGGACCTAGGGTTAGGGTTATGTTGAGGGCTAGATTTAGAGATCCGGTTAGGGTTCCGATTGGACCTCGGGTTAGGGTTATGTTGAGGGCGAGGGGTAGAGATCCGGTTAGGGTTCGGATTGGTCCTAGGGTTAGGGTTATGTTGAGGGCTAGGGTTAGGGATCCGGTTAGGGTTCCGATTGGACCTAGGTTTAGGGTTATGTTGAGGGCTAGGTATACAGATCCGGTTAGGGTTCCGATTGGACCTAGGGTTAGGGTTATGTTGAGGGCTAGGGTTAGAGATCTGGTTAGGGTTCCGATTGGACCTAGGGTTAGGGTTATGTTGAGGGCTAGGGTTAGAGATCCGTTTAGGGTTCCGATTGGCCCTAAGGTTAGGGTTATGTTGAGGGCTAGGGTTAGAGATCCGGTTAGGGTTCCGATTGGACCTCGGGTTAGGGTTATGTTGAGGGCAAGGGTTAGAGATCTGGTTAGGGTTCCGATTGGACCTAGGGTTAGGGTTATGTTGAGGGCTAGGGTTAGAGATCTGGTTAGGGTTCCGATTGGACCTAGGGTTAGGGTTATGTTGAGGGCTAGGTATACAGATCCGGTTAGGGTTCCGATTGGACCTAAGGTTAGGGTTATGTTGAGGGCTAGGGTTAGAGATCCGGTTAGGGTTCCGATTGGACCTAGGGTTAGGGTTATGTTGAGGGCAAGGGTTAGAGATCCGGTTAGGGTTCCGATTGGACCTAGGGTTAGGCTTATGATGAGGGCTGGGGTTAGAGATCCGGTTAGGGTTCCGATTGGACCTAGGGTTAGGGTTATGTTGAGGAAGAGGTGTAGAGATCCTGTTAGGGTACCGATTGGACCTAGGGTTAGGGTTATGTTGAGGGCTATGGTTAGATATCCGGTTAGGGTTCCGATTGGACCTAGGGTTAGGGTTATGTTGAGGGCTAGGTTTAGAGATCCGGTTAGGGTTCCGATTGGACCTCGGGTTAGGGTTATGTTGAGGGCGAGGGGTAGAGATCCAGTAAGGGTTACGATTGGACCCAGGGTTAGCGTTGTGTTGAGGGCTAGGGTTAGAGATCCGGTTAGGATTCCGATTGGACCTAGGGTTATGGTTATGTTGAGGGCTAGGGTTAGAGTTCCGTTTAGGGTTCCGATTGGACCTAGGGTTAGGGTTATGTTGAGGGCTAGGGTTAGAGATCCGGTTACGTTTCCGATTGGACCTTGGGTTAGGGTTATGTTGAGGGCTAGGTATACAGATCCGGTTAGGTTTCCTATTGGACCTAAGGTTAGGGTTAGGTTGAGGGCTAGGGTTAGAGATCCGGTTATGGTTCCGATTGGACCTAGGGTTAGGGTTATGTTGAGGGTTAGGGTTAGAGATCCGGTTAGGTTTCCGATTGGACCTAGGGTTAGGGTTATGTTGAGGGCTAGGTATACAGATCCGGTTAGGGTTCCGATTGGACCTAGGGTTAGGGTTATGTTGAGGACTAGGGTTAGAGATCCGGTTAGGGTTCCGATTGGACCTAGGGTTAGGGTTATGTTGAGGGCGAGGGGTAGAGATACTGTTAGGGTTCCGATTGGACCTAGGCTTAGGTTTATGTTGAGGGCTAAGGTTAGATATCCATTTAGGGTTCCAATTGGACCTAGGGTTAGGTTTATGTTGAGGGCTAGGGTTAGAGTTCCGTTTAGGGTTCCGATTGAACCTAGGGATAGGGTTATGTTGAGGGCTATATTTAGAGATCCGGTTAGGGTTCCTATTGGACCTCGGGTTAGGGTTATGTTGAGGACGAGGGGTAGAGATCCGGTTAGGGTTCGGATTGGTCCTAGGGTTAGGGTTATGTTGAGGGCTAGGCTTAGGGATCCGGTTAGGGATCCGATTGGACCTAGGGTTAGGGTTATGTGGAGGGCTAGCGTTAGAGATCCGGTTATGGTTCTGATTGGACCTAGGGTTAGGGTTATGTTGAGGGCTAGGGTTAGAGATCCTGTTAGGGTACCGATTGGACCTAGGGTTAGGGTTATGTAGAGGGCTAGGGTTAGATATCGGGTTAGGGTTCTGATTGGACCTAGGGTTAGGGTTACGTTGAGGGCTAGGGTTAGAGTTCCGGTTAGGGTTCGGATTGGACCTAGGGTTAGGGTTATGTTGAGGGCTAGGGTTAGAGATCTGGTTAGGGTTCCGATTGGACCTAGGGTTAGGGTTATGTTGAGGGCTAGGGTTAGAGATCTGGTTAGGGTTCCGATTGGACCTAGGGTTAGGGTTATGTTGAGGGCGAGGGTTAGAGATCCGGTTAGGGTTCCGATTGGACCTAGGGTTAGGGTTATGTTGAGGGCTAGGGTTAGAGATCCGGTTAGTGTTCCGATTGGACCTAGGGTTAGGGTTATGTTGAGGGCTAGGGTTAGATATCCGGTTAGGGTTCCGATTGGACCTAGGGTTAGGGTTATGTTGAGGGCTACGTATACATATCCGGTTAGGGTTCCGATTGGACCTAGGGTTAGGGTTATGTGGAGGGCTAGCGTTAGAGATCCGGTTAGGGTTCCGATTGGACCTAAGGTTAGGGTTATGTTGAGGGCTATGGTTAGATATCCGGTTATGGTTCCGATTGGACCTAGGGATAGGGTTATGTTGACGTCTAGGGTTAGATATCCGTTTAGGGTTCCGATTGGACCTAGGGTTAGGTTTATGTTGAGGGCTAGGGTTAGAGATCCGTTTTGGGTTCCGATTGGCCCTAGGGTTAGGGTTATGTTGAGGGCTAGGGTTAGAGATCCGGTTAGGGTTCCGATTGGACCTAGGGTTTGGGTTATGTTGAGGGCGAGGGTTAGAGATCCGGTTAGGGTTCCGATTGGACCTAGGGTTAGGGTTATGTTGAGGAAGAGGTGTAGAGATCCTGTTAGGGTACCGATTGGACCTAGGGTTAGGGTTATGCTGAGGGCTATGGTTAGATATCCGGTTAGGGTTCCGATTGGACCTAGGGTTAGGGTTACGTTGAGGGCTAGGTTTAGATATCCATGTAGGGTTCCGATTGGTCCTAGGGTTAGGGTTATGTTGAGGGCTACGTATACAGATCCGGTTAGGGTTCCGATTGGACCTAGGGTTAGGGTTATGTGGAGGGCTAGCGTTAGAGATCCGGTTAGAGTTCCGATTGAACCTAAGGTTAGGGTTATGTTGAGGGCTATGGTTAGATATCCGGTTATGGTTCCGATTGGACCTAGGGTTAGGGTTATGTTGAGAGCTAGGATTAGAGATCCTGTTAGGGTACCGATTGGACCTAGGGTTTGGGTTATGTAGAGGGCTAGGTTTAGATATCTGGTTAGGGTTCTGATTGGACCTAGGGTTAGGGTTATGTTGAGGGCTAGGGTTAGAGTTCCGGTTAGGGTTCGGATTGGACCTAGGGTTAGGGTTATTTTGAGGGCAAGGGTTAGAGTTCCGGTTAGGGTTCCGAATGGACCTAGGGTTAGGGTTATGTTGAGGGCTAGATTTAGAGATCCGGTTAGGGTTCCGATTGGACCTCGGGTTAGGGTTATGTTGAGGGCGAGGGGTAGAGATCCGGTTAGGGTTCGGATTGGTCCTAGGGTTAGGGTTATGTTGAGGGCTAGGGTTAGGGATCCGGTTAGGGTTCCGATTGGACCTAGGGTTAGGGTTATGTTGAGGGCTAGGTATACAGATCCGGTTAGGGTTCCGATTGGACCTAGGGTTAGGGTTATGTTGAGGGCTAGGGTTAGAGATCTGGTTAGGGTTCCGATTGGACCTAGGGTTAGGGTTATGTTGAGGGCTAGGGTTAGAGATCCGTTTAGGGTTCCGATTGGCCCTAAGGTTAGGGTTATGTTGAGGGCTAGGGTTAGAGATCCGGTTAGGGTTCCGATTGGACCTCGGGTTAGGGTTATGTTGAGGGCAAGGGTTAGAGATCTGGTTAGGGTTCCGATTGGACCTAGGGTTAGGGTTATGTTGAGGGCTAGGGTTAGAGATCTGGTTAGGGTTCCGATTGGACCTAGGGTTAGGGTTATGTTGAGGGCTAGGTATACAGATCCGGTTAGGGTTCCGATTGGACCTAAGGTTAGGGTTATGTTGAGGGCTAGGGTTAGAGATCCGGTTAGGGTTCCGATTGGACCTAGGGTTAGGGTTATGTTGAGGGCAAGGGTTAGAGATCCGGTTAGGGTTCCGATTGGACCTAGGGTTAGGCTTATGATGAGGGCTGGGGTTAGAGATCCGGTTAGGGTTCCGATTGGACCTAGGGTTAGGGTTATGTTGAGGAAGAGGTGTAGAGATCCTGTTAGGGTACCGATTGGACCTAGGGTTAGGGTTATGTTGAGGGCTATGGTTAGATATCCGGTTAGGGTTCCGATTGGACCTAGGGTTAGGGTTATGTTGAGGGCTAGGTTTAGAGATCCGGTTAGGGTTCCGATTGGACCTCGGGTTAGGGTTATGTTGAGGGCGAGGGGTAGAGATCCGGTAAGGGTTACGATTGGACCCAGGGTTAGCGTTGTGTTGAGGGCTAGGGTTAGAGATCCGGTTAGGATTCCGATTGGACCTAGGGTTATGGTTATGTTGAGGGCTAGGGTTAGAGTTCCGTTTAGGGTTCCGATTGGACCTAGGGTTAGGGTTATGTTGAGGGCTAGGGTTAGAGATCCGGTTACGTTTCCGATTGGACCTTGGGTTAGGGTTATGTTGAGGGCTAGGTATACAGATCCGGTTAGGTTTCCTATTGGACCTAAGGTTAGGGTTAGGTTGAGGGCTAGGGTTAGAGATCCGGTTAGGGTTCCGATTGGACCTAGGGTTAGGGTTATGTTGAGGGTTAGGGTTAGAGATCCGGTTAGGTTTCCGATTAGACCTAGGGTTAGGGTTATGTTGAGGGCTAGGTATACAGATCCGGTTAGGGTTCCGATTGGACCTAGGGTTAGGGTTATGTTGAGGACTAGGGTTAGAGATCCGGTTAGGGTTCCGATTGGACCTAGGGTTAGGGTTATGTTGAGGGCGAGGGGTAGAGATACTGTTAGGGTTCCGATTGGACCTAGGGTTAGGGTTATGTTGAGGGCTAGGCTTAGGGATCCGGTTAGGGATCCGATTGGACCTAGGGTTAGGGTTATGTGGAGGGCTAGCGTTAGAGATCCGGTTAGGGTTCCGATTGGACCTAGGGTTAGGGTTATGTGGAGGGCTAGCGTTAGAGATCCGGTTAGGGTTCCGATTGGACCTAGGGTTAGGGTTATGTTGAGGGCTATGGTTAGATATCCGGTTATGGTTCTGATTGGACCTAGGGTTAGGGTTATGTTGAGGGCTAGGGTTAGAGATCCTGTTAGGGTACCGATTGGACCTAGGGTTAGGGTTATGTAGAGGGCTAGGGTTAGATATCGGGTTAGGGTTCTGATTGGACCTAGGGTTAGGGTTACGTTGAGGGCTAGGGTTAGAGTTCCGGTTAGGGTTCGGATTGGACCTAGGGTTAGGGTTATGTTGAGGGCTAGGGTTAGAGTTCCGTTTAGGGTTCCGATTGGACCTAGGGTTAGGGTTATGTTGAGGGCTAGGGTTAGAGATCCGGTTACGTTTCCGATTGGACCTAGGGTTAGGGTTATGTTGAGGGCTAGGGTTAGAGATCCGGTTAGGGTTCCGATTGGACCTAGGGTTAGGGTTATGTTGAGGGCGAGGGGTAGAGATACTGTTAGGGTTCCGATTGGACCTAGGCTTAGGTTTATGTTGAGGGCTAGGGTTAGATATCCATTTAGGGTTCCGATTGGACCTAGGGTTAGGGTTATGTTGAGGGCTAGGGTTAGAGATCCGGTTAGGGTTCCGATTGGACCTAGGGTTAGGGTTATGTTGAGGGCTAGGTTTAAATATCCGGTTAGGGTTCCGATTGGACCTCGGGTTAGGGTTATGTTGAGGAAGAGGGGTAGAGATCCTGTTAGGGTTCGGATTGGTCCTAGGGTTAGGGTTATGTTGAGGGCTAGGCTTAGGGATCCGGTTAGGGATCCGATTGGACCTAGGGTTAGGGTTATGTTGAGGGCTAGGTATACAGACCCGGTTAGGGTTCCGATTGGACCTAGGGTAGGGTTATGTTGAGGGCTAGGGTTAGAGATCTGGTTAGGGTTCCGATTGGACCTAGGGTTAGGGTTATGTTGAGGGCGAGGGTTAGAGATGCGGTTAGGGTTCCGATTGGACCTAGGGTTAGGGTTATGTTGAGGGCTAGGGTTAGAGATCCGGTTAGTGTTCCGATTGGACCTAGGGTTAGGGTTATGTTGAGGGCTAGGGTTAGATATCCGGTTAGGGTTCCGATTGGACCTAGGGTTAGGGTTATGTTGAGGGCTACGTATACATATCCGGTTAGGGTTCCGATTGGACCTAGGGTTAGGGTTATGTGGAGGGCTAGCGTTAGAGATCCGGTTAGGGTTCCGATTGGACCTAAGGTTAGGGTTATGTTGAGGGCTATGGTTAGATATCCGGTTATGGTTCCGATTGGACCTAGGGATAGGGTTATGTTGACGTCTAGGGTTAGATATCCGTTTAGGGTTCCGATTGGACCTAGGGTTAGGTTTATGTTGAGGGCTAGGGTTAGAGATCCGTTTTGGGTTCCGATTGGCCCTAGGGTTAGGGTTATGTTGAGGGCTAGGGTTAGAGATCCGGTTAGGGTTCCGATTGGACCTAGGGTTTGGGTTATGTTGAGGGCGAGGGTTAGAGATCCGGTTAGGGTTCCGATTGGACCTAGGGTTAGGGTTATGTTCAGGGCTAGGTATACAGTTCCGGTTATGGTTCCGATTGGACCTAGGGTTAGGGTTATGTTGAGGGCTAGGCTTAGAGTTCCGTTTAGGGTTCCGATTGGACCTAGGGTTAGGGTTATGTTGAGGGGTAGGGTTAGAGATCCGGTTACGTTTCCGATTGGACCTAGGGTTAGGGTTATGTTGAGGGCTAGGTATACAGATCCGGTTAGGTTTCCGATTGGACCTAGGGTTATGGTTATGTTGAGGGCTAAGTATACAGATCCGGTTAGGGTTCCGATTGGACCTAGGGTTAAGGTTATGTTGAGGACTAGGGTTAGAGATCCGGTTACGGTTCCGATTGGACCTAGGGTTAGGGTTATGTTGAGGGCTAGGGTTAGAGATCCGGTTAGGGTTCCGATTGGACCTAGGGTTAGGGTTATGTTGAGGGTAGGGTTAGAGATCCGGTTAGGGTTCCGATTGGACCTAGGGTTAGGGTTATGTTGAGGGTAGCGTTAGAGATCCGGTTAGGGTTCCGATTGGACCTAGGGTTAGGGTTATGTTGAGGGCTAGGTTTAAATATCCGGTTAGGGTTCCGATTGGACCTCGGGTTAGGGTTATGTTGAGTGCGAGGGGTAGAGATCCGGTTAGGGTTCGGATTGGTCCTAGGGTTAGGGTTATGTTGAGGGCTAGGGTTAGGGATCCGGTTAGGGTTCCGATTGGACATAGGGTTAGGGTTATGTTGAGGGCTAGGTATACAGACACGGTTAGGGTTCCGATTGGACCTAGGGTTAGGGTTATGTTGATGGGTAGGGTTAGATATCCATTTAGTGTTCCCATTGGACCTAGGGTTAGGTTTATGTTGAGGGCTAGGGTTAGAGTTCCGTTTAGGGTTCCAATTGGACCTAGGGTTAGGGTTATGTTGAGGGCTAGGTTTAGAGATCCGGTTAGGGTTCCGATTTGACCTAGGGTTAGGGTTATGTTGATGGCTGGGGTTAGAGATCCGGTTAGAGTTCCGATTGGACCTAGGGTTAGGTTTATGTTGAGGAAGAGGGGTAGAGACCCTGTTAGGGTTCGGATTGGTCCTAGGGTTAGGGTTATGTTGAGGGCTAGGCTTAGGGATCCGGTTATGGATCCGATTGGACCTAGGTTTAGGGTTATGTTGAGGGCTAGGTATACAGACCCGGTTAGGGTTCCGATTGGACCTAGGGTAGGGTTATGTTGAGGGCTAGGGTTAGAGATCTGGTTAGGGTTCCGATTGGACCTAGGGTTAGGGTTATGTTGAGGGCGATGGTTAGAGATCCGGTTAGGGTTCCGATTGGACCTAGGGTTAGGGTTATGTTGAGGGATAGGGTTAGAGATCCGGTTAGGGTTCCGATTGGACCTAGGGTTAGGGTTATGTTGAGGGCTAGTGTTAGATATCCGGTTAGGGTTCCGATTGGACCTAGGGTTAGGGTTATGTTGAGGGCTACGTATACAGATCCGGTTAGGGTTCCGATTGGACCTAGGGTTAGGGTTATGTGGAGGGCTAGGGTTAGAGATCCGGTTAGGGTTCCGATTGGACCCAGGGTTAGGGTTATGTTGAGGGCTAGGTATACAGATCCGGTTATGGTTCCGATTGGACCTAGGGTTAGGGTTATGTTGAGGGCTAGGCTTAGAGTTCCGTTTAGGGTTCCGATTGGACCTAGGGTTAGGGTTATGTTGAGGGGTAGGGTTAGAGATCCGGTTACGTTTCCGATTGGACCTAGGGTTAGGGTTATGTTGAGGGCTAGGTATACAGATCCGGTTAGGTTTCCGATTGGACCTAGGGTTATGGTTATGTTGAGGGCTAGGTATACAGATCCGGTTAGGGTTCCGATTGGACCTAGGGTTAAGGTTATGTTGAGGACTAGGGTTAGAGATCCGGTTACGGTTCCGATTGGACCTAGGGTTAGGGTTATGTTGAGGGCTAGGGTTAGAGATCCGGTTAGGGTTCCGATTGGACCTAGGGTTAGGGTTATGTTAAGGGTAGGGTTAGAGATCCGGTTAGGGTTCCGATTGGACCTAGGGTTAGGGTTATGTTGAGGGTAGGGTTAGAGATCCGGTTAGGGTTCCGATTGGACCTAGGGTTAGGGTTATGTTGAGGGCTAGGTTTAAATATCCGGTTAGGGTTCCGATTGGACCTCGGGTTAGGGTTATGTTGAGTGCGAGGGGTAGAGATCCGGTTAGGGTTCGGATTGGTCCTAGGGTTAGGGTTATGTTGAGGGCTAGGGTTAGGGATCCGGTTAGGGTTCCGATTGGACCTAGGGTTAGGGTTATGTTGAGGGTAGGGTTAGAGATCCGGTTAGGGTTCCGATTGGACCTAGGGTTAGGGTTATGTTGAGGGTAGGGTTAGAGATCCGGTTAGGGTTCCGATTGGACCTAGGGTTAGGGTTATGTTGAGGGCTAGGTTTAAATATCCGGTTAGGGTTCCGATTGGACCTCGGGTTAGGGTTATGTTGAGTTCGAGGGGTAGAGATCCGGTTAGGGTTCGGATTGGTCCTAGGGTTAGGGTTATGTTGAGGGCTAGGGTTAGGGATCCGGTTAGGGTTCCGATTGGACCTAGGGTTAGGGTTATGTTGATGGCTAGGGTTAGATATCCATTTAGTGTTCCAATAGGACCTAGGGTTAGGTTTATGTTGAGGGCTAGGGTTAGAGTTCCGTTTAGGGTTCCAATTGGACCTAGGGTTAGGGTTATGTTGAGGGCTAGGTTTAGAGATCCGGTTAGGGTTCCGATTTGACCTAGGGTTAGGGTTATGTTGATGGCTGGGGTTAGAGATCCGGTTAGGGTTCCGATTGGACCTAGGGTTAGGTTTATGTTGAGGAAGAGGGGTAGAGATCCTGTTAGGGTTCGGATTGGTCCTAGGGTTAGGGTTATGTTGAGGGCTAGGCTTAGGGATCCGGTTATGGATCCGATTGGACCTAGGTTTAGGGTTATGTTGAGGGCTAGGTATACAGACCCCGTTAGGGTTCCGATTGGACCTAGGGTAGGGTTATGTTGAGGGCTAGGGTTAGAGATCTGGTTAGGGTTCCGATTGGACCTAGGGTTAGGGTTATGTTGAGGGCGATGGTTAGAGATCCGGTTAGGGTTCCGATTGGACCTAGGGTTAGGGTTATGTTGAGGGCTAGGGTTAGAGATCCGGTTAGGGTTCCGATTGGACCTAGGGTTAGGGTTATGTTGAGGGCTAGGTTTAGATATCCGGTTAGGGTTCCGATTGGACCTAGGGTTAGGGTTATGTTGAGGGCTACGTATACAGATCCGGTTAGGGTTCCGATTGGACCTAGGGTTAGGGTTATGTGGAGGGCTAGGGTTAGAGATCCGGTTAGGGTTCCGATTGGACCTAAGGTTAGGGTTATGTTGAGGGCTATGGTTAGATATCCGGTTATGGTTCCGATTGGACCTAGGGTTAGGGTTATGTTGAGAGATAGGGTTAGAGATCCTGTTAGGGTACCGATTGGACCTAGGGTTAGGGTTAAGTAGAGGGCTAGGTTTAGATATCCGGTTAGGGTTCTGATTGGACCTAGGGTTAGGATTATGTTGAGGGCTAGGGTTAGAGTTCCGGTTAGGGTTCGGATTGGACCTAGGGTTAGGGTTATTTTGAGGGCAAGGGTTAGAGTTCCGGTTAGGGTTCCGAATGGACCTAGGGTTAGGGTTATGTTGAGGGCTAGATTTAGAGATCCGGTTAGGGTTCCGATTGGACCTCGGGTTAGGGTTATGTTAAGGGCGAGGGGTAGAGATCCGGTTAGGGTTCGGATTGGTCCTAGGGTTAGGGTTATGTTGAGGGCTAGGGTTAGGGATCCGGTTAGGGTTCCGATTGGACATAGGGTTAGGGTTATGTTGAGGGCTAGGTATACAGATCCGGTTAGCGTTCCGAATGGACCTAGGGTTAGGGTTATGTTGAGGGCTAGGGTTAGAGATCTGGTTAGGGTTCCGATTGGACCTAGGGTTAGGGTTATGTTGAGGGCTAGGGTTAGAGATCCGTTTAGGGTTCCGATTGGCCCTAGGGTTAGGGTTATGTTGAGGGCTAGGGTTAGAGATCCGGTTAGGGTTCCGATTGGACCTCGGGTTAGGGTTATGTTGAGGGCTAGGGTTAGAGATCCGGTTAGGGTTCCGATTGGACCTAGGGTTAGGGTTATGTTGAGGGCTAGGGTTTGAGATCCGGTTAGGGTTCCGATTGGACCTAGGGTTAGGGTTATGTTGAGGGCGAGGGTTAGAGATCCGGTTAGAGTTCCGATTGGCCCTAGGGTTAGGGTTATGTTGAGGGCTAGGGTTAGAGATCCGGTTAGGGTTCCGATTGGACCTCGGGTTAGGGTTATGTTGAGGGCTAGGGTTAGAGATCCGGTTAGGGTTCCGATTGGACCTAGGGTTAGGGTTATGTTGAGGGCTAGGGTTTGAGATCCGGTTAGGGTTCCGATTGGACCTAGGGTTAGGGTTATGTTGAGGGCGAGGGTTAGAGATCCGGTTAGGGTTCCGATTGGACCTAGGGTTAGGGTTATGTTGAGGGCTAGGTATACAGATCCGGTTAGGGTTCCGATTGGACCTAAGGTTAGGGTTATGTTGAGGGCTAGGGTTAGAGATCCGGTTAGGGTTCCGATTGGACCTAGGGTTAGGGTTATGTTGAGGGCAAGGGTTAGAAATCCGGTTAGGGTTCCTATTGGACCTAGGGTTAGGCTTATGTTGAGGGCTGGGGTTAGAGATCCGGTTAGGGTTCCGATTGGACCTAGGGTTAGGGTTATGTTGAGGAAGAGGTGTAGAGATCCTGTTAGGGTACCGATTGGACCTAGGGTTAGGGTTATGCTGAGGGCTATGGTTAGATATCCGGTTAGGGTTCCGATTGGACCTAGGGTTAGGGTTACGTTGAGGGCTAGGTTTAGATATCCATGTAGGGTTCCGATTGGTCCTAGGGTTAGGGTTATGTTGAGGGCTACGTATACAGATCCGGTTAGGGTTCCGATTGGACCTAGGGTTAGGGTTATGTGGAGGGCTAGCGTTAGAGATCCGGTTAGGGTTCCGATTGAACCTAAGGTTAGGGTTATGTTGAGGGCTATGGTTAGATATCCGGTTATGGTTCCGATTGGACCTAGGGTTAGGGTTATGTTGAGAGCTAGGGTTAGAGATCCTGTTAGGGTACCGATTGGACCTAGGGTTTGGGTTATGTAGAGGGCTAGGTTTAGATATCCGGTTAGGGTTCTGATTGGACCTAGGGTTAGGGTTATGTTGAGGGCTAGGGTTAGAGTTCAGGTTAGGGTTCGGATTGGACCTAGGGTTAGGGTTATTTTGAGGGCAAGGGTTAGAGTTCCGGTTAGGGTTCCGAATGGACCTAGGGTTAGGGTTATGTTGAGGGCTAGATTTAGAGATCCGGTTAGGGTTCCGATTGGACCTCGGGTTAGGGTTATGTTGAGGGCTAGGGTTAGAGATCTGGTTAGGGTTCCGATTGGACCTAGGGTTAGGGTTATGTTGAGGGCTAGGGTTAGAGATCCGTTTAGGGTTCCGATTGCCCCTAAGGTTAGGGTTATGTTGAGGGCTAGGGTTAGAGATCCGCTTAGGGTTCCGATTGGACCTCGGGTTAGGGTTATGTTGAGGGCAAGGGTTAGAGACCTGGTTAGGGTTCCGATTGGACCTAGGGTTAGGGTTATGTTGAGGGCTAGGGTTAGAGATCTGGTTAGGGTTCCGATTGGACCTAGGGTTAGGGTTATGTTGAGGGCTAGGTATACAGATCCGGTTAGGGTTCCGATTGGACCTAAGGTTAGGGTTATGTTGAGGGCTAGGGTTAGAGATCCGGTTAGGGTTCCGATTGGACCTAGGGTTAGGGTTATGTTGAGGGCAAGGGTTAGAGATCCGGTTAGGGTTCCGATTGGACCTAGGGTTAGGCTTATGATGAGGGCTGGGGTTAGAGATCCGGTTAGGGTTCCGATTGGACCTAGGGTTAGGGTTATGTTGAGGAAGAGGTGTAGAGATCCTGTTAGGGTACCGATTGGACCTAGGGTTAGGGTTATGTTGAGGGCTATGTTTAGATATCCATGTAGGGTTCCGATTGGTCCTAGGGTTAGGGTTATGTTGAGGGCTAGGTTTAGAGATCCGGTTAGGGTTCCGATTGGACCTCGGGTTAGGGTTATGTTGAGGGCGAGGGGTAGAGATCCGGTTAGGGCTCGGATTGGTCCTAGGGTTAGGGTTATGGTGAGGGCTAGGGTTAGGGATCCGGTTAGGGTTCCGATTGGACCTAGGGTGAGGGTTATGTTGACGGCTAGGTATACAGACCTGGTTAGGGTTCCGATTGGACCTAGGGTTAGGGTTATGTTGAGGGCTAGGGTTAGAGATCCGGTAAGGGTTACGATTGGACCCAGGGTTAGCGTTGTGTTGAGGGCTAGGGTTAGAGATCCGGTTAGGATTCCGATTGGACCTAGGGTTATGGTTATGTTGAGGGCTAGGGTTAGAGTTCCGTTTAGGGTTCCGATTGGACCTAGGGTTAGGGTTATGTTGAGGGCTAGGGTTAGAGATCCGGTTACGTTTCCGATTGGACCTTGGGTTAGGGTTATGTTGAGGGCTAGGTATACAGATCCGGTTAGGTTTCCGATTGGACCTAAGGTTAGGGTTAGGTTGAGGGCTAGGGTTAGAGATCCGGTTAGGGTTCCGATTGGACCTAGGGTTAGGGTTATGTTGAGGGTTAGGGTTAGAGATCCGGTTAGGTTTCCGATTGGACCTAGGGTTAGGGTTATGTTGAGGGCTAGGTATACAGATCCGGTTAGGGTTCCGATTGGACCTAGGGTTAGGGTTATGTTGAGGGCGAGGGGTAGAGATACTGTTAGGGTTCCGATTGGACCTAGGCTTAGGTTTATGTTGAGGGCTAGGGTTAGATATCCATTTAGGGTTCCGATTGGACCTAGGGTTAGGGTTATGTTGAGGGCTAGGGTTAGAGATCCGGTTAGGGTTCCGATTGGACCTAGGGTTAGGGTTATGTTGAGGGCTAGGTTTAAATATCCGATTAGGGTTCCGATTGGACCTAGGGTTAGGGTTATGTTGAGGAAGAGGGGTAGAGATCCTTTTAGGGTTCGGATTGGTCCTAGGGTTAGGGTTATGTTGAGGGCTAGGCTTAGGGATCCGGTTAGGGATCCGATTGGACCTAGGGTTAGGGTTATGTTGAGGGCTAGGTATACAGACCCGGTTAGGGTTCCGATTGGACCTAGGGTAGGGTTATGTTGAGGGCTAGGGTTAGAGATCTGGTTAGGGTTCCGATTGGACCTAGGGTTAGGGTTATGTTGAGGGCGAGGGTTAGAGATCCGGTTAGGGTTCCGATTGGACCTAGGGTTAGGGTTATGTTGAGGGCTAGGGTTAGAGATCCGGTTAGTGTTCCGATTGGACCTAGGGTTAGGGTTATGTTGAGGGCTAGGGTTAGATATCCGGTTAGGGTTCCGATTGGACCTAGGTTTAGGGTTATGTTGAGGGCTACGTATACATATCCGGTTAGGGTTCCGATTGGACCTAGGGTTAGGGTTATGTGGAGGGCTAGCGTTAGAGATCCGGTTAGGGTTCCGATTGGACCTAAGGTTAGGGTTATGTTGAGGGCTAGGGTTAGAGTTCCGGTTAGGGTTCGGATTGGACCTAGGTTTAGGGTTATTTTGAGGGCAAGCATTTGAGTTCCGGTTAGGGTTCCGAATGGACCTAGGGTTAGGGTTATGTTGAGGGCTAGATTTAGAGATCCGGTTAGGGTTCCGATTGGACCTCGGGTTAGAGTTATGTTGAGGGCGAGGGGTAGAGATCCGGTTAGGGTTCGGATTGGTCCTAGGGTTAGGGTTATGTTGAGGGCTAGGGTTAGGGATCCGGTTAGGGTTCCGATTGGACCTAGCGTTAGGGTTATGTTGAGGGCTAGGTATACAGACCCGGTTCGGGTTCCGATTGGACCTAGGGTTAGGGTTATGTTGAGGGCTAGGGTTAGAGATCCGTTTTGGGTTCCGATTGGCCCTAGGGTTAGGGTTATGTTGAGGGCTAGGGTTAGAGATCCGGTTAGGGTTCCGATTGGACCTAGGGTTTGGGTTATGTTGAGGGCGAGGGTTAGAGATCCGGTTAGGGTTCCGATTGGACCCAGGGTTAGGGTTATGTTGAGGGCTAGGTATACAGATCCGGTTATGGTTCCGATTGGACCTAGGGTTAGGGTTATGTTGAGGGCTAGGCTTAGAGTTCCGTTTAGGGTTCCGATTGGACCTAGGGTTAGGGTTATGTTGAGGGGTAGGGTTAGAGATCCGGTTACGTTTCCGATTGGACCTAGGGTTAGGGTTATGTTGAGGGCTAGGTATACAGATCCGGTTAGGTTTCCGATTGGACCTAGGGTTATGGTTATGTTGAGGGGTAGGTATACAGATCCGGTTAGGGTTCCGATTGGACCTAGGGTTAAGGTTATGTTGAGGACTAGGGTTAGAGATCCGGTTACGGTTCCGATTGGACCTAGGGTTAGGGTTATGTTGAGGGCTAGGGTTAGAGATCCGGTTAGGGTTCCGATTGGACCTAGGGTTAGGGTTATGTTAAGGGTAGGGTTAGAGATCCGGTTAGGGTTCCGATTGGACCTAGGGTTAGGGTTATGTTGAGGGTAGGGTTAGAGATCCGGTTAGGGTTCCGATTGGACCTAGGGTTAGGGTTATGTTGAGGGCTAGGTTTAAATATCCGGTTAGGGTTCCGATTGGACCTCGGGTTAGGGTTATGTTGAGTGCGAGGGGTAGAGATCCGGTTAGGGTTCGGATTGGTCCTAGGGTTAGGGTTATGTTGAGGGCTAGGGTTAGGGATCCGGTTAGGGTTCCGATTGGACCTAGGGTTAGGGTTATGTTGAGGGTAGGGTTAGAGATCCGGTTAGGGTTCCGATTGGACCTAGGGTTAGGGTTATGTTGAGGGTAGGGTTAGAGATCCGGTTAGGGTTCCGATTGGACCTAGGGTTAGGGTTATGTTGAGGGCTAGGTTTAAATATCCGGTTAGGGTTCCGATTGGACCTCGGGTTAGGGTTATGTTGAGTTCGAGGGGTAGAGATCCGGTTAGGGTTCGGATTGGTCCTAGGGTTAGGGTTATGTTGAGGGCTAGGGTTAGGGATCCGGTTAGGGTTCCGATTGGACCTAGGGTTAGGGTTATGTTGATGGCTAGGGTTAGATATCCATTTAGTGTTCCAATAGGACCTAGGGTTAGGTTTATGTTGAGGGCTAGGGTTAGAGTTCCGTTTAGGGTTCCAATTGGACCTAGGGTTAGGGTTATGTTGAGGGCTAGGTTTAGAGATCCGGTTAGGGTTCCGATTTGACCTAGGGTTAGGGTTATGTTGATGGCTGGGGTTAGAGATCCGGTTAGGGTTCCGATTGGACCTAGGGTTAGGTTTATGTTGAGGAAGAGGGGTAGAGATCCTGTTAGGGTTCGGATTGGTCCTAGGGTTAGGGTTATGTTGAGGGCTAGGCTTAGGGATCCGGTTATGGATCCGATTGGACCTAGGTTTAGGGTTATGTTGAGGGCTAGGTATACAGACCCGGTTAGGGTTCCGATTGGACCTAGGGTAGGGTTATGTTGAGGGCTAGGGTTAGAGATCTGGTTAGGGTTCCGATTGGACCTAGGGTTAGGGTTATGTTGAGGGCGATGGTTAGAGATCCGGTTAGGGTTCCGATTGGACCTAGGGTTAGGGTTATGTTGAGGGCTAGGGTTAGAGATCCGGTTAGGGTTCCGATTGGACCTAGGGTTAGGGTTATGTTGAGGGCTAGGTTTAGATATCCGGTTAGGGTTCCGATTGGACCTAGGGTTAGGGTTATGTTGAGGGCTACGTATACAGATCCGGTTAGGGTTCCGATTGGACCTAGGGTTAGGGTTATGTGGAGGGCTAGGGTTAGAGATCCGGTTAGGGTTCCGATTGGACCTAAGGTTAGGGTTATGTTGAGGGCTATGGTTAGATATCCGGTTATGGTTCCGATTGGACCTAGGGTTAGGGTTATGTTGAGAGATAGGGTTAGAGATCCTGTTAGGGTACCGATTGGACCTAGGGTTAGGGTTAAGTAGAGGGCTAGGTTTAGATATCCGGTTAGGGTTCTGATTGGACCTAGGGTTAGGATTATGTTGAGGGCTAGGGTTAGAGTTCCGGTTAGGGTTCGGATTGGACCTAGGGTTAGGGTTATTTTGAGGGCAAGGGTTAGAGTTCCGGTTAGGGTTCCGAATGGACCTAGGGTTAGGGTTATGTTGAGGGCTAGATTTAGAGATCCGGTTAGGGTTCCGATTGGACCTCGGGTTAGGGTTATGTTAAGGGCGAGGGGTAGAGATCCGGTTAGGGTTCGGATTGGTCCTAGGGTTAGGGTTATGTTGAGGGCTAGGGTTAGGGATCCGGTTAGGGTTCCGATTGGACATAGGGTTAGGGTTATGTTGAGGGCTAGGTATACAGATCCGGTTAGCGTTCCGAATGGACCTAGGGTTAGGGTTATGTTGAGGGCTAGGGTTAGAGATCTGGTTAGGGTTCCGATTGGACCTAGGGTTAGGGTTATGTTGAGGGCTAGGGTTAGAGATCCGTTTAGGGTTCCGATTGGCCCTAGGGTTAGGGTTATGTTGAGGGCTAGGGTTAGAGATCCGGTTAGGGTTCCGATTGGACCTCGGGTTAGGGTTATGTTGAGGGCTAGGGTTAGAGATCCGGTTAGGGTTCCTTTTGGACCTAGGGTTAGGGTTATGTTGAGGGCTAGGGTTTGAGATCCGGTTAGGGTTCCGATTGGACCTAGGGTTAGGGTTATGTTGAGGGCGAGGGTTAGAGATCCGGTTAGAGTTCCGATTGGCCCTAGGGTTAGGGTTATGTTGAGGGCTAGGGTTAGAGATCCGGTTAGGGTTCCGATTGGACCTCGGGTTAGGGTTATGTTGAGGGCTAGGGTTAGAGATCCGGTTAGGGTTCCGATTGGACCTAGGGTTAGGGTTATGTTGAGGGCTAGGGTTTGAGATCCGGTTAGGGTTCCGATTGGACCTAGGGTTAGGGTTATGTTGAGGGCGAGGGTTAGAGATCCGGTTAGGGTTCCGATTGGACCTAGGGTTAGGGTTATGTTGAGGGCTAGGTATACAGATCCGGTTAGGGTTCCGATTGGACCTAAGGTTAGGGTTATGTTGAGGGCTAGGGTTAGAGATCCGGTTAGGGTTCCGATTGGACCTAGGGTTAGGGTTATGTTGAGGGCAAGGGTTAGAAATCCGGTTAGGGTTCCTATTGGACCTAGGGTTAGGCTTATGTTGAGGGCTGGGGTTAGAGATCCGGTTAGGGTTCCGATTGGACCTAGGGTTAGGGTTATGTTGAGGAAGAGGTGTAGAGATCCTGTTAGGGTACCGATTGGACCTAGGGTTAGGGTTATGCTGAGGGCTATGGTTAGATATCCGGTTAGGGTTCCGATTGGACCTAGGGTTAGGGTTACGTTGAGGGCTAGGTTTAGATATCCATGTAGGGTTCCGATTGGTCCTAGGGTTAGGGTTATGTTGAGGGCTACGTATACAGATCCGGTTAGGGTTCCGATTGGACCTAGGGTTAGGGTTATGTGGAGGGCTAGCGTTAGAGATCCGGTTAGGGTTCCGATTGAACCTAAGGTTAGGGTTATGTTGAGGGCTATGGTTAGATATCCGGTTATGGTTCCGATTGGACCTAGGGTTAGGGTTATGTTGAGAGCTAGGGTTAGAGATCCTGTTAGGGTACCGATTGGACCTAGGGTTTGGGTTATGTAGAGGGCTAGGTTTAGATATCCGGTTAGGGTTCTGATTGGACCTAGGGTTAGGGTTATGTTGAGGGCTAGGGTTAGAGTTCAGGTTAGGGTTCGGATTGGACCTAGGGTTAGGGTTATTTTGAGGGCAAGGGTTAGAGTTCCGGTTAGGGTTCCGAATGGACCTAGGGTTAGGGTTATGTTGAGGGCTAGATTTAGAGATCCGGTTAGGGTTCCGATTGGACCTCGGGTTAGGGTTATGTTGAGGGCTAGGGTTAGAGATCTGGTTAGGGTTCCGATTGGACCTAGGGTTAGGGTTATGTTGAGGGCTAGGGTTAGAGATCCGTTTAGGGTTCCGATTGCCCCTAAGGTTAGGGTTATGTTGAGGGCTAGGGTTAGAGATCCGCTTAGGGTTCCGATTGGACCTCGGGTTAGGGTTATGTTGAGGGCAAGGGTTAGAGACCTGGTTAGGGTTCCGATTGGACCTAGGGTTAGGGTTATGTTGAGGGCTAGGGTTAGAGATCTGGTTAGGGTTCCGATTGGACCTAGGGTTAGGGTTATGTTGAGGGCTAGGTATACAGATCCGGTTAGGGTTCCGATTGGACCTAAGGTTAGGGTTATGTTGAGGGCTAGGGTTAGAGATCCGGTTAGGGTTCCGATTGGACCTAGGGTTAGGGTTATGTTGAGGGCAAGGGTTAGAGATCCGGTTAGGGTTCCGATTGGACCTAGGGTTAGGCTTATGATGAGGGCTGGGGTTAGAGATCCGGTTAGGGTTCCGATTGGACCTAGGGTTAGGGTTATGTTGAGGAAGAGGTGTAGAGATCCTGTTAGGGTACCGATTGGACCTAGGGTTAGGGTTATGTTGAGGGCTATGTTTAGATATCCATGTAGGGTTCCGATTGGTCCTAGGGTTAGGGTTATGTTGAGGGCTAGGTTTAGAGATCCGGTTAGGGTTCCGATTGGACCTCGGGTTAGGGTTATGTTGAGGGCGAGGGGTAGAGATCCGGTTAGGGCTCGGATTGGTCCTAGGGTTAGGGTTATGGTGAGGGCTAGGGTTAGGGATCCGGTTAGGGTTCCGATTGGACCTAGGGTGAGGGTTATGTTGACGGCTAGGTATACAGACCTGGTTAGGGTTCCGATTGGACCTAGGGTTAGGGTTATGTTGAGGGCTAGGGTTAGAGATCCGGTAAGGGTTACGATTGGACCCAGGGTTAGCGTTGTGTTGAGGGCTAGGGTTAGAGATCCGGTTAGGATTCCGATTGGACCTAGGGTTATGGTTATGTTGAGGGCTAGGGTTAGAGTTCCGTTTAGGGTTCCGATTGGACCTAGGGTTAGGGTTATGTTGAGGGCTAGGGTTAGAGATCCGGTTACGTTTCCGATTGGACCTTGGGTTAGGGTTATGTTGAGGGCTAGGTATACAGATCCCGTTAGGTTTCCGATTGGACCTAAGGTTAGGGTTAGGTTGAGGGCTAGGGTTAGAGATCCGGTTAGGGTTCCGATTGGACCTAGGGTTAGGGTTATGTTGAGGGTTAGGGTTAGAGATCCGGTTAGGTTTCCGATTGGACCTAGGGTTAGGGTTATGTTGAGGGCTAGGTATACAGATCCGGTTAGGGTTCCGATTGGACCTAGGGTTAGGGTTATGTTGAGGACTAGGGTTAGAGATCCGGTTAGGGTTCCGATTGGACCTAGGGTTAGGGTTATGTTGAGGGCGAGGGGTAGAGATACTGATAGGGTTCCGATTGGACCTAGGCTTAGGTTTATGTTGAGGGCTAAGGTTAGATATCCATTTAGGGTTCCAATTGGACCTAGGGTTAGGTTTATGTTGAGGGCTAGGGTTAGAGTTCCGTTTAGGGTTCCGATTGAACCTAGGGATAGGGTTATGTTGAGGGCTAGATTTAGAGATCCGGTTAGGGTTCCTATTGGACCTCGGGTTAGGGTTATGTTGAGGACGAGGGGTAGAGATCCGGTGAGGGTTCGGATTGGTCCTAGGGTTAGGGTTATGTTGAGGGCTAGGCTTAGGGATCCGGTTAGGGATCCGATTGGACCTAGGGTTAGGGTTATGTGGAGGGCTAGCGTTAGAGATCCGGTTAGGGTTCCGATTGGACCTAGGGTTAGGGTTATGTGGAGGGCTAGCGTTAGAGATCCGGTTAGGGTTCCGATTGGACCTAGGGTTAGGGTTATGTTGAGGGCTATGGTTAGATATCCGGTTATGGTTCTGATTGGACCTAGGGTTAGGGTTATGTTGAGGGCTAGGGTTAGAGATCCTGTTAGGGTACCGATTGGACCTAGGGTTAGGGTTATGTAGAGGGCTAGGGTTAGATATCCGGTTAGGGTTCTGATTGGACCTAGGGTTAGGGTTACGTTGAGGGCTAGGGTTAGAGTTCCGGTTAGGGTTCGGATTGGACCTAGGGTTAGGGTTATGTTGAGGGCTAGGGTTAGAGTTCCGTTTAGGGTTCCGATTGGACCTAGGGTTAGGGTTATGTTGAGGGCTAGGGTTAGAGATCCGGTTACGTTTCCGATTGGACCTAGGGTTAGGGTTATGTTGAGGGCTAGGGTTAGAGATCCGGTTAGGGTTCCGATTGGACCTAGGGTTAGGGTTATGTTGAGGGCGAGGGTTAGATATCCATTTAGGGTTCCGATTGGACCTAGGGTTAGGGTTATGTTGAGGGCTAGGGTTAGAGATCCGGTTAGGGTTCCGATTGGACCTAGGGTTAGGGTTATGTTGAGGGCTAGGTTTAAATATCCGATTAGGGTTCCGATTGGACCTAGGGTTAGGGTTATGTTGAGGAAGAGGGGTAGAGATCCTTTTAGGGTTCGGATTGGTCCTAGGGTTAGGGTTATGTTGAGGGCTAGGCTTAGGGATCCGGTTAGGGATCCGATTGGACCTAGGGTTAGGGTTATGTTGAGGGCGAGGGGTAGAGATACTGTTAGGGTTCCGATTGGACCTAGGCTTAGGTTTATGTTGAGGGCTAGGGTTAGATATCCATTTAGGGTTCCGATTGGACCTAGGGTTAGGGTTATGTTGAGGGCTAGGGTTAGAGATCCGGTTAGGGTTCCGATTGGACCTAGGGTTAGGGTTATGTTGAGGGCTAGGTTTAAATATCCGATTAGGGTTCCGATTGGACCTAGGGTTAGGGTTATGTTGAGGAAGAGGGGTAGAGATCCTTTTAGGGTTCGGATTGGTCCTAGCGTTAGGGTTATGTTGAGGGCTAGGCTTAGGGATCCGGTTAGGGATCCGATTGGACCTAGGGTTAGGGTTATGTTGAGGGCTAGGTATACAGACCCGGTTAGGGTTCCGATTGGACCTAGGGTAGGGTTATGTTGAGGGCTAGGGTTAGAGATCTGGTTAGGGTTCCGATTGGACCTAGGGTTAGGGTTATGTTGAGGGCGAGGGTTAGAGATCCGGTTAGGGTTCCGATTGGACCTAGGGTTAGGGTTATGTTGAGGGCTAGGGTTAGAGATCCGGTTAGTGTTCCGATTGGACCTAGGGTTAGGGTTATGTTGAGGGCTAGGGTTAGATATCCGGTTAGGGTTCCGATTGGACCTAGGTTTAGGGTTATGTTGAGGGCTACGTATACATATCCGGTTAGGGTTCCGATTGGACCTAGGGTTAGGGTTATGTGGAGGGCTAGCGTTAGAGATCCGGTTAGGGTTCCGATTGGACCTAAGGTTAGGGTTATGTTGAGGGCTAGGGTTAGAGTTCCGGTTAGGGTTCGGATTGGACCTAGGTTTAGGGTTATTTTGAGGGCAAGCATTTGAGTTCCGGTTAGGGTTCCGAATGGACCTAGGGTTAGGGTTATGTTGAGGGCTAGATTTAGAGATCCGGTTAGGGTTCCGATTGGACCTCGGGTTAGAGTTATGTTGAGGGCGAGGGGTAGAGATCCGGTTAGGGTTCGGATTGGTCCTAGGGTTAGGGTTATGTTGAGGGCTAGGGTTAGGGATCCGGTTAGGGTTCCGATTGGACCTAGCGTTAGGGTTATGTTGAGGGCTAGGTATACAGACCCGGTTCGGGTTCCGATTGGACCTAGGGTTAGGGTTATGTTGAGGGCTAGGGTTAGAGATCCGTTTTGGGTTCCGATTGGCCCTAGGGTTAGGGTTATGTTGAGGGCTAGGGTTAGAGATCCGGTTAGGGTTCCGATTGGACCTAGGGTTTGGGTTATGTTGAGGGCGAGGGTTAGAGATCCGGTTAGGGTTCCGATTGGACCCAGGGTTAGGGTTATGTTGAGGGCTAGGTATACAGATCCGGTTATGGTTCCGATTGGACCTAGGGTTAGGGTTATGTTGAGGGCTAGGCTTAGAGTTCCGTTTAGGGTTCCGATTGGACCTAGGGTTAGGGTTATGTTGAGGGGTAGGGTTAGAGATCCGGTTACGTTTCCGATTGGACCTAGGGTTAGGGTTATGTTGAGGGCTAGGTATACAGATCCGGTTAGGTTTCCGATTGGACCTAGGGTTATGGTTATGTTGAGGGCTAGGTATACAGATCCGGTTAGGGTTCCGATTGGACCTAGGGTTAAGGTTATGTTGAGGACTAGGGTTAGAGATCCGGTTACGGTTCCGATTGGACCTAGGGTTAGGGTTATGTTGAGGGCTAGGGTTAGAGATCCGGTTAGGGTTCCGATTGGACCTAGGGTTAGGGTTATGTTGAGGGTAGGGTTAGAGATCCGGTTAGGGTTCCGATTGGACCTAGGGTTAGGGTTATGTTGAGGGTAGGGTTAGAGATCCGGTTAGGGTTCCGATTGGACCTAGGGTTAGGGTTATGTTGAGGGCTAGGTTTAAATATCCGGTTAGGGTTCCGATTGGACCTCGGGTTAGGGTTATGTTGAGTGCGAGGGGTAGAGATCCGGTTAGGGTTCGGATTGGTCCTAGGGTTAGGGTTATGTTGAGGGCTAGGGTTAGGGATCCGGTTAGGGTTCCGATTGGACCTAGGGTTAGGGTTATGTTGAGGGTAGGGTTAGAGAACCGGTTAGGGTTCCGATTGGACCTAGGGTTAGGGTTATGTTGAGGGTAGGGTTAGAGATCCGGTTAGGGTTCCGATTGGACCTAGGGTTAGGGTTATGTTGAGGGCTAGGTTTAAATATCCGGTTAGGGTTCCGATTGGACCTCGGGTTAGGGTTATGTTGAGTGCGAGGGGTAGAGATCCGGTTAGGGTTCGGATTGGTCCTAGGGTTAGGGTTATGTTGAGGGCTAGGGTTAGGGATCCGGTTAGGGTTCCGATTGGACCTAGGGTTAGGGTTATGTTGATGGCTAGGGTTAGATATCCATTTAGTGTTCCAATTGGACCTAGGGTTAGGTTTATGTTGAGGGCTAGGGTTAGAGTTCCGTTTAGGGTTCCAATTGGACCTAGGGTTAGGGTTATGTTGAGGGCTAGGTTTAGAGATCCGGTTAGGGTTCCGATTTGACCTAGGGTTAGGGTTATGTTGATGGCTGGGGTTAGAGATCCGGTTAGGGTTCCGATTGGACCTAGGGTTAGGTTTATGTTGAGGAAGAGGGGTAGAGATCCTGTTAGGGTTCGGATTGGTCCTAGGGTTAGGGTTATGTTGAGGGCTAGGCTTAGGGATCCGGTTATGGATCCGATTGGACCTAGGTTTAGGGTTATGTTGAGGGCTAGGTATACAGACCCGGTTAGGGTTCCGATTGGACCTGGGGTAGGGTTATGTTGAGGGCTAGGGTTAGAGATCTGGTTAGGGTTCCGATTGGACCTAGGGTTAGGGTTATGTTGAGGGCGATGGTTAGAGATCCGGTTAGGGTTCCGATTGGACCTAGGGTTAGGGTTATGTTGAGGGCTAGGGTTAGAGATCCGGTTAGGGTTCCGATTGGACCTAGGGTTAGGGTTATGTTGAGGGCTAGGTTTAGATATCCGGTTAGGGTTCCGATTGGACCTAGGGTTAGGGTTATGTTGAGGGCTACGTATACAGATCCGGTTAGGGTTCCGATTGGACCTAGGGTTAGGGTTATGTGGAGGGCTAGGGTTAGAGATCCGGTTATGGTTCCGATTGGACCTAAGGTTAGGGTTATGTTGAGGGCTATGGTTAGATATCCGGTTATGGTTCAGATTGGACCTAGGGTTAGGGTTATGTTGAGAGATAGGGTTAGAGATCCTGTTAGGGTACCGATTGGACCTAGGGTTAGGGTTAAGTAGAGGGCTAGGTTTAGATATCCGGTTAGGGTTCTGATTGGACCTAGGGTTAGGGTTATGTTGAGGGCTAGGGTTAGAGTTCCGTTTAGGGTTCGGATTGGACCTAGGGTTAGGGTTATTTTGAGGGCAAGGGTTAGAGTTCCGGTTAGGGTTCCGAATGGACCTAGGGTTAGGGTTATGTTGAGGGCTGGGGTTAGGGATCCGGTTAGGGTTCCGATTGGACATAGGGTTAGGGTTATGTTGAGGGCTAGGTATACAGATCCGGTTAGCGTTCCGATTGGACCTAGGGTTAGGGTTATGTTGAGGGCTAGGGTTAGAGATCTGGTTAGGGTTCCGATTGGACCTAGGGTTAGGGTTATGTTGAGGGCTAGGGTTAGAGATCCGTTTAGGGTTCCGATAGGCCCTAGGGTTAGGGTTATGTTGAGGGCTAGGGTTAGAGATCCGGTTAGGGTTCCGATTGGACCTCGGGTTAGGGTTATGTTGAGGGCTAGGGTTAGAGATCCGGTTAGGGTTCCGATTGGACCTAGGGTTAGGGTTATGTTGAGGGCTAGGGTTTGAGATCCGGTTAGGGTTCCGATTGGACCTAGGGTTAGGGTTATGTTGAGGGCGAGGGTTAGAGATCCGGTTAGAGTTCCGATTGGCCCTACGGTTAGGGTTATGTTGAGGGCTAGGGTTAGAGATCCGGTTAGGGTTCCGATTGGACCTCGGGTTAGGGTTATGTTGAGGGCTAGGGTTAGAGATGCGGTTAGGGTTCCGATTGGACCTAGGGTTAGGGTTATGTTGAGGGCTAGGGTTTGAGATCCGGTTAGGGTTCCGATTGGACCTAGGGTTAGGGTTATGTTGAGGGCGAGGGTTAGAGATCCGGTTAGGGTTCCGATTGGACCTAGGGTTAGGGTTATGTTGAGGGCTAGGTATACAGATCCGGTTAGGGTTCCGATTGGACCTAAGGTTAGGGTTATGTTGAGGGCTAGGGTTAGAGATCCGGTTAGGGTTCCGATTGGACCTAGGGTTAGGGTTATGTTGAGGGCAAGGGTTAGAAATCCGCTTAGGGTTCCTATTGGACCTAGGGTTAGGCTTATGTTGAGGGCTGGGGTTAGAGATCCGGTTAGGGTTCCGATTGGACCTAGGGTTAGGGTTATGTTGAGGAAGAGGTGTAGAGATCCTGTTAGGGTACCGATTGGACCTAGGGTTAGGGTTATGCTGAGGGCTATGGTTAGATATCCGGTTAGGGTTCCGATTGAACCTAGGGTTAGGGTTACGTTGAGGGCTAGGTTTAGATATCCATGTAGGGTTCCGATTGGTCCTAGGGTTAGGGTTATGTTGAGGGCTACGTATACAGATCCGGTTAGGGTTCCGATTGGACCTAGGGTTAGGGTTATGTGGAGGGCTAGCGTTAGAGATCCGGTTAGGGTTCCGATTGAACCTAAGGTTAGGGTTATGTTGAGGGCTATGGTTAGATATCCGGTTATGGTTCCGATTGGACCTAGGGTTAGGGTTATGTTGAGAGCTAGGGTTAGAGATCCTGTTAGGGTACCGATTGGACCTAGGGTTTGGGTTATGTAGAGGGCTAGGTTTAGATATCCGGTTAGGGTTCTGATTGGACCTAGGGTTAGGGTTATGTTGAGGGCTAGGGTTAGAGTTCCGGTTAGGGTTCGGATTGGACCTAGGGTTAGGGTTATTTTGAGGGCAAGGGTTAGAGTTCCGGTTAGGGTTCCGAATGGACCTAGGGTTAGGGTTATGTTGAGGGCTAGATTTAGAGATCCGGTTAGGGTTCCGATTGGACCTCGGGTTAGGGTTATGTTGAGGGCTAGGGTTAGAGATCTGGTTAGGGTTCCGATTGGACCTAGGGTTAGGGTTATGTTGAGGGCTAGGGTTAGAGATCCGTTTAGGGTTCCGATTGCCCCTAAGGTTAGGGTTATGTTGAGGGCTAGGGTTAGAGATCCGGTTAGGGTTCCGATTGGACCTCGGGTTAGGGTTATGTTGAGGGCAAGGGTTAGAGTTCTGGTTAGGGTTCCGATTGGACCTAGGGATAGGGTTATGTTGAGGGCTAGGGTTAGAGATCTGGTTAGGGTTCCGATTGGACCTAGGGTTAGGGTTATGTTGAGGGCTAGGTATACAGATCCGGTTAGGGTTCCGATTGGACCTAAGGTTAGGGTTATGTTGAGGGCTAGGGTTAGAGATCCGGTTAGGGTTCCGATTGGACCTAGGGTTAGGGTTATGTTGAGGGCAAGGGTTAGAGATCCGGTTAGGGTTCCGATTGGACCTAGGGTTAGGCTTATGATGAGGGCTGGGGTTAGAGATCCGGTTAGGGTTCCGATTGGACCTAGGGTTAGGGTTATGTTGAGGAAGAGGTGTAGAGATCCTGTTAGGGTACCGATTGGACCTAGGGTTAGGGTTATGTTGAGGGCTATGGTTAGATATCCGGTTAGGGTTCCGATTGGACCTAGGGTTAGGGTTACGTTGAGGGCTAGGTTTAGATATCCATGTAGGGTTCCGATTGGTCCTAGGGTTAGGGTTATGTGGAGGGCTAGGTTTAGAGATCCGGTTAGGGTTCCGATTGGACCTCGGGTTAGGGTTATGTTGAGGGCGAGGGGTAGAGATCCGGTTAGGGCTCGGATTGGTCCTAGGGTTAGGGTTATGGTGAGGGCTAGGGTTAGGGATCCGGTTAGGGTTCCGATTGGACCTAGGGTGAGGGTTATGTTGACGGCTAGGTATACAGACCTGGTTAGGGTTCCGATTGGACCTAGGGTTAGGGTTATGTTGAGGGCTAGGGTTAGAGATCCGGTAAGGGTTACGATTGGACCCAGGGTTAGCGTTGTGTTGAGGGCTAGGGTTAGAGATCCGGTTAGGATTCCGATTGGACCTAGGGTTATGGTTATGTTGAGGGCTAGGGTTAGAGTTCCGTTTAGGGTTCCGATTGGACCTAGGGTTAGGGTTATGTTGAGGGCTAGGGTTAGAGATCCGGTTACGTTTCCGATTGGACCTTGGGTTAGGGTTATGTTGAGGGCTAGGTATACAGATCCGGTTAGGTTTCCGATTGGACCTAAGGTTAGGGTTAGGTTGAGGGCTAGGGTTAGAGATCCGGTTAGGGTTCCGATTGGACCTAGGGTTAGGGTTATGTTGAGGGTTAGGGTTAGAGATCCGGTTAGGGTTCCGATTGGACCTAGGGTTAGGGTTATGTTGAGGGCTAGGTATACAGATCCGGTTAGGGTTCCGATTGGACCTAGGGTTAGGGTTATGTTGAGGACTAGGGTTAGAGATCCGGTTAGGGTTCCGATTGGACCTAGGGTTAGGGTTATGTTGAGGGCGAGGGGTAGAGATACTGATAGGGTTCCGATTGGACCTAGGCTTAGGTTTATGTTGAGGGCTAAGGTTAGATATCCATTTAGGGTTCCAATTGGACCTAGGGTTAGGTTTATGTTGAGGGCTAGGGTTAGAGTTCCGTTTAGGGTTCCGATTGAACCTAGGGATAGGGTTATGTTGAGGGCTAGATTTAGAGATCCGGTTAGGGTTCCTATTGGACCTCGGGTTAGGGTTATGTTGAGGACGAGGGGTAGAGATCCGGTTAGGGTTCGGATTGGTCCTAGGGTTAGGGTTATGTTGAGGGCTAGGCTTAGGGATCCGGTTAGGGATCCGATTGGACCTAGGGTTAGGGTTATGTGGAGGGCTAGCGTTAGAGATCCGGTTAGGGTTCCGATTTGACCTAGGTTTAGGGTTATGTTGAGGGCTAGGTATACAGACCCGGTTAGGGTTCCGATTGGACCTAGGGTAGGGTTATGTTGAGGGCTAGGGTTAGAGATCTGGTTAGGGTTCCGATTGGACCTAGGGTTAGGGTTATGTTGAGGGCGATGGTTAGAGATCCGGTTAGGGTTCCGATTGGACCTAGGGTTAGGGTTATGTTGAGGGCTAGGGTTAGAGATCCGGTTAGGGTTCCGATTGGACCTAGGGTTAGGGTTATGTTGAGGGCTAGGTTTAGATATCCGGTTAGGGTTCCGATTGGACCTAGGGTTAGGGTTATGTTGAGGGCTACGTATACAGATCCGGTTAGGGTTCCGATTGGACCTAGGGTTAGGGTTATGTGGAGGGCTAGGGTTAGAGATCCGGTTAGGGTTCCGATTGGACCTAAGGTTAGGGTTATGTTGAGGGCTATGGTTAGATATCCGGTTATGGTTCCGATTGGACCTAGGGTTAGGGTTATGTTGAGAGATAGGGTTAGAGATCCTGTTAGGGTACCGATTGGACCTAGGGTTAGGGTTAAGTAGAGGGCTAGGTTTAGATATCCGGTTAGGGTTCTGATTGGACCTAGGGTTAGGGTTATGTTGAGGGCTAGGGTTAGAGTTCCGGTTATGGTTCGGATTGGACCTAGGGTTAGGGTTATTTTGAGGGCAAGGGTTAGAGTTCCGGTTAGGGTTCCGAATGGACCTAGGGTTAGGGTTATGTTGAGGGCTAGATTTAGAGATCCGGTTAGGGTTCCGATTGGACCTCGGGTTAGGGTTATGTTGAGGGCGAGGGGTAGAGATCCGGTTAGGGTTCGGATTGGTCCTAGGGTTAGGGTTATGTTGAGGGCTAGGGTTAGGGATCCGGTTAGGGTTCCGATTGGACATAGGGTTAGGGTTATGTTGAGGGCTAGGTATACAGATCCGGTTAGCGTTCCGATTGGACCTAGGGTTAGGGTTATGTTGAGGGCTAGGGTTAGAGATCTGGTTAGGGTTCCGATTGGACCTAGGGTTAGGGTTATGTTGAGGGCTAGGGTTAGAGATCCGTTTAGGGTTCCGATAGGCCCTAGGGTTAGGGTTATGTTGAGGGCTAGGGTTAGAGATCCGGTTAGGGTTCCGATTGGACCTCGGGTTAGGGTTATGTTGAGGGCTAGGGTTAGAGATCCGGTTAGGGTTCCGATTGGACCTAGGGTTAGGGTTATGTTGAGGGCTAGGGTTGAGATCCGGTTAGGGTTCCGATTGGACCTAGGGTTAGGGTTATGTTGAGGGCTAGGGTTTGAGATCCGGTTAGGGTTCCGATTGGACCTAGGGTTAGGGTTATGTTGAGGGCGAGGGTTAGAGATCCGGTTAGGGTTCCGATTGGACCTAGGGTTAGGGTTATGTTGAGGGCAAGGGTTAGAAATCCGCTTAGGGTTCCTATTGGACCTAGGGTTAGGCTTATGTTGAGGGCTGGGGTTAGAGATCCGGTTAGGGTTCCGATTGGACCTAGGGTTAGGGTTATGTTGAGGAAGAGGTGTAGAGATCCTGTTAGGGTACCGATTGGACCTAGGGTTAGGGTTATGCTGAGGGCTATGGTTAGATATCCGGTTAGGGTTCCGATTGGACCTAGGGTTAGGGTTACGTTGAGGGCTAGGTTTAGATATCCATGTAGGGTTCCGATTGGTCCTAGGGTTAGGGTTATGTTGAGGGCTACGTATACAGATCCGGTTAGGGTTCCGATTGGACCTAGGGTTAGGGTTATGTTGAGGGCTATGGTTAGATATCCGGTTATGGTTCCGATTGGACCTAGGGTTAGGGTTATGTTGAGAGCTAGGGTTAGAGATCCTGTTAGGGTACCGATTGGACCTAGGGTTTGGGTTATGTAGAGGGCTAGGTTTAGATATCCGGTTAGGGTTCTGATTGGACCTAGGGTTAGGGTTATGTTGAGGGCTAGGGTTAGAGTTCCGGTTAGGGTTCGGATTGGACCTAGGGTTAGGGTTATTTTGAGGGCAAGGGTTAGAGTTCCGGTTAGGGTTCCGAATGGACCTAGGGTTAGGGTTATGTTGAGGGCTAGATTTAGAGATCCGGTTAGGGTTCCGATTGGACCTCGGGTTAGGGTTATGTTGAGGGCTAGGGTTAGAGATCTGGTTAGGGTTCCGATTGGACCTAGGGTTAGGGTTATGTTGAGGGCTAGGGTTAGAGATCCGTTTAGGGTTCCGATTGCCCCTAAGGTTAGGGTTATGTTGAGGGCTAGGGTTAGAGATCCGGTTAGGGTTCCGATTGGACCTCGGGTTAGGGTTATGTTGAGGGCAAGTGTTAGAGATCTGGTTAGGGTTCCGATTGGACCTAGGGTTAGGGTTATGTTCAGGGCTAGGGTTAGAGATCTGGTTAGGGTTCCGATTGGACCTACGGTTAGGGTTATGTTGAGGGCTAGGTATACAGATCCGGTTAGGGTTCCGATTGGACCTAAGGTTAGGGTTATGTTGAGGGCTAGGGTTAGAGATCCGGTTAGGGTTCCGATTGGACCTAGGGTTAGGGTTATGTTGAGGGCAAGGGTTAGAGATCCGGTTAGGGTTCCGATTGGACCTAGGGTTAGGCTTATGATGAGGGCTGGGGTTAGAGATCCGGTTAGGGTTCCGATTGGACCTAGGGTTAGGGTTATGTTGAGGAAGAGGTGTAGAGATCCTGTTAGGGTACCGATTGGACCTAGGGTTAGGGTTATGTTGAGGGCTATGGTTAGATATCCGGTTAGGGTTCCGATTGGACCTAGGGTTAGGGTTACGTTGAGGGCTAGGTTTAGATATCCATGTAGGGTTCCGATTGGTCCTAGGGTTAGGGTTAGGTTGAGGGCTAGGTTTAGAGATCCGGTTAGGGTTCCGATTGGACCTCGGGTTAGGGTTATGTTGAGGGCGAGGGGTAGAGATCCGGTTAGGGCTCGGATTGGTCCTAGGGTTAGGGTTATGGTGAGGGCTAGGGTTAGGGATCCGGTTAGGGTTCCGATTGGACCTAGGGTGAGGGTTATGTTGACGGCTAGGTATACAGACCTGGTTAGGGTTCCGATTGGACCTAGGGTTAGGGTTATGTTGAGGGCTAGATTTAGAGATCCGGTTAGGGTTCCGATTGGACCTAGGGTTAGGGTTATGTTGAGGGCTAGGTTTAAATATCCGGTTAGGGTTCCGTTTGGACCTCGGGTTAGGGGTATGTTGAGGAAGAGGGGTAGAGTTCCTGTTAGGGTTCGGATTGGTCCTAGGGTTAGGGTTATGTTGAGGGCTAGGCTTAGGGATCCGGTTAGGGATCCGATTGGACCTAGGGTTAGGGTTATGTTGAGGGCTAGGTATACAGACCCGGTTAGGGTTCCGATTGGACCTAGGGTAGGGTTATGTTGAGGGCTAGGGTTAGAGATCTGGTTAGGGTTCCGATTGGACCTAGGGTTAGGGTTATGTTGAGGGCGAGGGTTAGAGATCCGGTTAGGGTTCCGATTGGACCTAGGGTTAGGGTTATGTTGAGGGCTAGGGTTAGATATCCGGTTAGGGTTCCGATTGGACCTAGGGTTAGGGTTATGTTGAGGGCTACGTATACATATCCGGTTAGGGTTCCGATTGGACCTAGGGTTAGGGTTATGTGGAGGGCTAGCGTTAGAGATCCGGTTAGGGTTCCGATTGGACCTAAGGTTAGGGTTATGTTGAGGGCTATGGTTAGATATCCGGTTATGGTTCCGATTGGACCTAGGGTAAGGGTTATGTTGAGAGCTAGGGTTAGAGATCCTGTTAGGGTACCGATTGGACCTAGGGTTAGGGTTATGTAGAGGGCTAGGGATAGGTATCCGGTTAGGGTTCGGATTGGACCTAGGGTTAGGGTTATTTTGTGGGCAAGCGTTAGAGTTCCGGTTAGGGTTCCGATTGGACCAAGGGTTAGGGTTATGTTGAGGGCTAGGGTTAGAGATCCGGTTAGGGTTCCGATTGGACCTAGGGTTAGGGTTATGTTGAGGGCTAGGTTTAAATATCCGATTAGGGTTCCGATTGGACCTAGGGTTAGGGTTATGTTGAGGAAGAGGGGTAGAGATCCTTTTAGGGTTCGGATTGGTCCTAGGGTTAGGGTTATGTTGAGGGCTAGGCTTAGGGATCCGGTTAGGGATCCGATTGGACCTAGGGTTAGGGTTATGTTGAGGGCTAGGTATACAGACCCGGTTAGGGTTCCGATTGGACCTAGGGTAGGGTTATGTTGAGGGCTAGGGTTAGAGATCTGGTTAGGGTTCCGATTGGACCTAGGGTTAGGGTTATGTTGAGGGCGAGGGTTAGAGATCCGGTTAGGGTTCCGATTGGACCTAGCGTTAGGGTTATGTTGAGGGCTAGGGTTAGAGATCCGGTTAGTGTTCTGATTGGACCTAGGGTTAGGGTTATGTTGAGGGCTAGGGTTAGATATCCGGTTAGGGTTCCGATTGGACCTAGGTTTAGGGTTATGTTGAGGGCTACGTATACATATCCGGTTAGGGTTCCGATTGGACCTAGGGTTAGGGTTATGTGGAGGGCTAGCGTTAGAGATCCGGTTAGGGTTCCGATTGGACCTAAGGTTAGGGTTATGTTCAGGGCTAGGGTTAGAGTTCCGGTTAGGGTTCGGATTGGACCTAGGTTTAGGGTTATTTTGAGGGCAAGCGTTAGAGTTCCGGTTAGGGTTCCGAATGGACCTAGGGTTAGGGTTATGTTGAGGGCTAGATTTAGAGATCCGGTTAGGGTTCCGATTGGACCTCGGGTTAGAGTTATGTTGAGGGCGAGGGGTAGAGATCCGGTTAGGGTTCGGATTGGTCCTAGGGTTAGGGTTATGTTGAGGGCTAGGGTTAGGGATCCGGTTAGGGTTCCGATTGGACCTAGCGTTAGGGTTATGTTGAGGGCTAGGTATACAGACCCGGTTAGGGTTCCGATTGGACCTAGGGTTAGGGTTATCTTGAGGGCTAGGGTTAGAGATCTGGTTAGGGTTCCGATTGGACCTAGGGTTAGGGTTATGTTGAGGGCTAGGGTTAGAGATCCGGTTAGGGTTCCGATTGGACCTAGGGTTAGGGTTATGTTGAGGGCTAGGGTTAGAGATCCGGTTAGGGTTCCGATTGGACCTAGGGTTAGGGTTATGTTGAGGGCTAGGGTTAGAGATCCGGTTAGGGTTCCGATTGGACCTAGTGTTATGGTTATGTTGAGGGCTAGGTATACAGATCCGGTTAGGGTTCCGATTGGACCTAGGGTTAAGGTTATGTTGAGGACTAGGGTTAGAGATCCGGTTAGGGTTCCGATTGGACCTAGGGTTAGGGTTATGTTGAGGGCTAGGGTTAGAGATCCGGTTAGGGTTCCGATTGGACCTAGGGTTAGGGTTATGTTGAGGGCTAGGGTTAGAGATCCGGTTAGGTTTCCGATTGGACCTAGGGTTAGGGTTATGTTGAGGGCTAGGGTTAGAGATCCGGTTAGGGTTCCGATTGGACCTAGGGTTAGGCTTATGTTGAGGGCTGGGGTTAGAGATCCGGTTAGGGTTCCGATTGGACCTAGGGTTAGGGTTATGTTGAGGAAGAGGTGTAGAGATCCTGTTAGGGTACCGACTGGACCTAGGGTTAGGGTTATGTTGAGGGCTATGGTTAGATATCCGGTTAGGGTTCCGATTGGACCTAGGGTTAGGGTTACGTTGAGGGCTAGGTTTAGATATCCATGTAGGGTTCCGAATGGTCCTAGGGTTAGGGTTATGTAGAGGGCTAGGGTTAGATATCCGGTTAGGGTTCTGATTGGACCTAGGTTTATGGTTACGTTGAGGGCTAGGGTTAGAGTTCCCGTTAGGGTTCGGATTGGACCTAGGGTTAGGGTTATTTTGAGGGCTATGGTTAGAGTTCCGGTTAGGGTTCCGAATGGACCTAGGGTTAGGGTTATGTTGAGGGCTAGATTTAGAGATCCGGTTAGGGTTCCGATTGGACCTCGGGTTAGGGTTATGTTGAGGGCGAGGGGTAGAGATCCGGTTAGGGTTCGGATTTGTCCTAGGGTTAGGGTTATGTTGAGGGCTAGGGTTAGGAATCCGGTTAGGGTTCCGATTGGACCTAGGGTTAGGGTTCTGTTGAGGGCTAGGTATACAGACCCGGTTAGGGTTCCGATTGGACCTAGGGTTAGGTTTATGTTGAGGGCTAGGGTTAGAGATCAGGTTAGGGTTCCGATTGGACCTAGGCTTAGGGTTATGTTGAGGGCGAGTGTTAGAGATCCGGTTAGGGTTCCGATTGGACCTAGGGTTAGGGTTATGTTGAGGGCAAGGGTTAGATATCCGGTTAGGGTTCCGATTGGACCTAGGGTTAGGGTTATGTTGAGGCCTAGGGTTAGAGATCCGGTTAGGGTTCCGATTGGACCTAGGGTTAGGGTTATGTTGAGGGCTACGTATACAGATCCGGTTAGGGTTCCGATAGGACCTAGGGTTAGGGTTATGTGGAGGGCTAGCGTTAGAGATCCGGTTAGGGTTCCGATTGGACCTAGGGTTAGGGTTATGTTGAGGGCTATGGTTAGATATCCGGTTATGGTTCCGATTGGACCTAGGGAAAGGGTTATGTTGACGTCTAGGGTTAGATATCCGTTTAGGGTTCCGATTGGACCTAAGGTTAGGTTTATGTTGAGGGCTAGGGTTAGAGATCCTTTTAGGGTTCCGATTGGACCTAGGGTTAGGGTTATGTTGAGGGCTATGGTTTGAGATCCGTTTAGGGTTCCGATTGGACCTAGGGTTAGGGTTATGTTGAGGGCTAGGGTTAGAGATCCGTTTAGGGTTCCGATTGGCCCTAGGGTTAGGGTTATGTTGAGGGCTAGGGTTAGAGATCCGGTTAGGGTTCCGATTGGACCTAGGGTTTGGGTTATGTTGAGGGCGAGGGTTAGAGATCCGGTTAGGGTTCCGATTGGACCTAGGGTTAGGGTTATGTTGAGGGCTAGGTATACAGATCCGGTTAGGGTTCCGATTGGACCTAGGGTTAGGGTTATGTTGAGGGCTAGGGTTAGAGTTCCGTTTAGGGTTCCGATTGGACCTAGGCTTAGGGTTATGTTGAGGGGTAGGTTTAGAGATCCGGTTACGTTTCCGATTGGACCTAGGGTTAGGGTTATGTTGAGGGCTAGGTATACAGATCCGGTTAGGTTTCCGATTGGACCTAAGGTTAGGGTTAGGTTGAGGGCTAGGGTTAGAGATCCGGTTAGGGTTCCGATTGGACCTAGGGTTAGGGTTATGTTGAGGGCTAGGGTTAGAGATCCGGTTAGGGTTCCGATTGGACCTAGGGTTAGGGTTATGTTGAGGGCTAGGGTTAGAGATCCGGTTAGGGTTCCGATTGGACCTAGGGTTAGGGTTATGTTGAGGGCTAGGGTTAGAGATCCGGTTAGGGTTCCGATTGGACCTAGGGTTAGGGTTATGTTGAGGGCGAGGGGTAGAGATACTGTTAGGGTTCCGATTGGACCTAGGCTTAGGTTTATGTTGAGGGCTAGGGTTAGATATCCATTTAGGGTTCCGATTGGTCCTAGGGTTAGGGTTATGTTGAGGGCTAGGGTTAGAGATCCGGTTAGGGTTCCGATTGGACCTAGGGTTAGGGTTATGTTGAGCGCTAGGTATACAGACACGGTTAGGGTTCCGATTGGACCTAGGGTTAGGGTTATGTTGATGGCTAGGGTTAGATATCCGGTTAGGGTTCTGATTGGACCTAGGGTTAGGGTTATGTAGAGGGCTAGGGTTAGATATCCGGTTAGGGTTCTGATTGGACCTAGGGTTAGGGTTATGTTGAGGGCTAGGGTTAGAGTTCCGGTTAGAGTTCGGATTGGACCTAGGGTTAGGGTTATTTTGAGGGCTAGGGTTAGAGTTCCGGTTAGGGTTCCGAATGGACCTCGGGTTAGGGTTATGTTGAGGGCTAGATTTAGAGATCCGGTTAGGGTTCCGATTGGACCTCGGGTTAGGGTTATGTTGAGGGCGAGGGGTAGAGATCCGGTTAGGGTTCGGATTGGTCCTAGGGTTAGGGTTATGTTGAGGGCTAGGTTTAGGGATCCGGTTAGGGTTCCGATTGGACCTAGGGTTAGGGTTATGTTGAGGGCTAGGTATACAGACCCGGTTAGGGTTCCGATTGGACCTAGGGTTAGGGTTATGTTGAGGGCTAGGGTTAGAGATCTGGTTAGGGTTCCGATTGGACCTAGGGTTAGGGTTATGTTGAGGGCTAGGGTTAGAGATCCGTTTAGGGTTCCGATTGGCCCTAGGGTTAGGGTTATGTTGAGGGGTAGGGTTAGAGATCCGGTTAGGGTTCCGATTGGACCTCGGGTTAGGGTTATGTTGAGGGCTAGGGTTAGAGATCCGGTTAGGGTTCCGATTGGACCTCGGGTTAGGGTTATGTGGAGGGCTAGCGTTAGAGATCCGGTTAGGGTTCCGATTGGACCTAAGGTTAGGGTTATGTTGAGGGCTATGGTTAGATATCCGGTTATGGTTCCGATTGGACCTAGGGTAAGGGTTATGTTGAGAGCTAGGGTTAGACATCCTGTTAGGGTACCGATTGGACCTAGGGTTAGGGTTATGTAGAGGGCTAGGGTTAGGTATCCGGTTAGGATTCTGATTGGACCTAGGGTTAGGGTTATGTTGAGGGCTAGGGTTAGAGTTCCGGTTAGGGTTCGGATTGGACCTAGGTTTAGGGTTATTTTGAGGGCAAGCGTTAGAGTTCCGGTTAGGGTTCCGAATGGACCTAGGGTTAGGGTTATGTTGAGGGCTAGATTTAGAGATCCGGTTAGGGTTCCGATTGGACCTCGGGTTAGAGTTATGTTGAGGGCGAGGGGTAGAGATCCGGTTAGGGTTCGGATTGGTCCTAGGGTTAGGGTTATGTTGAGGGCTAGGGTTAGGGATCCGGTTAGGGTTCCGATTGGACCTAGGGTTAGGGTTATGTTGAGGGCTAGGTATACAGACCCGGTTAGGGTTCCGATTGGACCTAGGGTTAGGGTTATGTTGAGGGCTAGGGTTAGAGATCTGGTTAGGGTTCCGATTGGACCTAGGGTTAGGGTTATGTTGAGGGCTAGGGTTAGAGATCCGGTTAGGGTTCCGATTGGACCTAGGGTTAGGGTTATGTTGAGGGCTAGGGTTAGAGATCCGGTTAGGGTTCCGATTGGACCTCGGGTTAGGGATATGTTGAGGGCTAGGGTTAGAGATCCGGTTAGGGTTCCGATTGGACCTAGGGTTATGGTTATGTTGAGGGCTAGGTATACAGATCCGGTTAGGGTTCCGATTGGACCTAGGGATAAGGTTATGTTGAGGACTAGGGTTAGAGATCCGGTTAGGGTTCCGATTGGACCTAGGGTTAGGGTTATGTTGAGGGCTAGGGTTAGAGATCCGGTTAGGGTTCCGATTGGACCTAGGGTTAGGGTTATGTTGAGGGCTAGGTTTAGAGATCCGGTTAGGGTTCCGATTGGACCTAGGGTTAGGGTTATGTTGAGGGCTAGGGTTAGAGATCCGGTTAGGGTTCCGATTGGACCTAGGGTTAGGCTTATGTTGAGGGCTGGGGTTAGAGATCCGGTTAGGGTTCCGATTGGACCTAGGGTTAGGGTTATGTTGAGGGCGAGGGGTAGAGATACAGTTAGGGTTCCGATTGGACCTAGGCTTAGGTTTATGTTGAGGGCTAAGGTTAGATATCCATTTAGGGTTCCAATTGGACCTAGGGTTAGGTTTATGTTGAGGGCTAGGGTTAGAGTTCCGTTTGGGGTTCCGATTGAACCTAGGGATAGGGTTATGTTGAGGGCTAGATTTAGAGATCCGGTTAGGGTTCCTATTGGACCTCGGGTTAGGGTTATGTTGAGGACGAGGGGTAGAGATCCGGTTAGGGTTCGGATTGGTCCTAGGGTTAGGGTTATGTTGAGGGCTAGGCTTAGGGATCCGGTTAGGGATCCGATTGGACCTAGGGTTAGGGTTATGTGGAGGGCTAGCGTTAGAGATCAGGTTAGGGTTCCGATTGGACCTAGGGTTAGGGTTATGTGGAGGGCTAGCGTTAGAGATCCGGTTAGGGTTCCGATTGGACCTAGGGTTAGGGTTATGTTGAGGGCTATGGTTAGATATCCGGTTATGGTTCTGATTGGACCTAGGGTTAGGGTTATGTTGAGGGCTAGGGTTAGAGATCCTGTTAGGGTACCGATTGGACCTAGGGTTAGGGTTATGTAGAGGGCTAGGGTTAGATATCCGGTTAGGGTTCTTATTGGACCTAGGGATAGGGTTACGTTGAGGGCTAGGGTTAGAGTTCCGGTTAGGGTTCGGATTGGACCTAGGGTTAGGGTTATGTTGAGGGCTAGGGTTAGAGTTCCGTTTAGGGTTCCGATTGGACCTAGGGTTAGGGTTATGTTGAGGGCTAGGGTTAGAGATCCGGTTACGTTTCCGATTGGACCTAGGGTTAGGGTTATGTTGAGGGCTAGGGTTAGAGATCCGGTTAGGGTTCCGATTGGACCTAGGGTTAGGGTTATGTTGAGGGCGAGGGGTAGAGATACTGTTAGGATTCCGATTGGACCTAGGCTTAGGTTTATGTTGAGGGCTAGGGTTAGATATCCATTTAGGGTACCGATTGGACCTAGGGTTAGGGTTATGTTGAGGGCTAGGGTTAGAGATCCGGTTAGGGTTCCGATTGGACCTAGGGTTAGGGTTATGTTGAGGGCTAGGTTTAAATATCCGGTTAGGGTTCCGATTGGACCTCGGGTTAGGGTTATGTTGAGGAAGAGGGGTAGAGATCCTGTTAGGGTTCGGATTGGTCCTAGGGTTAGGGTTATGTTGAGGGCTAGGCTTAGGGATCCGGTTAGGGATCCGATTGGACCTAGGGTTAGGGTTATGTTGAGGGCTAGGTATACAGACCCGGTTAGGGTTCCGATTGGACCTAGGGTAGGGTTATGTTGAGGGCTAGGGTTAGAGATCTGGTTAGGGTTCCGATTGGACCTAGGGTTAGGGTTATGTTGAGGGCGAGGGTTAGAGATCCGGTTAGGGTTCCGATTGGACCTAGGGTACGGTTATGTTGAGGGCTAGGGTTAGAGATCTGGTTAGGGTTCCGATTGGACCTAGGGTTAGGGTTATGTTGAGGGCTAGGGTTAGAGATCCGGTTAGGGTTCCGATTGGACCTAGGGTTAGGGTTATGTTGAGGGCTAGGGTTAGAGATCCGGTTAGGGTTCCGATTGGACCTAGGGTTAGGGTTATGTTGAGGGCTAGGGTTAGAGATCCGGTTAGGGTTCCGATTGGACCTAGTGTTATGGTTATGTTGAGGGCTAGGTATACAGATCCGGTTAGGGTTCCGATTGGACCTAGGGTTAAGGTTATGTTGAGGACTAGGGTTAGAGATCCGGTTAGGGTTCCGATTGGACCTAGGGTTAGGGTTATGTTGAGGGCTAGGGTTAGAGATCCGGTTAGGGTTCCGATTGGACCTAGGGTTAGGGTTATGTTGAGGGCTAGGGTTAGAGATCCGGTTAGGGTTCCGATTGGACCTAGGGTTAGGGTTATGTTGAGGGCTAGGGTTAGAGATCCGGTTAGGGTTCCGATTGGACCTAGGGTTAGGCTTATGTTGAGGGCTGGGGTTAGAGATCCGGTTAGGGTTCCGATTGGACCTAGGGTTAGGGTTATGTTGAGGAAGAGGTGGAGATCCTGTTAGGGTACCCATTGGACCTAGGGTTAGGGTTATGTTGAGGGCTATGGTTAGATATCCGGTTATGGTTCCGATTGGACCTAGGGAAAGGGTTATGTTGACGTCTAGGGTTAGATATCCGTTTAGGGTTCCGATTGGACCTAGGGTTAGGTTTATGTTGAGGGCTAGGGTTAGAGATCCGTTTAGGGTTCCGATTGGACCTAGGGTTAGGGTTATGTTGAGGGCTATGGTTTGAGATCCGTTTAGGGTTCCGATTGGACCTAGGGTTAGGGTTATGTTGAGGGCTAGGGTTAGAGATCCGTTTAGGGTTCCGATTGGCCCTAGGGTTAGGGTTATGTTGAGGGCTAGGGTTAGAGATCCGGTTAGGGTTCCGATTGGACCTAGGGTTTGGGTTATGTTGAGGGCGAGGGTTAGAGATCCGGTTAGGGTTCCGATTGGACCTAGGGTTAGGGTTATGTTGAGGGCTAGGTATACAGATCCGGTTAGGGTTCCGATTGGACCTAGGGTTAGGGTTATGTTGAGGGCTAGGGTTAGAGTTCCGTTTAGGGTTCCGATTGGACCTAGGGTTAGGGTTATGTTGAGGGGTAGGGTTAGAGATCCGGTTACGTTTCCGATTGGACCTAGGGTTAGGGTTATGTTGAGGGCTAGGTATACAGATCCGGTTAGGTTTCCGATTGGACCTAAGGTTAGGGTTAGGTTGAGGGCTAGGGTTAGAGATCCGGTTAGGGTTCCGATTGGACCTAGGGTTAGGGTTATGTTGAGGGCTAGGGTTAGAGATCCGGTTAGGGTTCCGATTGGACCTAGGGTTAGGGTTATGTTGAGGGCTACGTATACAGATCCGGTTAGGGTTCCGATAGGACCTAGGGTTAGGGTTATGTGGAGGGCTAGCGTTAGAGATCCGGTTAGGGTTCCGATTGGACCTAGGGTTAGGGTTATGTTGAGGGCTATGGTTAGATATCCGGTTATGGTTCCGATTGGACCTAGCGAAAGGGTTATGTTGACGTCTAGGGTTAGATATCCGTTTAGGGTTCCGATTGGACCTAGGGGTAGGTTTATGTTGAGGGCTAGGGTTAGAGATCCGTTTAGGGTTCCGATTGAACCTAGGGTTAGGGTTATGTTGAGGGCTATGGTTTGAGATCCGTTTAGGGTTCCGATTGGACCTAGGGTTAGGGTTATGTTGAGGGCTAGGGTTAGAGATCCGTTTAGGGTTCCGATTGGCCCTAGGGTTAGGGTTATGTTGAGGGCTAGGGTTAGAGATCCGGTTAGGGTTCCGATTGGACCTAGGGTTTGGGTTATGTTGAGGGCGAGGGTTAGAGATCCGGTTAGGGTTCCGATTGGACCTAGGGTTAGGGTTATGTTGAGGGCTAGGTATACAGATCCGGTTAGGGTTCCGATTGGACCTAGGGTTAGGGTTATGTTGAGGGCTAGGGTTAGAGTTCCGTTTAGGGTTCCGATTGGACCTAGGGTTAGGGTTATGTTGAGGGGTAGGGTTAGAGATCCGGTTACGTTTCCGATTGGACCTAGGGTTAGGGTTATGTTGAGCGCTAGGTATACAGACCCGGTTAGGGTTCCGATTGGACCTAGGGTTAGGGTTATGTTGAGGGCTAGGGTTAGAGATCTGGTTAGGGTTCCGATTGGACCTAGGGTTAGGGTTATGTTGAGGGCTAGGGTTAGAGATCCGTTTAGGGTTCCGATTGGCCCTAGGGTTAGGGTTATGTTGAGGGCTAGGGTTAGAGATCCGGTTAGGGTTCCGATTGGACCTCGGGTTAGGGTTATGTTGAGGGCTAGGGTTAGAGATCCGGTTAGGGTTCCGATTGGACCTAGGGTTAGGGTTATGTTGAGGGCGAGGGTTAGAGATCCGGTTAGGGTTCCGATTGGACCTAGGGTTAGGGTTATGTTGAGGGCTAGGTATACAGATCCGGTTAGGGTTCCGATTGAACCTAAGGTTAGGGTTATGTTGAGGGCTAGGGTTAGAGATCCGGTTAGGGTTCCGATTGGACCTAGGGTTAGGGTTATGTTCAGGGCAAGGGTTAGAGATCCGGTTAGGGTTCCGATTGGACCTAGGGTTAGGGTTATGTTGAGGGCTAGGGTTAGAGTTCCGTTTAGGGTTCCGATTGGACCTAGGGTTAGGGTTATGTTGAGGGCTAGGGTTAGAGATCCGCTTACGTTTCCGATTGGACCTAGGGTTAGGGTTATGTTGAGGGCTAGGGTTAGAGATCCGGTTAGGGTTCCGATTGGACCTAGGGTTAGGGTTATGTTGAGGGCGAGGGGTAGAGATACTGTTAGGGTTCCGATTGGACCTAGGCTTAGGTTTATGTTGAGGGCTAGGGTTAGATATCCATTTAGGGTTCCGATTGGTCCTAGGGTTAGGGTTATGTTGAGGGCTAGGGTTAGAGATCCGGTTAGGGTTCCGATTGGACCTAGGGTTAGGGTTACGTTGAGGGCTAGGTTTAAATATCCGGTTAGGGTTCCGATTGGACCTCGGGTTAGGGTTATGTTGAGGAAGAGGGGTAGAGATCCTGTTAGGGTTCGGATTGGTCCTAGGGTTAGGGTTAAGTTGAGGGCTAGGCTTAGGGATCCGGTTAGGGATCCGATTGGACCTAGGGTTAGGGTTATGTTGAGGGCTAGGTATACAGACCCGGTTAGGGTTCCGATTGGACCTAGGGTAGGGTTATGTTGAGGGCTAGGGTTAGAGATCTGGTTAGGGTTCCGATTGGACCTAGGGTTAGGGTTATGTTGAGGGCGAGGGTTAGAGATCCGGTTAGGGTTCCGATTGGACCTAGGGTTAGGGTTATGTTGAGGGCTAGGGTTAGAGATCCGGTTAGGGTTCCGATTGGACCTAGGGTTAGGGTTATGTTGAGGGCTAGGGTTAGATATCCGGTTAGGGTTCCGATTGGACCTAGGGTTAGGGTTATGTTGAGGGCTACGTATACATATCCGGTTAGGGTTCCGATTGGACCTAGGGTTAGGGTTATGTGGAGGGCTAGCGTTAGAGATCCGGTTAGGGTTCCGATTGGACCTAAGGTTAGGGTTATGTTGAGGGCTATGGTTAGATATCCGGTTATGGTTCCGATTGGACCTAGGGTAAGGGTTATGTTGAGAGCTAGGGTTAGAGATCCTGTTAGGGTACCGATTGGACCTAGGGTTAGGGTTATGTAGAGGGCTAGGGTTAGAGTTCCGTTTAGGGTTCGGATTGGACCTAGGGTTAGGGTTATTTTGAGGGCAAGCGTTAGAGTTCCGGTTAGGGTTCCGAATGGACCTAGGGTTAGGGTTATGTTGAGGGCTAGATTTAGAGATCCGGTTAGGGTTCCGATTGGACCTCGGGTTAGAGTTATGTTGAGGGCGAGGGGTAGAGATCCGGTTAGGGTTCGGATTGGTCCTAGGGTTAGGGTTATGTTGAGGGCTAGGGTTAGGGATCCGGTTAGGGTTCCGATTGGACCTAGGGTTAGGGTTATGTTGAGGGCTAGGGTTAGAGATCCGGTTAGGGTTCCGATTGGACCTAGGGTTAGGGTTATGTTGAGGGCTAGGGTTAGAGATCCGGTTAGGGTTCCGATTGGACCTCGGGTTAGGGTTATGTTGAGGGCTAGGGTTAGAGATCCGGTTAGGGTTCCGATTGGACCTAGGGTTATGGTTATGTTGAGGGCTAGGTATACAGATCCGGTTAGGGTTCCGATTGGACCTAGGGTTAAGGTTATGTTGAGGACTAGGGTTAGAGATCCGGTTAGGGTTCCGATTGGACCTAGGGTTAGGGTTATGTTGAGGGCTAGGGTTAGAGATCCGGTTAGGGTTCCGATTGGACCTAGGGTTAGGGTTATGTTGAGGGCTAGGTTTAGAGATCCGGTTAGGGTTCCGATTGGACCTAGGGTTAGGGTTATGTTGAGGGCTAGGGTTAGAGATCCGGTTAGGGTTCCGATTGGACCTAGGGTTAGGCTTATGTTGAGGGCTGGGGTTAGAGATCCGGTTAGGGTTCCGATTGGACCTAGGGTTAGGGTTATGTTGAGGGCGAGGGGTAGAGATACTGTTAGGGTTCCGATTGGACCTAGGCTTAGGTTTATGTTGAGGGCTAAGGTTAGATATCCATTTAGGGTTCCAATTGGACCTAGGGTTAGGTTTATGTTGAGGGCTAGGGTTAGAGTTCCGTTTAGGGTTCAAATTGAACCTAGGGATAGGGTTATGTTGAGGGCTAGATTTAGAGATCCGGTTAGGGTTCCTATTGGACCTCGGGTTAGGGTTATGTTGAGGACGAGGGGTAGAGATCCGGTTAGGGTTCGGATTGGTCCTAGGGTTAGGGTTATGTTGAGGGCTAGGCTTAGGGATCCGGTTAGGGATCCGATTGGACCTAGGGTTAGGGTTATGTGGAGGGCTAGCGTTAGAGATCCGGTTAGGGTTCCGATTGGACCTAGGGTTAGGGTTATGTGGAGGGCTAGCGTTAGAGATTCGGTTAGGGTTCCGATTGGACCTAGGGTTAGGGTTATGTTGAGGGCTATGGATAGATATCCGGTTATGGTTCTGATTGGACCTAGGGTTAGGGTTATGTTGAGGGCTAGGGTTAGAGATCCTGTTAGGGTACCGATTGGACCTAGGGTTAGGGTTATGTAGAGGGCTAGGGTTAGATATCCGGTTAGGGTTCTGATTGCACCTAGGGTTAGGGTTACGTTGAGGGCTAGGGTTAGAGTTCCGGTTAGGGTTCGGATTGGACCTAGGGTTAGGGTTATGTTGAGGGCTAGGGTTAGAGTTCCGTTTAGGGTTCCGATTGGACCTAGGGTTAGGGTTATGTTGAGGGCTAGGGTTAGAGATCCGGTTACGTTTCCGATTGGACCTAGGGTTAGGGTTATGTTGAGGGCTAGGGTTAGAGATCCGGTTAGGGTTCCGATTGGACCTAGGGTTAGGGTTATGTTGAGGGCGAGGGGTAGAGATACTGTTAGGGTTCCGATTGGACCTAGGCTTAGGTTTATGTTGAGGGCTAGGGTTAGATATCCATTTAGGGTTCCGATTGGACCTAGGGTAAGGGTTATGTTGAGGGCTAGGGTTAGAGATCCGGTTAGGGTTCCGATTGGACCTAGGGTTAGGGTTATGTTGAGGGCTAGGTTTAAATATCCGGTTAGGGTTCCGATTGGACCTCGGGTTAGGGTTATGTTGAGGAAGAGGGGTAGAGATCCTGTTAGGGTTCGGATTGGTCCTAGGGTTAGGGTTATCTTGAGGGCTAGGCTTAGGGATCCGGTTAGGGTTCCGATTGGACCTAGGGTAGGATTATGTTGAGGGCTAGGGTTAGAGATCTGGTTAGGGTTCCGATTGGACCTAGGGTTAGGGTTATGTTGAGGGCGAGGGTTAGAGATCCGGTTAGGGTTCCGATTGGACCTAGGGTTAGGGTTATGTTGAGGGCTAGGGTTAGAGATCCGGTTAGTGTTCCGATTGGACCTAGGGTTAGGGTTATGTTGAGGGCTAGGGTTAGATATCCGGTTAGGGTTCCGATTGGACCTAGGGTTAGGGTTATGTTGAGGGCTACGTATACATATCCGGTTAGGGTTCCGATTGGACCTAGGGTTAGGGTTATGTGGAGGGCTAGCGTTAGAGATCCGGTTAGGGTTCCGATTGGACCTAAGGTTAGGGTTATGTTGAGGGCTATGGTTAGATATCCGGTTATGGTTCCGATTGGACCTAGGGTAAGGGTTATGTTGAGAGCTAGGGTTAGTGATCCTGTTAGGGTACCGATTGGACCTAGGGTTAGGGTTATGTAGAGGGCTAGGGTTAGATATCCGGTTAGGGTTCTGATTGGACCTAGGGTTAGGGTTATGTTGAGGGCTAGGGTTAGAGTTCCGGTTAGGGTTCGGATTGGACCTAGGTTTAGGGTTATTTTGAGGGCAAGCGTTAGAGTTCCGGTTAGGGTTCCGAATGGACCTAGGGTTAGGGTTATGTTGAGGGCTAGATTTAGAGATCCGGTTAGGGTTCCGATTGGACCTCGGGTTAGAGTTATGTTGAGGGCGAGGGGTAGAGATCCGGTTAGGGTTCGGATTGGTCCTAGGGTTTGGGTTATGTTGAGGGCTAGGGTTAGGGATCCGGTTAGGGTTCCGATTGGACCTAGGGTTAGGGTTATGTTGAGGGCTAGGTATACAGACCCGGTTAGGGTTCCGATTGGACCTAGGGTTAGGGTTATGTTGAGGGCTAGGGTTAGAGATCTGGTTAGGGTTCCGATTGGACCTAGGGTTAGGGTTATGTTGAGGGCTAGGGTTAGAGATCCGGTTAGGGTTCCGATTGGACCTAGGGTTAGGGTTATGTTGAGGGCTAGGGTTAGAGATCCGGTTAGGGTTCCGATTGGACCTAGGGTTAGGGTTATGTTGAGGGCTAGGGTTAGAGATCCGGTTAGGGTTCCGATTGGACCTAGTGTTATGGTTATGTTGAGGGCTAGGTATACAGATCCGGTTAGGGTTCCGATTGGACCTAGGGTTAAGGTTATGTTGAGGACTAGGGTTAGAGATCCGGTTAGGGTTCCGATTGGACCTAGGGTTAGGGTTATGTTGAGGGCTAGGGTTAGAGATCCGGTTAGGGTTCCGATTGGACCTAGGGTTAGGGTTATGTTGAGGGCTAGGGTTAGAGATCCGGTTAGGGTTCCGATTGGACCTAGGGTTAGGGTTATGTTGAGGGCTAGGGTTAGAGATCCGGTTAGGGTTCCGATTGGACCTAGGGTTAGGCTTATGTTGAGGGCTGGGGTTAGAGATCCGGTTAGGGTTCCGATTGGACCTAGGGTTAGGGTTATGTTGAGGAAGAGGTGTAGAGATCCTGTTAGGGTACCGATTGGACCTAGGGTTAGGGTTATGTTGAGGGCTATGGTTAGATATCCGGTTAGGGTTCCGATTGGACCTAGGGTTAGGGTTACGTTGAGGGCTAGGTTTAGATATCCATGTAGGGTTCCGAATGGTCCTAGGGTTAGGGTTATGTAGAGGGCTAGGGTTAGATATCCGGTTAGGGTTCTGATTGGACCTAGGTTTAGGGTTACGTTGAGGGCTAGGGTTAGAGTTCCCGTTAGGGTTCGGATTGGACCTAGGGTTAGGGTTATTTTGAGGGCTAGGGTTAGAGTTCCGGTTAGGGTTCCGAATGGACCTAGGGTTAGGGTTATGTTGAGGGCTAGATTTAGAGATCCGGTTAGGGTTCCGATTGGACCTCGGGTTAGGTTTATGTTGAGGGCGAGGGGTAGAGATCCGGTTAGGGTTCGGATTTGTCCTAGGGTTAGGGTTATGTTGAGAGCTAGGGTTAGGAATCCGGTTAGGGTTCCGATTGGACCTAGGGTTAGGGTTATGTTGAGGGCTAGGTATACAGACCTGGTTAGGGTTCCGATTGGACCTAGGGTTAGGGTTATGTTGAGGGCTAGGGTTAGATATCCGGTTAGGGTTCCGATTGGACCTAGGGTTAGGGTTATGTTGAGGGCTAGGGTTAGAGATCCGGTTAGGGTTCCGATTGGACCTAGGGTTAGGGTTATGTTGAGGGCTAGGGTTAGAGATCCGGTTAGTGTTCCGATTGGACCTAGGGTTAGGGTTATGTGGAGGGCTAGCGTTAGAGATCCGATTAGGGTTCCGATTGGACCTAGGGTTAGGGTTATGTTGAGGGCTATGGTTAGATATCCGGTTATGGTTCCGATTGGAGCTAGGGAAAGGGTTATGTTGACGTCTAGGGTTAGATATCCGTTTAGGGTTCCGATTGGACCTAGGGTTAGGTTTATGTTGAGGGCTAGTGTTAGAGATCCGTTTAGGGTTCCGATTGGACCTAGGGTTAGGGTTATGTTGAGGGCTAGGGTTAGAGATCCGGTTAGTGTTCCGATTGGACCTAGGGTTAGGGTTATGTGGAGGGCTAGCGTTAGAGATCCGGTTAGGGTTCCGATTGGACCTAGGGTTAGGGTTATGTTGAGGGCTATGGTTAGATATCCGGTTATGGTTCCGATTGGACCTAGGGAAAGGGTTATGTTGACGTCTAGGGTTAGATATCCGTTTAGGGTTCCTATTGGACCTAGGGTTAGGTTTATGTTGAGGGCTAGGGTTAGAGATCCGTTTAGGGTTCCGATTGGACCTAGGGTTAGGGTTATGTTGAGGGCTATGGTTTGAGATCCGTTTAGGGTTCCGATTGGACCTAGGGTTAGGGTTATGTTGAGGGCTAGGGTTAGAGATCCGTTTAGGGTTCCGATTGGCCCTAGGGTTAGGGTTATGTTGAGGGCTAGGGTTAGAGATCCGGTTAGGGTTCCGATTGGACCTAGGGTTTGGGTTATGTTGAGGGCGAGGGTTAGAGATCCGGTTAGGGTTCCGATTGGACCTAGGGTTAGGGTTATGTTGAGGGCTAGGTATACAGATCCGGTTAGGGTTCCGATTGGACCTAGGGTTAGGGTTATGTTGAGGGCTAGGGTTAGAGTTCCGTTTAGGGTTCCGATTGGACCTAGGGTTAGGGTTATGTTGAGGGGTAGGGTTAGAGATCCGGTTAAGTTTCCGATTGGACCTAGGGTTAGGGTTATGTTGAGGGCTAGGTATACAGATCCGGTTAGGTTTCCGATTGGACCTAAGGTTAGGGTTAGGTTGAGGGCGAGGGTTAGAGATCCGGTTAGGGTTCCGATTGGACCTAGGGTTAGGGTTATGTTGAGGGCTAGGGTTAGAGATCCGGTTAGGGTTCCGATTGGACCTAGGGTTAGGGTTATGTTGAGGGCTAGGGTTAGAGATCCGGTTAGGGTTCCGATTGGACCTAGGGTTAGGGTTATGTTGAGGGCTAGGGTTAGAGATCCGGTTAGGGTTCCGATTGGACCTAGGGTTAGGGTTATGTTGAGGGCGAGGGGTAGAGATACTGTTAGGGTTCCGATTGGACCTAGGCTTAGGTTTATGTTGAGGGCTAGGGTTAGATATCCATTTAGGGTTCCGATTGGTCCTAGGGTTAGGGTTATGTTGAGGGCTAGGGTTAGAGATCCGGTTAGGGTTCCGATTGGACCTAGGGTTAGGGTTATGTTGAGCGCTAGGTATACAGACACGGTTAGGGTTCCGATTGGACCTAGGGTTAGGGTTATGTTGAGGGCTAGGGTTAGAGATCTGGTTAGGGTTCCGATTGGACCTAGGCTTAGGGTTATGTTGAGGGCGAGTGTTAGAGATCCGGTTAGGGTTCCGATTGGACCTAGGGTTAGGGTTATGTTGAGGGCTACGGTTAGATATCCGGTTAGGGTTCCGATTGGACTTAGGGTTAGGGTTATGTTGAGGGCTAGGGTTAGAGATCCGGTTAGGGTTCCGATTGGACCTAGGGTTAGGGTTATGTTGAGGGCTAGGGTTTGAGATCCGGTTAGGGTTCCGATTGGACCTAGGGTTAGGGTTATGTTGAGGGCTAGGGTTAGATATCCGGTTAGGGTTCCGATTGGACCTAGGGTTAGGGTTATGTTGAGGGCTACGTATACAGATCCGGTTAGGGTTCTGATAGGACCTAGGGTTAGGGTTATGTGGAGGGCTAGCGTTAGAGATCCGGTTAGGGTTCCGATTGGACCTAGGGTTAGGGTTATGTTGAGGGCTATGGTTAGATATCCGGTTATGGTTCCGATTGGACCTAGGGAAAGGGTTATGTTGACGTCTAGGGTTAGATATCCGTTTAGGGTTCCGATTGGACCTAGGGTTAGGTTTATGTTGAGGGCTAGGGTTAGAGATCCGTTTAGGGTTCCGATTGGACCTAGGGTTAGGGTTATGTTGAGGGCTATGGTTTGAGATCCGTTTAGGGTTCCGATTGGACCTAGGGTTAGGGTTATGTTGAGGGCTAGGGTTAGAGATCCGTTTAGGGTTCCGATTGGCCCTAGGGTTAGGGTTATGTTGAGGGCTAGGGTTAGAGATCCGGTTAGGGTTCCGATTGGACCTAGGGTTTGGGTTATGTTGAGGGCGAGGGTTAGATATCCGGTTAGGGTTCCGATTGGACCTAGGGTTAGGGTTATGTTGAGGGCTAGGTATACAGATCCGGTTAGGTTTCCGATTGGACCTAAGGTTAGGGTTAGGTTGAGGGCTAGGGTTAGAGATCCGGTTAGGGTTCCGATTGGACCTAGGGTTAGGGTTATGTTGAGGGCTAGGGTTAGAGATCCGGTTAGGGTTCCGATTGGACCTAGGGATATGGTTATGTTGAGGGCTAGGGTTAGAGATCCGGTTAGGGTTCCGATTGGATCTAGGGTTAGGGTTATGTTGAGGGCTAGGGTTAGAGATCCGGTTAGGGTTCCGATTGGACCTAGGGTTAGGGTTATGTTGGGGGCGAGGGGTAGAGATACTGTTAGGGTTCCGATTGGACCTAGGCTTAGGTTTATGTTGAGGGCTAGGGTTAGATATCCATTTAGGGTTCCGATTGGTCCTAGGGTTAGGGTTATGTTGAGGGCTAGGGTTAGAGATCCGGTTAGGGTTCCGATTGGACCTAGGGTTAGGGTTATGTTGAGGGCTAGGTATACAGACACGGTTAGGGTTCCGATTGGACCTAGGGTTAGGGTTATGTTGATGGCTAGGGTTAGATATCCGGTTAGGGTTCTGATTGGAACTAGGGTTAGGGCTATGTAGAGGGCTAGGGTTAGATATCCGGTTAGGGTTCTGATTGGACCTAGGGTTAGGGTTATGTTGAGGGCTAGGGTTAGAGTTCCGGTTAGGGTTCGGATTGGACCTAGGGTTAGGGTTATTTTGAGGGCTAGGGTTAGAGTTCCGGTTAGGGTTCCGAATGGACCTAGGGTTAGGGTTATGTTGAGGGCTAGATTTAGAGATCCGGTTAGGGTTCCGATTGGACCTCGGGTTAGGGTTATGTTGAGGGCGAGGGGTAGAGATCCGGTTAGGGTTCGGATTGGTCCTAGGGTTAGGGTTATGTTGAGGGCTAGGGTTAGGGATCCCGTTAGGGTTCCGATTGGACCTAGGGTTAGGGTTATGTTGAGGGCTAGGTATACAGACCCGGTTAGGGTTCCGATTGGACCTAGGGTTAGGGTTATGTTGAGGGCTAGGGTTAGAGATCTGGTTAGGGTTCCGATTGGACCTAGGGTTAGGGTTATGTTGAGGGCTAGGGTTAGAGATCCGTTTAGGGCTCCGATTGGCCCTAGGGTTAGGGTTATGTTGAGGGCTAGGGTTAGAGATCCGGTTAGGGTTCCGATTGGACCTCGGGTTAGGGTTATGTTGAGGGCTAGGGTTAGAGATCCGGTTAGGGTTCCGATTGGACCTAGGGTTAGGGTTATCTTGAGGGCTAGGTATACAGACCCGGTTAGGGTTCCGATTGGACCTAGGGTTAGGGTTATGTTGAGGGCTAGGGTTAGAGATCTGGTTAGGGTTCCGATTGGACCTAGGGTTAGGGTTATGTTGAGGGCTAGGGTTAGAGATCCGTTTAGGGTTCCGATTGGCCCTAGGGTTAGGGTTATGTTGAGGGCTAGGGTTAGAGATCCGGTTAGGGTTCCGATTGGACCTCGGGTTAGGGTTATGTTGAGGGCTAGGGTTAGAGATCCGGTTAGGGTTCCGATTGGACCTAGGGTTAGGGTTATGTTGAGGGCGAGGGTTAGAGATCCGGTTAGGGTTCCGATTGGACCTAGGGTTAGGGTTATGTTGAGGGCTAGGTATACAGATCCGGTTAGGGTTCCGATTGGACCTAAGGTTAGGGTTATGTTGAGGGCTAGGGTTAGAGATCCGGTTAGGGTTCCGATTGGACCTAGGGTTAGGGTTATGTTGAGGGCAAGAGTTAGAGATCCGGTTAGGGTTCCGATTGGACCTAGGGTTAGGCTTATGTTGAGGGCTGGGGTTAGAGATCCGGTTAGGGTTCCGATTGGACCTAGGGTTAGGGTTATGTTGAGGAAGAGGTGTAGAGATCCTGTTAGGGTACCGATTGGACCTAGGGTTAGGGTTATGTTGAGGGCTATGGTTAGATATCCGGTTAGGGTTCCGATTGGACCTAGGGTTAGGGTTACGTTGAGGGCTAGGATTAGATATCCATGTAGGGTTCCGATTGGTCCTAGGGTTAGGGTTATGTTGAGGGCTACGTTTAGAGATCCGGTTAGGGTTCCGATTGGACCTCGGGTTAGGATTATGTGGAGGGCGAGGGGTAGAGATCCGGTTAGGGCTCGGATTGGTCCTAGGGTTAGGGTTATGTTGAGGGCTAGGGTTAGGGATCAGGTTAGGGTTCCGATTGGACCTAGGGTTAGGGTTATGTTGAGGGCTAGGGTTAGAGATCCGGTAAGGGTTACGATTGGACCCAGGGTTAGCGTTGTGTTGAGGGCTAGGGTTAGAGATCCGGTTAGGATTCCGATTGGACCTAGGGTTATGGTTATGTTGAGGGCTAGGGTTAGAGTTCCGTTTAGGGTTCCGATTGGACCTAGGGTTAGGGTTATGTTGAGGGCTAGGGTTAGAGATCCGGTTACGTTTCCGATTGGACCTAGGGTTAGGGTTATGTTGAGGGCTAGGTATACAGATCCGGTTAGGTTTCCGATTGGACCTAAGGTTAGGGATAGGTTGAGGGCTAGGGTTAGAGATCCGGTTAGGGTTCCGATTGGACCTAGGGTTAGGGTTATGTTGAGGGTTAGGGTTAGAGATCAGGTTAGGTTTCCGATTGGACCTAGGGTAAGGGTTATGTTGAGGGCTAGGTATACAGATCCGGTTAGGGTTCCGATTGGACCTAGGGTTAGGGTTATGTTGAGGACTAGGATTAGAGATCCGGTTAGGGTTCCGATTGGACCTAGGGTTAGGGTTATGTTGAGGGCTAGGGTTAGAGATCCGGTTAGGGTTCCGATTGGACCTAGGGTTAGGGTTATGTTGAGGGCGAGGGGTAGAGATACTGTTAGGGTTCCGATTGGACCTAGGCTTAGGTTTATGTTGAGGGCTAGGGTTAGATATCCATTTAGGGTTCCAATTGGACCTAGGGTTAGGTTTATGTTGAGGGCTAGGGTTAGAGTTCCGTTTAGGGTTCCGATTGGACCTAGGGTTAGGGTTATGTTGAGGGCTAGGGTTAAAGATCCGTTTAGGGTTCCGATTGGACCTAGGGTTAGGGTTATGTTGAGGGCTAGGGTTAGAGATCCGGTTAGGGTTCCGATTGGACCTAGGGTTAGGGTTATGTTGAGGGCTAGGGTTAGAGATCCGGTTAGGGTTCCGATTGGACCTAGGGTTAGGGTTATGTTGAGGGCGAGGGTTAGAGATCTGGTTAGGGTTCCGATGGGACCTAGGGTAAGGGTTATGTTGAGGAAGATGGGTATAGATCCTGTTAGGATACGGATTGGACCTAGGGTTAGGGTTATGTTGAAGGCTATGTTTAGATATCCGGTTAGGGTTCCGATCGAACCTAGGGTTAGGGTTACGTTGAGGGCTAGGTTTAGATATCCATGTAGGGTTCCGATTGGTCCTAGGGTTAGGGTTATGTTGAGGGCTATGTTTAGAGATCCGGTTAGGTTTCCGATTGGACCTAGGGTTAGGGTTATGTTGAGGGCTAGGTATACAGATCCGGTTAGTGTTCCGATTGGACCTAGTGTTAGGGTTATGTTGAGGACTAGGGTTAGAGATCCGGTTAGGGTTCCCATTGAACCTAGGGTTAGGGTTATGTTGAGGGCTAGGGTTTGAGATCCGGTTAGGGTTCCGATTGGACCTAGGGTTAGGGTTATGTTTAGGGCTAGGGTTAGAGATCCGGTTAGGGTTCCCATTGAACCTAGGGTTAGGGTTATGTTGAGGGCTAGGGTTTGAGATCCGGTTAGGGTTCCGATTGGACCTAGGGTTAGGGTTATGTTGAGGGCAATGGGTAGAGGTCCTGTTAGGGTTACAATTGGACCTAGGGTTAGGTTTATGTTGAGGGCTAGTGTTAGAGTTCCGTTTAGGGTTCCGATTGGACCTAGGGTTAGGGTTATGTTGAGGGCTAGGGTTAGAGATCCGTTTAGGGTTCCGATTGGCCCTAGGGTTAGGGTTATGTTGAGGGCTAGGGTTAGACATCCGGTTAGGGTTCCGATTGGCCCTAGTGTTAGGGTTACGTTGAGGGCGAGGGGTGGAGATCCTGGTAGGGTTCCGATTGTACCTAGGGTTAGGGTTATGTTGAGGGCTAGGGTTAGAGATCCCTTTAGGGTTCCGATTGGACCTAGGGTTTGGGTTATGTTGAGGGCGAGGGTTAAAGATCCGGTTAGGGTTCCGATTGGACCTAGGGTTAGGGTTATGTTGAGGGCTAGGTATACAGATCCGGTTAGGGTTCCGATTGGACCTAGGGTTAGGGTTATGTTGAGGGCTAGGGTTAGAGATCCGTTTAGGGTTCCGATTGGCCCTAGGGTAAGGGTTATGTTGAGGGCTAGGGTTAGACATCCGGTTAGGGTTCCGATTGGACCTAGTGTTAGGGTTACGTTGAGGGCGAGGGGTGGAGATCCTGGTAGGGTTCCGATTGTACCTAGGGTTAGGGTTATGTTGAGGGCTAGGGTTAGATATCCATTTAGTGTTCCAATTGGACCTAGGGTTAGGGTTATGTTGAGGGCAAGGTTTAGAGATCCGGTTAGGGTTCCGATTGGACCTAGGGTTAGGGTTATGTTGAGGAAGATGGGTATAGATCCTGTTAGGATACCGATTGGACCTAGGGTTAGGGTTATGTTGAAGGCTATGTTTAGATATCCGGTTAGGGTTCCGATCGAACCTAGGGTTAGGGTTACGTTGAGGGCTAGGTTTAGATATCCATGTAGGGTTCCGATTGGTCCTAGGGTTAGGGTTATGTTGAGGGCTATGTTTAGAGATCCGGTTAGGGTTCCGATTGGACCTCGGGTTAGGGTTATGGTGAGGGCTATGGTTAGGGATTCAGTTAGGGTTCCGATTGGACCTAGGGTTAGGGTTATGTTGACGGCTAGGTATACAGACCCGATTAGGGTTCCGATTGGACCTAGGGTTAGGGTTATGTTGAGGGCTAGGGTTAGAGATCCGGTAAGGGTTACGGTTGGACCCAGGGTTAGCGTTGTGTTGAGGGCTAGGGTTAGAAATCCGGTTAGGGTTCCGATTGGACCTAGGGTTAGGGTTATCTTGAGGGCTAGGGTTAGAAATCAGGTTAGGGTTCCAATTGGACCTAGGGTTAGGGTTATGTTGAGGGCTAGGTATACAGATCCTGTTAGGGTTCCGATTGGACCCTGGGTTAGGGTTATGTTGAGGGCTAGTGTTAGAGATCCGGTAAGGGTTACGATTGATCCAAGGGTTAGCGTTGTGTTGAGGGCTAGGGTTAGAGATTCGGTTAGGATTCCGATTGGACCTAGGGTTATGGTTATGTTGAGGGCTAGGGTTAGAGTTCCGTTTAGGGTTCCGATTGGACCTAGGGTTAGGGTTATGTTGAGGGCTAGGTTTAGAGATCCGTTTAGGGTTCCGATTGAACCCTAGGGTTAGGGTTATGTTGAGGGCTAGGGTTAGACATCCGGTTAGGGTTCCGATTGGACCTAGTGTTAGGGTTACGTTGAGGGCGAGGGGTGGAGATCCTGGTAGGGTTCCGATTGTACCTAGGGTTAGGGTTATGTTGAGGGCTAGGGTTAGAGATCCGTTTAGGGTTCCGATTGGACCTAGGGTTTGGGTTATGTTGAGGGCGAGGGTTAGAGATCCTGTTAGGGTTCCGATTGGACCTAGGGTTAGGGTTATGTTGAGGGCTAGGTATACAGATCCGGTTAGGGTGCCGATTGGACCTAGGGTTAGGGTTATGTTAAGGGCTAGTGTTAGAGATCCGTTTAGGGTTCCGATTGGCCCTAGGGTTAGGGTTATGTTGAGGGCTAGGGTTAGAGATCCGGTTAGGGTTCCGATTGGACCTAGGGTTAGGGTTATGTTGAGGGCTAGGTTTAAATATGCGATTAGGGTTCCGATTGGACCTCGGGTTAGGGTTATGTTGAGGAAGAGGGGTAGAGATCCTTTTAGGGTTCGGATTGGTCCTAGGGTTAGGGTTATGTTGAGGGCTAGGCTTAGGGATCCGGTTAGGGATCCGATTGGACCTAGGGTTAGGGTTATGTTGAGGGCTAGGTATACAGACCCGGTTAGGGTTCCGATTGGACCTAGGGTAGGGTTATGTTGAGGGCTAGGGTTAGAGTTCCGGTTAGGGTTCGGATTGGACCTAGGTTTAGGGTTATTTTGAGGGCTAGGGTTAGATATCCATTTAGGGTTCCGATTGGTCCTAGGGTTAGGGTTATGTTGAGGGCTAGGGTTAGAGATCCGGTTAGGGTTCCGATTGGACCTAGGGTTAGGGTTATGTTGAGCGCTAGGTATACAGACACGGTTAGGGTTCCGATTGGACCTAGGGTTAGGGTTATGTTGATGGCTAGTGTTAGATATCCGGTTAGGGTTCTGATTGGACCTAGGGTTAGGGTTATGTAGAGGGCTAGGGTTAGATATCCGGTTAGGGTTCTGATTGGACCTAGGGTTAGGGTTATGTTGAGGGCTAGGATTAGAGTTCCGGTTAGAGTTCGGATTGGACCTAGGGTTAGGGTTATTTTGAGGGCTAGGGTTAGAGTTCCGGTTAGGGTTCCGAATGGACCTAGGGTTAGGGTTATGTTGAGGGCTAGATTTAGAGATCCGGTTAGGGTTCCGATTGGACCTCGGGTTAGGGTTATGTTGAGGGCTAGGGTTAGAGATCTGGTTAGGGTTCCGATTGGACCTAGGGTTAGGGTTATGTTGAGGGCTAGGTATACAGATCCGGTTAGGGTTCCGATTGGACCTAAGGTTAGGGTTATGTTGAGGGCTAGGGTTAGAGATCCGGTTAGGGTTCCGATTGGACCTAGGGTTAGGGTTATGTTGAGGGCAAGGGTTAGAGATCCGGTTAGGGTTCCGATTGGACCTAGGGTTAGGCTTATGATGAGGGCTGGGGTTAGAGATCCGGTTAGGGTTCCGATTGGACCTAGGGTTAGGGTTATGTTGAGGAAGAGGTGTAGAGATCCTGTTAGGGTACCGATTGGACCTAGGGTTAGGGTTATGTTGAGGGCTATGGTTAGATATCCGGTTAGGGTTCCGATTGGACCTAGGGTTAGGGTTACGTTTAGGGCTAGGTTTAGATATCCATGTAGGGTTCCGATTGGTCCTAGGGTTAGGGTTATGTTGAGGGCTATGGTTAGATATCCGGTTATGGTTCTGATTGGACCTAGGGTTAGGGTTATGTTGAGGGCTAGGGTTAGAGATCCTGTTAGGGTACCGATTGGACCTAGGGTTAGGGTTATGTAGAGGGCTAGGGTTAGATATCCGGTTAGGGTTCTGATTGGACCTAGGGTTAGGGTTACGTTGAGGGCTAGGGTTAGAGTTCCGGTTAGGGTTCGGATTGGACCTAGGGTTAGGGTTATGTTGAGGGCTAGGGTTAGAGTTCCGTTTAGGGTTCCGATTGGACCTAGGGTTAGGGTTATGTTGAGGGCTAGGGTTAGAGATCCGGTTACGTTTCCGATTGGACCTAGGGTTAGGGTTATGTTGAGGGCTAGGGTTAGAGATCCGGTTAGGGTTCCGATTGGACCTAGGGTTAGGGTTATGTTGAGGGCGAGGGGTAGAGATACTGTTAGGGTTCCGATTGGACCTAGGCTTAGGTTTATGTTGAGGGCTAGGGTTAGATATCCATTTAGGGTTCCGATTGGACCTAGGGTTAGGGTTATGTTGAGGGCTAGGGTTAGAGATCCGGTTAGGGTTCCGATTGGACCTAGGGTTAGGGTTATGTTGAGGGCTAGGTTTAAATATCCGATTAGGGTTCCGATTGGACCTCGGGTTAGGGTTATGTTGAGGAAGAGGGGTAGAGATCCTTTTAGGGTTCGGATTGGTCCTAGGGTTAGGGTTATGTTGAGGGCTAGGCTTAGGGATCCGGTTAGGGATCCGATTGGACCTAGGGTTAGGGTTATGTTGAGGGCTAGGTATACAGACCCGGTTAGGGTTCCGATTGGACCTAGGGTAGGGTTATGTTGAGGGCTAGGGTTAGAGTTCCGGTTAGGGTTCGGATTGGACCTAGGTTTAGGGTTATTTTGAGGGCTAGGGTTAGATATCCATTTAGGGTTCCGATTGGTCCTAGGGTTAGGGTTATGTTGAGGGCTAGGGTTAGAGATCCGGTTAGGGTTCCGATTGGACCTAGGGTTAGGGTTATGTTGAGCGCTAGGTATACAGACACGGTTAGGGTTCCGATTGGACCTAGGGTTAGGGTTATGTTGATGGCTAGGGTTAGATATCCGGTTAGGGTTCTGATTGGACCTAGGGTTAGGGTTATGTAGAGGGCTAGGGTTAGATATCCGGTTAGGGTTCTGATTGGACCTAGGGTTAGGGTTATGTTGAGGGCTAGGATTAGAGTTCCGGTTAGAGTTCGGATTGGACCTAGGGTTAGGGTTATTTTGAGGGCTAGGGTTAGAGTTCCGGTTAGGGTTCCGATTGGACCTCGGGTTAGGGTTATGTTGAGGGCGAGGGGTAGAGATCCGGTTAGGGTTCGGATTGGTCCTAGGGTTAGGGTTATGTTGAGGGCTAGGGTTAGGGATCCGGTTAGGGTTCCGATTGGACCTAGGGTTAGGGTTATGTTGAGGGATAGGTATACAGACCCGGTTAGGGTTCCCATTGGACCTAGGGTTAGGGTTATGTTGAGGGCTAGGGTTAGAGATCTGGTTAGGGTTCCGATTGGACCTAGGGTTAGGGTTATGTTGAGGGCTAGGGTTAGAGATCCGTTTAGGGTTCCGATTGGCCCTAGGGTTAGGGTTATGTTGAGGGCTAGGGTTAGAGATCCGGTTAGGGTTCCGATTGGACCTCGGGTTAGGGTTATGTTGAGGGCTAGGGTTAGAGATCCGGTTAGGGTTCCGATTGGACCTCGGTTTAGGGTTATGTGGAGGGCTAGCGTTAGAGATCCGGTTAGGGTTCCGATTGGACCTAAGGTTAGGGTTATGTTGAGGGCTATGGTTAGATATCCGGTTATGGTTCCGATTGGACCTAGGGTAAGGGTTATGTTGAGAGCTAGGGTTAGAGATCCTGTTAGGGTACCGATTGGACCTAGGGTTAGGGTTATGTAGAGGGCTAGGGTTAGGTATCCGGTTAGGGTTCTGATTGGACCTAGGGTTAGGGTTATGTTGAGGGCTAGGGTTAGAGTTCCGGTTAGGGTTCGGATTGGACCTAGGGTTAGGGTTATTTTGAGGGCAAGCGTTAGAGTTCCGGTTAGGGTTCCGAATGGACCTAGGGTTAGGGTTATGTTGAGGGCTAGATTTAGAGATCCGGTTAGGGTTCCGATTGGACCTCGGGTTAGAGTTATGTTGAGGGCGAGGGGTAGAGATCCGGTTAGGGTTCGGATTGGTCCTAGGGTTAGGGTTATGTTGAGGGCTAGGGTTAGGGATCCGGTTAGGGTTCCGATTGGACCTAGGGTTAGGGTTATGTTGAGGGCTAGGTATACAGACCCGGTTAGGGTTCCGATTGGACCTAGGGTTAGGGTTATGTTGAGGGCTAGGTTTAGAGATCTGGTTAGGGTTCCGATTGGACCTAGGGTTAGGGTTATGTTGAGGGCTAGGGTTAGAGATCCGGTTAGGGTTCCGATTGGACCTAGGGTTAGGGTTATGTTGAGGGCTAGGGTTAGAGATCCGGTTAGGGTTCCGATTGGACCTCGGGTTAGGGTTATGTTGAGGGCTAGGGTTAGAGATCCGGTTAGGGTTCCGATTGGACCTAGGGTTATGGTTATGTTGAGGGCTAGGTGTACAGATCCGGTTAGGGTTCCGATTGGACCTAGGGTTAAGGTTATGTTGAGGACTAGGGTTAGAGATCCGGTTAGGGTTCCGATTGGACCTTGGATTAGGGTTATGTTGAGGGCTAGGGTTAGATATCCGGTTAGGGTTCCGATTGGACCTAGGGTTAGGGTTATGTTGAGGGCTACGTATACAGATCCGGTTAGGGTTCCGATTGGACCTAGGGTTAGGGTTATGTTGAGGGCTAGGGTTAAAGATCCGGTTAGGGTTCCGATTGGACCTAGGGTTAGGGTTATGTTGAGGGCAGGGTTAGAGATCCGGTTAGGGTTTCGATTGGACCTAGGGTTAGGGTTATGTTGAGGGCTGGGGTTAGAGATCCTGTTAGGGTTCCGATTGGACCTAGGGTTAGGGTTATGTTGAGGAAAAGGATTAGAGATCCTGTTAGGGTACCGATTGGACCTAGGGTTAGGGTTATGTTGAGGGCTATGGTTAGATATCCGGTTAGGGTTCCGATTGGACCTAGGGTTAGGGTTACGTTGAGGGCTAGGTTTAGATATCCAAGTAGGGTTCCGATTGGTCCTAGGGTTAGGGTTATGTTGAGGGCTAGGTTTAGAGATCCGGTTAGGGTTCCGATTGGACCTCGGGTTAGGGTTATGTTGAGGGCGAGGGGTAGAGATCCGGTTAGGGTTCGGATTGGTCCTCGGGTTAGGGTTATGTTGAGGGCTAGGGATAGGGATCCGGTTAGGGTTCCGATTGGACCTAGGGTTAGGGTTATGTTGACGGCTAGGTATACAGACCCGGTTAGGGTTCCGATTGGACCTAGGGTTAGGGTTATGTTGAGGGCTAGGGTTAGAGATCTGGTTAGGGTTCCGATTGGACCTAGGGTTAGGGTTATGTTGAGGGCTAGGGTTAGAGATCCGTTTAGGGTTCCGATTGGCCCTAGGGTTAGGGTTATGTTGAGGGCTAGGGTTAGAGATCCGGTTAGGGTTCCGATTGGACCTCAGGTTAGGGTTATGTTGAGGGCTAGGGTTAGAGATCCGGTTAGGGTTCCGATTGGACCTCGGTTTAGGGTTATGTGGAGGGCTAGCGTTAGAGATCCGGTTAGGGTTCCGATTGGACCTAAGGTTAGGGTTATGTTGAGGGCTATGGTTAGATATCCGGTTATGGTTCCGATTGGACCTAGGGTAAGGGTTATGTTGAGAGCTAGGGTTAGAGATCCTGTTAGGGTACCGATTGGACCTAGGGTTAGGGTTATGTAGAGGGCTAGGGTTAGGTATCCGGTTAGGGTTCTGATTGGACCTAGGGTTAGGGTTATGTTGAGGGCTAGGGTTAGAGTTCCGGTTAGGGTTCGGATTGGACCTAGGGTTAGGGTTATTTTGAGGGCAAGCGTTAGAGTTCCGGTTAGGGTTCCGAATGGACCTAGGGTTAGGGTTATGTTGAGGGCTAGATTTAGAGATCCGGTTAGGGTTCCGATTGGACCTCGGGTTAGAGTTACGTTGAGGGCGAGGGGTAGAGATCCGGTTAGGGTTCGGATTGGTCCTAGGGTTAGGGTTATGTTGAGGGCTAGGGTTAGGGATCCGGTTAGGGTTCCGATTGGACCTAGGGTTAGGGTTATGTTGAGGGCTAGGTATACAGACCCGGTTAGGGTTCCGATTGGACCTAGGGTTAGGGTTATGTTGAGGGCTAGGGTTAGAGATCTGGTTAGGGTTCCGATTGGACCTAGGGTTAGGGTTATGTTGAGGGCTAGGGTTAGAGATCCGGTTAGGGTTCCGATTGGACCTAGGGTTAGGGTTATGTTGAGGGCTAGGGTTAGAGATCCGGTTAGGGTTCCGATTGGACCTCGGGTTAGGGTTATGTTGAGGGCTAGGGTTAGAGATCCGGTTAGGGTTCCGATTGGACCTAGGGTTATGGTTATGTTGAGGGCTAGGTATACAGATCCGGATAGGGTTCCGATTGGACCTAGGGTTAAGGTTATGTTGAGGACTAGGGTTAGAGATCCGGTTAGGGTTCCGATTGGACCTAGGGTTAGGGTTATGTTGAGGGCTAGGGTTAGAGATCCGGTTAGGGTTCCGATTGGACCTAGGGTTAGGGTTATGTTGAGGGCTAGGTTTAGAGATCCGGTTAGGGTTCCGATTGGACCTAGGGTTAGGGTTATGTTGAGGGCTAGGGTTAGAGATCCGGTTAGGGTTCCGATTGGACCTAGGGTTAGGCTTATGTTGAGGGCTGGGGTTAGAGATCCGGTTAGGGTTCCGATTGGACCTAGGGTTAGGGTTATGTTGAGGGCGAGGGGTAGAGGTCCTCTTAGGGTTACGATTGGACTTAGGGTTAGGTTTATGTTGAGGGCTAGGGTTAGAGTTCCGTTTAGGGTTCCGATTGGACCTAGGGTTAGGGTTATGTTGAGGGCTAGGGTTAGATATCCGGTTAGGGTTCCGATTGGACCTAGGGTTAGGGTTATGTTGAGGGCTACGTATACAGATCCGGTTAGGGTTCCGATTGGACCTAGGGTTAGGGTTATGTTGAGGGCTAGGGTTAAAGATCCGGTTAGGGTTCCGATTGGACCTAGGGTTAGGGTTATGTTGAGGGCAAGGGTTAGAGATCCGGTTAGGGTTCCGATTGGACCTAGGGTTAGGATTATGTTGAGGGCTGGGGTTAGAGATCCGGTTAGGGTTCCGATTGGACCTAGGGTTAGGGTTATGTTGAGGAAGAGGATTAGAGATCCTGTTAGGGTACCGATTGGACCTAGGGTTAGGGTTATGTTGAGGGCTATGGTTAGATATCCGGTTAGGGTTCCGATTGGACCTAGGGTTAGGGTTACGTTGAGGGCTAGGTTTAGATATCCAAGTAGGGTTCCGATTGGTCCTAGGGTTAGGGTTATGTTGAGGGCTAGGTTTAGAGATCCGGTTAGGGTTCCGATTGGACCTCGGGTTAGGGTTATGTTGAGGGCGAGGGGTAGAGATCCGGTTAGGGTTCGGATTGGTCCTCGGGTTAGGGTTATGTTGAGGGCTAGGGATAGGGATCCGGTTAGGGTTCCGATTGGACCTAGGGTTAGGGTTATGTTGACGGCTAGGTATACAGACCCGGTTAGGGTTCCGATTGGACCTAGGGTTAGGGTTATGTTGAGGGCTAGGGTTAGAGATCTGGTTAGGGTTCCGATTGGACCTAGGGTTAGGGTTATGTTGAGGGCTAGGGTTAGAGATCCGTTTAGGGTTCCGATTGGCCCTAGGGTTAGGGTTATGTTGAGGGCAAGGGTTAGAGATCCGGTTAGGGTTCCGATTGGACCTCGGGTTAGGGTTATGTTGAGGGCTAGGGTTAGAGATCCGGATAGGGTTCCGATTGGACCTCGGTTTAGGGTTATGTGGAGGGCTAGCGTTAGAGATCCGGTTAGGGTTCCGATTGGACCTAAGGTTAGGGTTATGTTGAGGGCTATGGTTAGATATCCGGTTATGGTTCCGATTGGACCTAGGGTAAGGGTTATGTTGAGAGCTAGGGTTAGAGATCCTGTTAGGGTACCGATTGGACCTAGGGTTAGGGTTATGTAGAGGGCTAGGGTTAGGTATCCGGTTAGGGTTCTGATTGGACCTAGGGTTAGGGTTATGTTGAGGGCTAGGGTTAGAGTTCCGGTTAGGGTTCGGATTGGACCTAGGGTTAGGGTTATTTTGAGGGCAAGCGTTAGAGTTCCGGTTAGGGTTCCGAATGGACCTAGGGTTAGGGTTATGTTGAGGGCTAGATTTAGAGATCTGGTTAGGGTTCCGATTGGTCCTCGGGTTAGAGTTATGTTGAGGGCGAGGGGTAGAGATCCGGTTAGGGTTCGGATTGGTCCTAGGGTTAGGGTTATGTTGAGGGCTAGGGTTAGGGATCCGGTTAGGGTTCCGATTGGACCTAGGGTTAGGGTTATGTTGAGGGCTAGGTATACAGACCCGGTTAGGGTTCCGATTGGACCTAGGGTTAGGGTTATGTTGAGGGCTAGGGTTAGAGATCTGGTTAGGGTTCCGATTGGACCTAGGGTTAGGGTTATGTTGAGGGCTAGGGTTAGAGATCCGGTTAGGGTTCCGATTGGACCTCGGGTTAGGGTTATGTTGAGGGCTAGGGTTAGAGATCCGGTTAGGGTTCCGATTGGACCTAGGGTTATGGTTATGTTGAGGGCTAGGTATACAGATCCGGTTAGGGTTCCGATTGGACCTAGGGTTAAGGTTATGTTGAGGACTAGGGTTAGAGATCCGGTTAGGGTTCCGATTGGACCTAGGGTTAGGGTTATGTTGAGGGCTAGGGTTAGAGATCCGGTTAGGGTTCCGATTGGACCTAGGGTTAGGGTTATGTTGAGGGCTAGGTTTAGAGATCCGGTTAGGGTTCCGATTGGACCTAGGGTTAGGGTTATGTTGAGGGCTAGGGTTAGAGATCCGGTTAGGGTTCCGATTGGACCTAGGGTTAGGCTTATGTTGAGGGCTGGGGTTAGAGATCCGGTTAGGTTTCCGATTGGACCTAGGGTTAGGGTTATGTTGAGGGCGAGGGGTAGAGATACTGTTAGGGTTCCGATTGGACCTAGGCTTAGGTTTATGTTGAGGGCTAAGGTTAGATATCCATTTAGGGTTCCAATTGGACCTAGGGTTAGGTTTATGTTGAGGGCTAGGGTTAGAGTTCCGTTTAGGGTTCCGATTGAACCTAGGGATAGGGTTATGTTGAGGGCTAGATTTAGAGATCCGGTTAGGGTTCCTATTGGACCTCGGGTTAGGGTTATGTTGAGGACGAGGGGTAGAGATCCGGTTAGGGTTCGGATTGGTCCTAGGGTTAGGGTTATGTTGAGGGCTAGGCTTAGGGATCGGGTTAGGGATCCGATTGGACCTAGGGTTAGGGTTATGTGGAGGGCTAGCGTTAGAGATCCGGTTAGGGTTCCGATTGGACCTAGGGTTAGGGTTATGTGGAGGGCTAGCGTTAGAGATCCGGTTAGGGTTCCGATTGGACCTAGGGTTAGGGTTATGTTGAGGGCTATGGTTAGATATCCGGTTATGGTTCTGATTGGACCTAGGGTTAGGGTTATGTGGAGGGCTAGCGTTAGAGATCCGGTTAGGGTTCCGATTGGACCTAGGGTTAGGGTTATGTTGAGGGCTATGGTTAGATATCCGGTTATGGTTCTGATTGGACCTAGGGTTAGGGTTATGTTGAGGGCTAGGGTTAGAGATCCTGTTAGGGTACCGATTGGACCTAGGGTTAGGGTTATGTAGAGGGCTAGGGTTAGATATCCGGTTAGGGTTCTTATTGGACCTAGGGTTAGGGTTACGTTGAGGGCTAGGGTTAGAGTTCCGGTTAGGGTTCGGATTGGACCTAGGGTTAGGGTTATGTTGAGGGCTAGGGTTAGAGTTCCGTTTAGGGTTACGATTGGACCTAGGGTTAGGGTTATGTTGAGGGCTAGGGTTAGAGATCCGGTTACGTTTCCGATTGGACCTAGGGTTAGGGTTATGTTGAGGGCTAGGGTTAGAGATCCGGTTAGGGTTCCGATTGGACCTAGGGTTAGGGTTATGTTGAGGGCGAGGGGTAGAGATACTGTTAGGATTCCGATTGGACCTAGGCTTAGGTTTATGTTGAGGGCTAGGGTTAGATATCCATTTAGGGTTCCGATTGGACCTAGGGTTAGGGTTATGTTGAGGGCTAGGGTTAGAGATCCGGTTAGGGTTCCGATTGGACCTAGGGTTAGGGTTATGTTGAGGGCTAGGGTTAGAGATCCGGTTAGGGTTCCGATTGGACCTAGGGTTAGGGTTATGTTGAGGGCTAGGCTTAGGGATCCGGTTAGGGATCCGATTGGACCTAGGGTTAGGGTTATGTTGAGGGCTAGGTATACAGACCCGGTTAGGGTTCCGATTGGACCTAGGGTAGGGTTATGTTGAGGGCTAGGGTTAGAGATCTGGTTAGGGTTCCGATTGGACCTAGGGTTAGGGTTATGTTGAGGGCGAGGGTTAGAGATCCGGTTAGGGTTCCGATTGGACCTAGGGTTAGGGTTATGTTGAGGGCTAGGGTTAGAGATCCGGTTAGTGTTCCGATTGGACCTAGGGTTAGGGTTATGTTGAGGGCTAGGGTTAGATATCCGGTTAGGGTTCCGATTGGACCTAGGGTTAGGGTTATGTTGAGGGCTAGATTTAGAGATCCGGTTAGGGTTCCGATTGGACCTCGGGTTAGAGTTATGTTGAGGGCGAGGGGTAGAGATCCGGTTAGGGTTCGAATTGGTCCTAGGGTTTGGGTTATGTTGAGGGCTAGGGTTAGGGATCCGGTTAGGGTTCCGATTGGACCTAGGGTTAGGGTTATGTTGAGGGCTAGGTATACAGACCCGGTTAGGGTTCCGATTGGACCTAGGGTTAGGGTTATGTTGAGGGCTAGGGTTAGAGATCTGGTTAGGGTTCCGATTGGACCTAGGGTTAGGGTTATGTTGAGGGCTAGGGTTAGAGATCCGGTTAGGGTTCCAATTGGACCTAGGGTTAGGGTTATGTTGAGGGCTAGGGTTAGAGATCCGGTTAGGGTTCCGATTGGACCTCGGGTTACGGTTATGTTGAGGGCTAGGGTTAGAGATCCGGTTAGGGTTCCGATTGGACCTAGGGTTATGGTTATGTTGAGGGCTAGGTATACAGATCCGGTTAGGGTTCCGATTGGACCTAGGGTTAAGGTTATGTTGAGGACTAGGGTTAGAGATCCGGTTAGGGTTCCGATTGGACCTAGGGTTAGGGTTATGTTGAGGGCTAGGGTTAGAGATCCGGTTAGGGTTCCGATTGGACCTCGGTTTAGGGTTATGTGGAGGGCTAGCGTTAGAGATCCGGTTAGGGTTCCGATTGGACCTAAGGTTAGGGTTATGTTGAGGGCTATGGTTAGATATCCGGTTATGGTTCCGATTGGACCTAGGGTAAGGGTTATGTTGAGAGCTAGGGTTAGAGATCCTGTTAGGGTACCGATTGGACCTAGGGTTAGGGTTATGTAGCGGGCTAGGGTTAGGTATCCGGTTAGGGTTCTGATTGGACCTAGGGTTAGGGTTATGTTGAGGGCTAGGGTTAGAGTTCCGGTTAGGGTTCGGATTGGACCTAGGGTTAGGGTTATTTTGAGGGCAAGCGTTAGAGTTCCGGTTAGGGTTCCGAATGGACCTAGGGTTAGGGTTATGTTGAGGGCTAGATTTAGAGATCCGGTTAGGGTTCCGATTGGACCTCGGGTTAGAGTTATGTTGAGGGCGAGGGGTAGAGATCCGGTTAGGGTTCGGATTGGTCCTAGGGTTAGGGTTATGTTGAGGGCTAGGGTTAGGGATCCGGTTAGGGTTCCGATTGGACCTAGGGTTAGGGTTATGTTGAGGGCTAGGTATACAGACCCGGTTAGGGTTCCGATTGGACCTAGGGTTAGGGTTATGTTGAGGGCTAGGGTTAGAGATCTGGTTAGGGTTCCGATTGGACCTAGGGTTAGGGTTATGTTGAGGGCTAGGGTTAGAGTTCGGTTTAGGGTTCCGATTGGACCTAGGGTTAGGGTTATGTTGAGGGCTAGGGTTAGAGATCCGGTTACGTTTCCGATTGGACCTAGGGTTAGGGTTATGTTGAGGGCTAGGGTTAGAGATCCGGTTAGGGTTCCGATTGGACCTAGGGTTAGGGTTATGTTGAGGGCGAGGGGTAGAGATACTGTTAGGATTCCGATTGGACCTAGGCTTAGGTTTATGTTGAGGGCTAGGGTTAGATATCCATTTAGGGTTCCGATTGGACCTAGGGTTAGGGTTATGTTGAGGGCTAGGGTTAGAGATCCGGTTAGGGTTCCGATTGGACCTAGGGTTAGGGTTATGTTGAGGGCTAGGGTTAGAGATCCGGTTAGGGTTCCGATTGGACCTAGGGTTAGGGTTATGTTGAGGGCTAGGGTTAGAGATCCGGTTAGGGTTCCGATTGGACCTAGGGTTATGGTTATGTTGAGGGCTAGGTATACAGATCCGGTTAGGGTTCCGATTGGACCTAGGGTTAAGGTTATGTTGAGGACTAGGGTTAGAGATCCGGTTAGGGTTCCGATTGGACCTAGTGTTAGGGTTATGTTGAGGGCTAGGGCTAGAGTTCCGGTTAGGGTTCGGATTGGACCTAGGGTTAGGGTTATTTTGAGGGCAAGCGTTAGAGTTCCGGTTAGGGTTCCGAATGGACCTAGGGTTAGGGTTATGTTGAGGGCTAGGGTTAGATATCCGGTTAGGGTTCCGATTGGACCTAGGGTTAGGGTTATGTTGAGGGCTACGTATACATATCCGGTTAGGGTTCCGATTGGACCTAGGGTTAGGGTTATGTGGAGGGCTAGCGTTAGAGATCCGGTTAGGGTTCCGATTGGACCTAAGGTTAGGGTTATGTTGAGGGCTATGGTTAGATATCCGGTTATGGTACCGATTGGACCTAGGGTAAGGGTTATGTTGAGAGCTAGGGTTAGTGATCCTGTTAGGGTACCGATTGGACCTAGGGTTAGGGTTATGTAGAGGGCTAGGGTTAGATATCCGGTTAGGGTTCTGATTGGACCTAGGGTTAGGGTTATGTTGAGGGCTAGGGTTAGAGTTCCGGTTAGGGTTCGGATTGGACCTAGGTTTAGGGTTATTTTGAGGGCAAGCGTTAGAGTTCCGGTTAGGGTTCCGAATGGACCTAGGGTTAGGGTTATGTTGAGGGCTAGATTTAGAGATCCGGTTAGGGTTCCGATTGGACCTCGGGTTAGAGTTATGTTGAGGGCGAGGGGTAGAGATCCGGTTAGGGTTCGGATTGGTCCTAGGGTTTGGGTTATGTTGAGGGCTAGGGTTAGGGATCCGGTTAGGGTTCCGATTGGACCTAGGGTTAGGGTTATGTTGAGGGCTAGGTATACAGACCCGGTTAGGGTTCCGATTGGACCTAGGGTTAGGGTTATGTTGAGGGCTAGGGTTAGAGATCTGGTTAGGGTTCCGATTGGACCTAGGGTTAGGGTTATGTTGAGGGCTAGGGTTAGAGATCCGGTTAGGGTTCCGATTGGACCTAGGGTTAGGGTTATGTTGAGGGCTAGGGTTAGAGATCCGGTTAGGGTTCCGATTGGACCTCGGGTTAGGGTTATGTTGAGGGCTAGGGTTAGAGATCCGGTTAGGGTTCCGATCGACCTAGGGTTATGGTTATGTTGAGGGCTAGGTATACAGATCCGGTTAGGGTTCCGATTGGACCTAGGGTTAAGGTTATGTTGAGGACTAGGGTTAGAGATCCGGTTAGGGTTCCGATTGGACCTAGGGTTAGGGTTATGTTGAGGGCTAGGGTTAGAGATCCGGTTAGGGTTCCGATTGGACCTCGGTTTAGGGTTATGTGGAGGGCTAGCGTTAGAGATCCGGTTAGGGTTCCGATTGGACCTAAGGTTAGGGTTATGTTGAGGGCTATGGTTAGATATCCGGTTATGGTTCCGATTGGACCTAGGGTAAGGGTTATGTTGAGAGCTAGGGTTAGAGATCCTGTTAGGGTACCGGTTGGACCTAGGGTTAGGGTTATGTAGAGGGCTAGGGTTAGGTATCCGGTTAGGGTTCTGATTGGACCTAGGGTTAGGGTTATGTTGAGGGCTAGGGTTAGAGTTCCGGTTAGGGTTCGGATTGGACCTAGGGTTAGGGTTATTTTGAGGGCAAGCGTTAGAGTTCCGTTTAGGGTTCCGAATGGACCTAGGGTTAGGGTTATGTTGAGGGCTAGATTTAGAGATCCGGTTAGGGTTCCGATTGGACCTCGGGTTAGAGTTATGTTGAGGGCTAGGGTTAGAGATCCGGTTAGGGTTCCGATTGGACCTAGGGTTAGGGTTATGTTGAGGGCTAGGGTTAGAGATCCGGTTAGGGTTCCGATTGGACCTAGGGTTAGGCTTATGTTGAGGGCTGGGGTTAGAGATCCGGTTAGGGTTCCGATTGGACCTAGGGTTAGGGTTATGTTGAGGGCGAGGGGTAGAGATACTGTTAGGGTTCCGATTGGACCTAGGCTTAGGTTTATGTTGAGGGCTAAGGTTAGATATCCATTTAGGGTTCCAATTGGACCTAGGGTTAGGTTTATGTTGAGGGCTAGGGTTAGAGTTCCGTTTAGGGTTCCGATTGAACCTAGGGATAGGGTTATGTTGAGGGCTAGATTTAGAGATCCGGTTAGGGTTCCTATTGGACCTCGGGTTAGGGTTATGTTGAGGACGAGGGGTAGAGATCCGGTTAGGGTTCGGATTGGTCCTAGGGTTAGGGTTATGTTGAGGGCTAGGCTTAGGGATCCGGTTAGGGATCCGATTGGACCTAGGGTTAGGGTTATGTGGAGGGCTAGCGTTAGAGATCCGGTTAGGGTTCCGATTGGACCTAGGGTTAGGGTTATGTGGAGGGCTAGCGTTAGAGATCCGGTTAGGGTTCCGATTGGACCTAGGGTTAGGGTTATGTTGAGGGCTATGGTTAGATATCCGGTTATGGTTCTGATTGGACCTAGGGTTAGGGTTATGTTGAGGGCTAGGGTTAGAGATCCTGTTAGGGTACCGATTGGACCTAGGGTTAGGGTTATGTAGAGGGCTAGGGTTAGATATCCGGTTAGGGTTCTTATTGGACCTAGGGTTAGGGTTACGTTGAGGGCTAGGGTTAGAGTTCCGGTTAGGGTTCGGATTGGACCTAGGGTTAGGGTTATGTTGAGGGCTAGGGTTAGAGTTCGGTTTAGGGTTCCGATTGGACCTAGGGTTAGGGTTATGTTGAGGGCTAGGGTTAGAGATCCGGTTACGTTTCCGATTGGACCTAGGGTTAGGGTTATGTTGAGGGCTAGGGTTAGAGATCCGGTTAGGGTTCCGATTGGACCTAGGGTTAGGGTTATGTTGAGGGCGAGGGGTAGAGATACTGTTAGGATTCCGATTGGACCTAGGCTTAGGTTTATGTTGAGGGCTAGGGTTAGATATCCATTTAGGGTTCCGATTGGACCTAGGGTTAGGGTTATGTTGAGGGCTAGGGTTAGAGATCCGGTTAGGGTTCCGATTGGACCTAGGGTTAGGGTTATGTTGAGGGCTAGGGTTAGAGATCCGGTTAGGGTTCCGATTGGACCTAGGGTTAGGGTTATGTTGAGGAAGAGTGGTAGAGATCCTGTTAGGGTTCGGATTGGTCCTAGGGTTAGGGTTATGTTGAGGGCTAGGCTTAGGGATCCGGTTAGGGATCCGATTGGACCTAGGGTTAGGGTTATGTTGAGGGCTAGGTATACAGACCCGGTTAGGGTTCCGATTGGACCTAGCTAGGGTTATGTTGAGGGCTAGGGTTAGAGATCTGGTTAGGGTTCCGATTGGACCTAGGGTTAGGGTTATGTTGAGGGCGAGGGTTAGAGATCCGGTTAGGGTTCCGATTGGACCTAGGGTTAGGGTTATGTTGAGGGCTAGGGTTAGAGATCCGGTTAGTGTTCCGATTGGACCTAGGGTTAGGGTTATGTTGAGGGCTAGGGTTAGATATCCGGTTAGGGTTCCGATTGGACCTAGGGTTAGGGTTATGTTGAGGGCTACGTATACATATCCGGTTAGGGTTCCGATTGGACCTAGGGTTAGGGTTATGTGGAGGGCTAGCGTTAGAGATCCGGTTAGGGTTCCGATTGGACCTAAGGTTAGGGTTATGTTGAGGGCTATGGTTAGATATCCGGTTATGGTTCCGATTGGACCTAGGGTAAGGGTTATGTTGAGAGCTAGGGTTAGTGATCCTGTTAGGGTACCGATTGGACCTAGGGTTAGGGTTATGTAGAGGGCTAGGGTTAGATATCCGGTTAGGGTTCTGATTGGACCTAGGGTTAGGGTTATGTTGAGGGCTAGGGTTAGAGTTCCGGTTAGGGTTCGGATTGGACCTAGGTTTAGGGTTATTTTGAGGGCAAGCGTTAGAGTTCCGGTTAGGGTTCCGAATGGACCTAGGGTTAGGGTTATGTTGAGGGCTAGATTTAGAGATCCGGTTAGGGTTCCGATTGGACCTCGGGTTAGAGTTATGTTGAGGGCGAGGGGTAGAGATCCGGTTAGGGTTCGGATTGGTCCTAGGGTTTGGGTTATGTTGAGGGCTAGGGTTAGGGATCCGGTTAGGGTTCCGATTGGACCTAGGGTTAGGGTTATGTTGAGGGCTAGGTATACAGACCCGGTTAGGGTTCCGATTGGACCTAGGGTTAGGGTTATGTTGAGGGCTAGGGTTAGAGATCTGGTTAGGGTTCCGATTGGACCTAGGGTTAGGGTTATGTTGAGGGCTAGGGTTAGAGATCCGGTTAGGGTTCCGATTGGACCTAGGGTTAGGGTTATGTTGAGGGCTAGGGTTAGAAATCCGGTTAGGGTTCCGATTGGACCTAGGGTTAGGGTTATGTTGAGGGCTAGGGTTAGAGATCCGGTTAGGGTTCCGATTGGACCTAGTGTTATGGTTATGTTGAGGGCTAGGTATACAGATCCGGTTAGGGTTCCGATTGGACCTAGGGTTAAGGTTATGTTGAGGACTAGGGTTAGAGATCCGGTTAGGGTTCCGATTGGACCTAGGGTTAGGGTTATGTTGAGGGCTAGGGTTAGAGATCCGGTTAGGGTTCCGATTGGACCTAGGGTTAGGGTTATGTTGAGGGCTAGGGTTAGAGATCCGGTTAGGGTTCCGATTGGACCTAGGGTTAGGGTTATGTTGAGGGCTAGGGTTAGAGATCCGGTTAGGGTTCCGATTGGACCTAGGGTTAGGCTTATGTTGAGGAAGAGGTGTAGAGATCCTGTTAGGGTACCCATTGGACCTAGGGTTAGGGTTATGTTGAGGGCTATGGTTAGATATCCGGTTAGGGTTCCGATTGGACCTAGGGTTAGGGTTACATTGAGGGCTAGGTTTAGATATCCATGTAGGGTTCCGAATGGTCCTAGGGTTAGGGTTATGTAGAGGGCTAGGGTTAGATATCCGGTTAGGGTTCTGATTGGACCTAGGTTTAGGGTTCCGTTGAGGGCTAGTGTTAGAGTTCCCGTTAGGGTTCGGATTGGACCTAGGGTTAGGGTTATTTTGAGGGCTAGGGTTAGAGTTCCGGTTAGGGTTCCAAATGGACCTAGGGTTAGGGTTATGTTGAGGGCTAGATTTAGAGATCCGGTTAGGGTTCCGATTGGACCTCGGGTTAGGGTTATGTTGAGGGCGAGGGGTAGAGATCCGGTTAGGGTTCGGATTTGTCCTAGGGTTAGGGTTATGTTGAGGGCTAGGGTTAGGAATCCGGTTAGGGTTCCGATTGGACCTAGGGTTAGGGTTATGTTGAGGGCTAGGTATACAGACCCGGTTAGGGTTCCGATTGGACCTAGGGTTAGGTTTATGTTGAGGGCTAGGGTTAGAGATCTGGTTAGGGTTCCGATTGGACCTAGGTTTAGGGTTATGTTGAGGGCGAGTGTTAGAGATCCGGTTAGGGTTCCGATTGGACCTAGGGTTAGGGTTATGTTGAGGGCTAGGGTTAGATATCCGGTTAGGGTTCCGATTGGACCTAGGGTTAGGGTTATGTTGAGGGCTAGGGTTAGAGATCCGGTTAGGGTTCCGATTGGACCTAGGGTTAGGGTTATGTTGAGGGCTAGGGTTAGAGATCCGGTTAGTGTTCCGATTGGACCTAGGGAAAGGGTTATGTTGAGGGCTAGGGTTAGAGATCCGGTTAGGGTTCCGATTGGACCTAGGGTTAGGGTTATGTTGAGGGCTACGTATACAGATCCGGTTAGGGTTCCGATAGGACCTAGGGTTAGGGTTATGTGGAGGGCTAGCGTTAGAGATCCGGTTAGGGTTCCGATTGGACCTAGGGTTAGGGTTATGTTGAGGGCTATGGTTAGATATCCGGTTATGGTTCCGATTGGACCTAGGGAAAGGGTTATGTTGACGTCTAGGGTTAGATATCCGGTTAGGGTTCCGATTGGACCTAGGGTTAGGGTTATGTTGAGGAAGAGTGGTAGAGATCCTGTTAGGGTTCGGATTGGTCCTAGGGTTAGGGTTATGTTGAGGGCTAGGCTTAGGGATCCGGTTAGGGATCCGATTGGACCTAGGGTTAGGGTTATGTTGAGGGCTAGGTATACAGACCCGGTTAGGGTTCCGATTGGACCTAGCTAGGGTTATGTTGAGGGCTAGGGTTAGAGATCTGGTTAGGGTTCCGATTGGACCTAGGGTTAGGGTTATGTTGAGGGCGAGGGTTAGAGATCCGGTTAGGGTTCCGATTGGACCTAGGGTTAGGGTTATGTTGAGGGCTAGGGTTAGAGATCCGGTTAGTGTTCCGATTGGACCTAGGGTTAGGGTTATGTTGAGGGCTAGGGTTAGATATCCGGTTAGGGTTCCGATTGGACCTAGGGTTAGGGTTATGTTGAGGGCTACGTATACATATCCGGTTAGGGTTCCGATTGGACCTAGGGTTAGGGTTATGTGGAGGGCTAGCGTTAGAGATCCGGTTAGGGTTCCGATTGGACCTAAGGTTAGGGTTATGTTGAGGGCTATGGTTAGATATCCGGTTATGGTTCCGATTGGACCTAGGGTAAGGGTTATGTTGAGAGCTAGGGTTAGTGATCCTGTTAGGGTACCGATTGGACCTAGGGTTAGGGTTATGTAGAGGGCTAGGGTTAGATATCCGGTTAGGGTTCTGATTGGACCTAGGGTTAGGGTTATGTTGAGGGCTAGGGTTAGAGTTCCGGTTAGGGTTCGGATTGGACCTAGGTTTAGGGTTATTTTGAGGGCAAGCGTTAGAGTTCCGGTTAGGGTTCCGAATGGACCTAGGGTTAGGGTTATGTTGAGGGCTAGATTTAGAGATCCGGTTAGGGTTCCGATTGGACCTCGGGTTAGAGTTATGTTGAGGGCGAGGGGTAGAGATCCGGTTAGGGTTCGGATTGGTCCTAGGGTTTGGGTTATGTTGAGGGCTAGGGTTAGGGATCCGGTTAGGGTTCCGATTGGACCTAGGGTTAGGGTTATGTTGAGGGCGAGGTATACAGACCCGGTTAGGGTTCCGATTGGACCTAGGGTTAGGGTTATGTTGAGGGCTAGGGTTAGAGATCTGGTTAGGGTTCCGATTGGACCTAGGGTTAGGGTTATGTTGAGGGCTAGGGTTAGAGATCCGGTTAGGGTTCCGATTGGACCTAGGGTTAGGGTTATGTTGAGGGCTAGGGTTAGAGATCCGGTTAGGGTTCCGATTGGACCTAGGGTTAGGCTTATGTTGAGGGCTGGGGTTAGAGATCCGGTTAGGGTTCCGATTGGACCTAGGGTTAGGGTTATGTTGAGGGCTATGGTTAGATATCCGGTTATGGTTCTGATTGGACCTAGGGTTAGGGTTATGTTGAGGGCTAGGGTTAGAGATCCTGTTAGGGTACCGATTGGACCTAGGGTTAGGGTTATGTAGAGGGCTAGGGTTAGATATCCGGTTAGGGTTCTTATCGGACCTAGGGTTAGGGTTACGTTGAGGGCTAGGGTTAGAGTTCCGGTTAGGGTTCGGATTGGACCTAGGGTTAGGGTTATGTTGAGGGCTAGGGTTAGAGTTCCGTTTAGGGTTCCGATTGGACCTAGGGTTAGGGTTATGTTGAGGGCTAGGGTTAGAGATCCGGTTACGTTTCCGATTGGACCTAGGGTTAGGGTTATGTTGAGGGCTAGGGTTAGAGATCCGGTTAGGGTTCCGATTGGACCTAGGGTTAGGGTTATGTTGAGGGCGAGGGGTAGAGATACTGTTAGGATTCCGATTGGACCTAGGCTTAGGTTTATGTTGAGGGCTAGGGTTAGATATCCATTTAGGGTTCCGATTGGACCTAGGGTTAGGGTTATGTTGAGGGCTAGGGTTAGAGATCCGGTTAGGGTTCCGATTGGACCTAGGGTTAGGGTTATGTTGAGGGCTAGGGTTAGAGATCCGGTTAGGGATCCGATTGGACCTAGGGTTAGGGTTATGTTGAGGAAGAGGGGTAGAGATCCTGTTAGGGTTCGGATTGGTCCTAGGGTTAGGGTTATGTTGAGGGCTAGGCTTAGGGATCCGGTTAGGGATCCGATTGGACCTAGGGTTAGGGTTATGTTGAGGGCTAGGTATACAGACCCGGTTAGGGTTCCGATTGGACCTAGCTAGGGTTATGTTGAGGGCTAGGGTTAGAGATCTGGTTAGGGTTCCGATTGGACCTACGGTTAGGGTTATGTTGAGGGCGAGGGTTAGAGATCCGGTTAGGGTTCCGATTGGACCTAGGGTTAGGGTTATGTTGAGGGCTAGGGTTAGAGATCCGGTTAGTGTTCCGATTGGACCTAGGGTTAGGGTTATGTTGAGGGCTAGGGTTAGATATCCGGTTAGAGTTCCGATTGGACCTAGGGTTAGGGTTATGTTGAGGGCTACGTATACATATCCGGTTAAGGTTCCGATTGGACCTAGGGTTAGGGTTATGTGGAGGGCTAGCGTTAGAGATCCGGTTAGGGTTCCGATTGGACCTAAGGTTAGGGTTATGTTGAGGGCTATGGTTAGATATCCGGTTATGGTTCCGATTGGACCTAGGGTAAGGGTTATGTTGAGAGCTAGGGTTAGTGATCTTGTTAGGGTACCGATTGGACCTAGGGTTAGGGTTATGTAGAGGGCTAGGGTTAGATATCCGGTTAGGGTTCTGATTGGACCTAGGGTTAGGGTTATGTTGAGGGCTAGGGTTAGAGTTCCGGTTAGGGTTCGGATTGGACCTGGGTTTAGGGTTATTTTGAGGGCAAGCGTTAGAGTTCCGGTTAGGGTTCCGAATGGACCTAGGGTTAGGGTTATGTTGAGGGCTAGATTTAGAGATCCGGTTAGGGTTCCGATTGGACCTCGGGTTAGAGTTATGTTGAGGGCGAGGGGTAGAGATCCGGTTAGGGTTCGGATTGGTCCTAGGGTTTGGGTTATGTTGAGGGCTAGGGTTAGGGATCCGGTTAGGGTTCCGATTGGACCTAGGGTTAGGGTTATGTTGAGGGCTAGGTATACAGACCCGGTTAGGGTTCCGATTGGACCTAGGGTTAGGGTTATGTTGAGGGCTAGGGTTAGAGATCTGGTTAGGGTTCCGATTGGACCTAGGGTTAGGGTTATGTTGAGGGCTAGGGTTAGAGATCCGGTTAGGGTTCCGATTGGACCTAGGGTTAGGGTTATGTTGAGGGCTAGGGTTAGAAATCCGGTTAGGGTTCCGATTGGACCTAGGGTTAGGGTTATGTTGAGGGCTAGGGTTAGAGATCCGGTTAGGGTTCCGATTGGACCTAGTGTTATGGTTATGTTGAGGGCTAGGTATACAGATCCGGTTAGGGTTCCGATTGGACCTAGGGTTAAGGTTATGTTGAGGACTAGGGTTAGAGATCCGGTTAGGGTTCCGATTGGACCTAGGGTTAGGGTTATGTTGAGGGCTAGGGTTAGAGATCCGGTTAGGGTTCCGATTGGACCTAGGGTTAGGGTTATGTTGAGGGCTAGGGTTAGAGATCCGGTTAGGGTTCCGATTGGACCTAGGGTTAGGGTTATGTTGAGGGCTAGGGTTAGAGATCCGGTTAGGGTTCCGATTGGACCTAGGGTTAGGCTTATGTTGAGGAAGAGGTGTAGAGATCCTGTTAGGGTACCCATTGGACCTAGGGTTAGGGTTATGTTGAGGGCTATGGTTAGATATCCGGTTAGGGTTCCGATTGGACCTAGGGTTAGGGTTACATTGAGGGCTAGGTTTAGATATCCATGTAGGGTTCCGAATGGTCCTAGGGTTAGGGTTATGTAGAGGGCTAGGGTTAGATATCCGGTTAGGGTTCTGATTGGACCTAGGTTTAGGGTTACGTTGAGGGCTAGTGTTAGAGTTCCCGTTAGGGTTCGGATTGGACCTAGGGTTAGGGTTATTTTGAGGGCTAGGGTTAGAGTTCCGGTTAGGGTTCCAAATGGACCTAGGGTTAGGGTTATGTTGAGGGCTAGATTTAGAGATCCGGTTAGGGTTCCGATTGGACCTCGGGTTAGGGTTATGTTGAGGGCGAGGGGTAGAGATCCGGTTAGGGTTCGGATTTGTCCTAGGGTTAGGGTTATGTTGAGGGCTAGGGTTAGGAATCCGGTTAGGGTTCCGATTGGACCTAGGGTTAGGGTTATGTTGAGGGCTAGGTATACAGACCCGGTTAGGGTTCCGATTGGACCTAGGGTTAGGTTTATGTTGAGGGCTAGGGTTAGAGATCTGGTTAGGGTTCCGATTGGACCTAGGTTTAGGGTTATGTTGAGGGCGAGTGTTAGAGATCCGGTTAGGGTTCCGATTGGACCTAGGGTTAGGGTTATGTTGAGGGCTAGGGTTAGATATCCGGTTAGGGTTCCGATTGGACCTAGGGTTAGGGTTATGTTGAGGGCTAGGGTTAGAGATCCGGTTAGGGTTCCGATTGGACCTAGGGTTAGGGTTATGTTGAGGGCTAGGGTTAGAGATCCGGTTAGTGTTCCGATTGGACCTAGGGAAAGGGTTATGTTGAGGGCTAGGGTTAGAGATCCGGTTAGGGTTCCGATTGGACCTAGGGTTAGGGTTATGTTGAGGGCTACGTATACAGATCCGGTTAGGGTTCCGATAGGACCTAGGGTTAGGGTTATGTGGAGGGCTAGCGTTAGAGATCCGGTTAGGGTTCCGATTGGACCTAGGGTTAGGGTTATGTTGAGGGCTATGGTTAGATATCCGGTTATGGTTCCGATTGGACCTAGGGAAAGGGTTATGTTGACGTCTAGGGTTAGATATCCGTTTAGGGTTCCGATTGGACCTAGGGTTAGGTTTATGTTGAGGGCTAGGGTTAGAGATCCGTTTAGGGTTCCGATTGGACCTAGGGTTAGGGTTATGTTGAGGGCTATGGTTTGAGATCCGTTTAGGGTTCCGATTGGACCTAGGGTTAGGGTTATGTTGAGGGCTAGGGTTAGAGATCCGTTTAGGGTTCCGATTGGCCCTAGGGTTAGGGTTATGTTGAGGGCTAGGGTTAGAGATCCGGTTAGGGTTCCGATTGGACCTAGGGTTTGGGTTATGTTGAGGGCGAGGGTTAGAGATCCGGTTAGGCTTCCGATTGGACCTAGGGTTAGGGTTATGTTGAGGGCTAGGGTTTGAGATCCGGTTAGGGTTCCGATTGGACCTAGGGTTAGGGTTATGTTGAGGGAGAGGTTTAGAGATCCGGTTAGGGTTCCGATTGGCCCTAGGGTTAGGGTTATGTTGAGGGCTAGGGTTAGAGATCCGGTTAGGGTTCCGATTGGACCTCGGGTTAGGGTTATGTTGAGGGCTAGGGTTAGAGATCCGGTTAGGGTTCCTATTGGACCTAGGGTTAGGGTTATGTTGAGGGCTAGTGTTTGAGATCCGGTTAGGGTTCCGATTGGACCTAGGGTTAGGGTTATGTTGAGGGCGAGGGTTAGAGATCCGGTTAGGGTTCCGATTGGACCTAGGGTTAGGGTTATGTTGAGGGCTAGGTATACAGATCCGGTTAGGGTTCCGATTGGACCTAAGGTTAGGGTTATGTTGAGGGCTAGGGTTAGAGATCCGGTTAGGGTTCCGATTGGACCTAGGGTTAGGGTTATGTTGAGGGCAAGGGTTAGAAATCCGGTTAGGGTTCCTATTGGACCTAGGGTTAGGCTTATGTTGAGGGCTGGGGTTAGAGATCCGGTTAGGGTTCCGATTGGACCTAGGGTTAGGGTTATGTTGAGGAAGAGGTGTAGAGATCCTGTTAGGGTACCGATTGGACCTAGGGTTAGGGTTATGCTGAGGGCTATGGTTAGATATCCGGTTAGGGTTCCGATTGGACCTAGGGTTAGGGTTACGTTGAGGGCTAGGTTTAGATATCCATGTAGGGTTCCGATTGGTCCTAGGGTTAGGGTTATGTTGAGGGCTACGTATACAGATCCGGTTAGGGTTCCGATTGGACCTAGGGTTAGGGTTATGTGGAGGGCTAGCGTTAGAGATCCGGTTAGGGTTCCGATTGAACCTAAGGTTAGGGTTATGTTGAGGGCTATGGTTAGATATCCGGTTATGGTTCCGATTGGACCTAGGGTTAGGGTTATGTTGAGAGCTAGGGTTAGAGATCCTGTTAGGGTACCGATTGGACCTAGGGTTTGGGTTATGTAGAGGGCTAGGTTTAGATATCCGGTTAGGGTTCTGATTGGACCTAGGGTTAGGGTTATGTTGAGGGCTAGGGTTAGAGTTCCGGTTAGGGTTCGGATTGGACCTAGGGTTAGGGTTATTTTGAGGGCAAGGGTTAGAGTTCCGGTTAGGGTTCCGAATGGACCTAGGGTTAGGGTTATGTTGAGGGCTAGATTTAGAGATCCGGTTAGGGTTCCGATTGGACCTCGGGTTAGGGTTATGTTGAGGGCGAGGGGTAGAGATCCGGTTAGGGTTCGGATTGGTCCTAGGGTTAGGGTTATGTTGAGGGCTAGGGTTAGGGATCCGGTTAGGGTTCCGATTGGACCTCGGGTTAGGGTTATGTTGAGGGCTAGGTATACAGATCCGGTTAGGGTTCCGATTGGACCTAGGGTTAGGGTTATGTTGAGGGCTAGGGTTAGAGATCTGGTTAGGGTTCCGATTGGACCTAGGGTTAGGGTTATGTTGAGGGCTAGGTATACAGATCCGGTTAGGGTTCCGATTGGACCTAAGGTTAGGGTTATGTTGAGGGCTAGGGTTAGAGATCCGGTTAGGGTTCCGATTGGACCTAGGGTTAGGGTTATGTTGAGGGCAAGGGTTAGAGATCCGGTTAGGGTTCCGATTGGACCTAGGGTTAGGCTTATGATGAGGGCTGGGGTTAGAGATCCGGTTAGGGTTCCGATTGGACCTAGGGTTAGGGTTATGTTGAGGAAGAGGTGTAGAGATCCTGTTAGGGTACCGATTGGACCTAGGGTTAGGGTTATGTTGAGGGCTATGGTTAGATATCCGGTTAGGGTTACGATTGGACCTAGGGTTAGGGTTATGTTGAGGGCTAGGGTTAGATATCCGGTTAGGGTTCCGATTGGACCTAGGGTTAGGGTTATGTTGAGGGCTACGTATACATATCCGGTTAGGGTTCCGATTGGACCTAGGGTTAGGGTTATGTGGAGGGCTAGCGTTAGAGATCCGGTTAGGGTTCCGATTGGACCTAAGGTTAGGGTTATGTTGAGGGCTATGGTTAGATATCCGGTTATGGTTCCGATTGGACCTAGGGTAAGGGTTATGTTGAGAGCTAGGGTTAGTGATCCTGTTAGGGTACCGATTGGACCTAGGGTTAGGGTTATGTAGAGGGCTAGGGTTAGATATCCGGTTAGGGTTCTGATTGGACCTAGGGTTAGGGTTATGTTGAGGGCTAGGGTTAGAGTTCCGGTTAGGGTTCGGATTGGACCTAGGTTTAGGGTTATTTTGAGGGCAAGCGTTAGAGTTCCGGTTAGGGTTCCGAATGGACCTAGGGTTAGGGTTATGTTGAGGGCTAGATTTAGAGATCCGGTTAGGGTTCCGATTGGACCTCGGGTTAGAGTTATGTTGAGGGCGAGGGGTAGATATCCGGTTAGGGTTCGGATTGGTCCTAGGGTTTGGGTTATGTTGAGGGCTAGGGTTAGGGATCCGGTTAGGGTTCCGATTGGACATAGGGTTAGGGTTATGTTGAGGGCTAGGTATACAGACCCGGTTAGGGTTCCGATTGGACCTAGGGTTAGGGTTATGTTGAGGGCTAGGGTTAGAGATCTGGTTAGGGTTCCGATTGTACCTAGGGTTAGGGTTATGTTGAGGGCTAGGGTTAGAGATCCGGTTAGGGTTCCGATTGGACCTAGGGTTAGGGTTATGTTGAGGGCTAGGGTTAGAAATCCGGTTAGGGTTCCGATTGGACCTAGGGTTAGGGTTATGTTGAGGGCTAGGGTTAGAGATCCGGTTAGGGTTCCGATTGGACCTAGTGTTATGGTTATGTTGAGGGCTAGGTATACAGATCCGGTTAGGGTTCCGATTGGACCTAGGGTTAAGGTTATGTTGAGGACTAGGGTTAGAGATCCGGTTAGGGTTCCGATTGGACCTAGGGTTAGGGTTATGTTGAGGGCTAGGGTTAGAGATCCGGTTAGGGTTCCGATTGGACCTAGGGTTAGGGTTATGTTGAGGGCTAGGGTTAGAGATCCGGTTAGGGTTCCGATTGGACCTAGGGTTAGGGTTATGTTGAGGGCTAGGGTTAGAGATCCGGTTAGGGTTCCGATTGGACCTAGGGTTAGGCTTATGTTGAGGGCTGGGGTTAGAGATCCGGTTAGGGTTCCGATTGGACCTAGGGTTAGGGTTATGTTGAGGAAGAGGTGTAGAGATCCTGTTAGGGTACCCATTGGACCTAGGGTTAGGGTTATGTTGAGGGCTATGGTTAGATATCCGGTTAGGGTTCCGATTGGACCTAGGGTTAGGGTTACGTTGAGGGCTAGGTTTAGATATCCATGTAGGGTTCCGAATGGTCCTAGGGTTAGGGTTATGTAGAGGGCTAGGGTTAGATATCCGGTTAGGGTTCTGATTGGACCTAGGTTTAGGGTTACGTTGAGGGCTAGTGTTAGAGTTCCCGTTAGGGTTCGGATTGGACCTAGGGTTAGGGTTATTTTGAGGGCTAGGGTTAGAGTTCCGGTTAGGGTTCCGAATGGACCTAGGGTTAGGGTTATGTTGAGGGCTAGATTTAGAGATCCGGTTAGGGTTCCGATTGGACCTCGGGTTAGGGTTATGTTGAGGGCGAGGGGTAGAGATCCGGTTAGGGTTCGGATTTGTCCTAGGGTTAGGGTTATGTTGAGGGCTAGGGTTAGGAATCCGGTTAGGGTTCCGATTGGACCTAGGGTTAGGGTTATGTTGAGGGCTAGGTATACAGACCCGGTTAGGGTTCCGATTAGACCTAGGGTTAGGTTTATGTTGAGGGCTAGGGTTAGAGATCTGGTTAGGGTTCCGATTGGACCTAGGCTTAGGGTTATGTTGAGGGCGAGTGTTAGAGATCCGGTTAGGGTTCCGATTGGACCTAGGGTTAGGGTTATGTTGAGGGCTAGGGTTAGATATCCGGTTAGGGTTCCGATTGGACCTAGGGTTAGGGTTATGTTGAGGGCTAGGGTTAGAGATCCGGTTAGGGTTCCGATTGGACCTAGGGTTAGGGTTATGTTGAGGGCTAGGGTTAGAGATCCGGTTAGTGTTCCGATTGGACCTAGGGATAGGGTTATGTTGAGGGCTAGGGTTAGAGATCCGGTTAGGGTTCCGATTGGACCTAGGGTTAGGGTTATGTTGAGGGCTACGTATACAGATCCGGTTAGGGTTCCGATAGGACCTAGGGTTAGGGTTATGTGGAGGGCAAGCGTTAGAGATCCGGTTAGGGTTCCGATTGGACCTAGGGTTAGGGTTATGTTGAGGGCTATGGTTAGATATCCGGTTATGGTTCCGATTGGACCTAGGGAAAGGGTTATGTTGACGTCTAGGGTTAGATATCCGTTTAGGGTTCCGATTGGACCTAGGGTTAGGTTTATGTTGAGGGCTAGGGTTAGAGATCCGTTTAGGGTTCCGATTGGACCTAGGGTTAGGGTTATGTTGAGGGCTATGGTTTGAGATCCGTTTAGGGTTCCGATTGGACCTAGGGTTAGGGTTATGTTGAGGGCTAGGGTTAGAGATCCGGTTAGGGTTCCGATTGGACCTAGGGTTTGGGTTATGTTGAGGGCGAGGGTTAGAGATCCGGTTAGGCTTCCGATTGGACCTAGGGTTAGGGTTATGTTGAGGGCTAGGGTTAGAGATCCGGTTAGGGTTCCGATTGGACCTAGGGTTAGGGTTATGTTGAGGGCTAGGGTTAGAGATCCGTTTAGGGTTCCGATTGGACCTAGGGTTAGGGTTATGTTGAGGGCTATGGTTTGAGATCCGTTGAGGGTTCCGATTGGACCTAGGGTTAGGGTTATGTTGAGGGCTAGGGTTAGAGATCCGGTTAGGGTTCCGATTGGACCTAGGGTTTGGGTTATGTTGAGGGCGAGGGTTAGAGATCCGGTTAGGCTTCCGATTGGACCTAGGGTTAGGGTTATGTTGAGGGCTAGGGTTTGAGATCCGGTTAGGGTTCCGATTGTACCTAGGGTTAGGGTTATGTTGAGGGAGAGGGTTAGAGATCCGGTTAGGGTTCCGATTGGCCCTAGGGTTAGGGTTATGTTGAGGGCTATGGTTTGAGATCCGTTTAGGGTTCCGATTGGCCCTAGGGTTAGGGTTATGTTGAGGGCTAGGGTTAGAGATCCGGTTAGGGTTCCGATTGGACCTAGGGTTTGGGTTATGTTGAGGGCGAGGGTTAGAGATCCGGTTAGGCTTCCGATTGGACCTAGGGTTAGGGTTATGTTGAGGGCTAGGGTTTGAGATCCGGTTAGGGTTCCGATTGTACCTAGGGTTAGGGTTATGTTGAGGGAGAGGGTTAGAGATCCGGTTAGGGTTCCGATTGGCCCTAGGGTTAGGGTTATGTTGAGGGCTAGGGTTAGAGATCCGGTTAGGGTTCCGATTGGACCTCGGGTTAGTGTTATGTTGAGGGCTAGGGTTAGAGATCCGGTTAGGGTTCCTATTGGACCTAGGGTTAGGGTTATGTTGAGGGCTAGGGTTTGAGATCCGGTTAGGGTTCCGATTGGACCTAGGGTTAGGGTTATGTGAGGGCGAGGGTTAGAGATCCGGTTAGGGTTCCGATTGGACCTAGGGTTAGGGTTATGTTGAGGGCTAGGTATACAGATCCGGTTAGGGTTCCGATTGGACCTAAGGTTAGGGTTATGTTGAGGGCTAGGGTTAGAGATCCGGTTAGGGTTCCGATTGGACCTAGGGTTAGGGTTATGTTGAGGGCAAGGGTTAGAAATCCGCTTAGGGTTCCTATTGGACCTAGGGTTAGGCTTATGTTGAGGGCTGGGGTTAGAGATCCGGTTAGGGTTCCGATTGGACCTAGGGTTAGGGTTATGTTGAGGAAGAGGTGTAGAGATCCTGTTAGGGTACCGATTGGACCTAGGGTTAGGCTTATGCTGAGGGCTATGGTTAGATATCCGGTTAGGGTTCCGATTGGACCTAGGGTTAGGGTTACGTTGAGGGCTAGGTTTAGATATCCATGTAGGGTTCCGATTGGTCCTAGGGTTAGGGTTATGTTGAGGGCTACGTATACAGATCCGGTTAGGGTTCCGATTGGACCTAGGGTTAGGGTTATGTGGAGGGCTAGCGTTAGAGATCCGGTTAGGGTTCCGATTGAACCTAAGGTTAGTGTTATGTTGAGGGCTATGGTTAGATATCCGGTTATGGTTCCGATTGGACCTAGGGTTAGGGTTATGTTGAGAGCTAGGGTTAGAGATCCTGTTAGGGTACCGATTGGACCTAGGGTTTGGGTTATGTTGAGGGCTAGGGTTAGAGTTCCGGTTAGGGTTCGGATTGGACCTAGGGTTAGGGTTATTTTGAGGGCAAGGGTTAGAGTTCCGGTTAGGGTTCCGAATGGACCTAGGGTTAGGGTTATGTTGAGGGCTAGATTTAGAGATCCGGTTAGGGTTCCGATTGGACCTCGGGTTAGGGTTATGTTGAGGGCGAGGGGTAGAGATCCGGTTAGGGTTCGGATTGGTCCTAGGGTTAGGGTTATGTTGAGGGCTAGGGTTAGGGATCCGGTTAGGGTTCCGATTGGACCTAGGTTTAGGGTTATGTTGAGGGCTAGGTATACAGATCCGGTTAGGGTTCCGATTGGCCCTAAGGTTAGGGTTATGTTGAGGGCTAGGGTTAGAGATCCGGTTAGGGTTCCGATTGGACCTCGGGTTAGGGTTATGTTGAGGGCAAGGGTTAGAGATCTGGTTAGGGTTCCGATTGGACCTAGGGTTAGGGTTATGTTGAGGGCTAGGGTTAGAGATCTGGTTAGGGTTCCGATTGGACCTAGGGTTAGGGTTATGTTGAGGGCTAGGTATACAGATCCGGTTAGGGTTCCGATTGGACCTAAGGTTAGGGTTATGTTGAGGGCTAGGGTTAGAGATCCGGTTAGGGTTCCGATTGGACCTAGGGTTAGGGTTATGTTGAGGGCAAGGGTTAGAGATCCGGTTAGGGTTCCGATTGGACCTAGGGTTAGGCTTATGATGAGGGCTGGGGTTAGAGATCCGGTTAGGGTTCCGATTGGACCTAGGGTTAGGGTTATGTTGAGGAAGAGGTGTAGAGATCCTGTTAGGGTACCGATTGGACCTAGGGTTAGGGTTATGTTGAGGGCTATGGTTAGATATCCGGTTAGGGTTCCGATTGGACCTAGGGTTAGGGTTATGTTGAGGGCTAGGTTTAGAGATCCGGTTAGGGTTCCGATTGGACCTCGGGTTAGGGTTATGTTGAGGGCGAGGGGTAGAGATCCAGTAAGGGTTACGATTGGACCCAGGGTTAGCGTTGTGTTGAGGGCTAGGGTTAGAGATCCGGTTAGGATTCCGATTGGACCTAGGGTTATGGTTATGTTGAGGGCTAGGGTTAGAGTTCCGTTTAGGGTTCCGATTGGACCTAGGGTTAGGGTTATGTTGAGGGCTAGGGTTAGAGATCCGGTTACGTTTCCGATTGGACCTTGGGTTAGGGTTATGTTGAGGGCTAGGTATACAGATCCGGTTAGGTTTCCTATTGGACCTAAGGTTAGGGTTAGGTTGAGGGCTAGGGTTAGAGATCCGGTTATGGTTCCGATTGGACCTAGGGTTAGGGTTATGTTGAGGGTTAGGGTTAGAGATCCGGTTAGGTTTCCGATTGGACCTAGGGTTAGGGTTATGTTGAGGGCTAGGTATACAGATCCGGTTAGGGTTCCGATTGGACCTAGGGTTAGGGTTATGTTGAGGACTAGGGTTAGAGATCCGGTTAGGGTTCCGATTGGACCTAGGGTTAGGGTTATGTTGAGGGCGAGGGGTAGAGATACTGTTAGGGTTCCGATTGGACCTAGGCTTAGGTTTATGTTGAGGGCTAAGGTTAGATATCCATTTAGGGTTCCAATTGGACCTAGGGTTAGGTTTATGTTGAGGGCTAGGGTTAGAGTTCCGTTTAGGGTTCCGATTGAACCTAGGGATAGGGTTATGTTGAGGGCTATATTTAGAGATCCGGTTAGGGTTCCTATTGGACCTCGGGTTAGGGTTATGTTGAGGACGAGGGGTAGAGATCCGGTTAGGGTTCGGATTGGTCCTAGGGTTAGGGTTATGTTGAGGGCTAGGCTTAGGGATCCGGTTAGGGATCCGATTGGACCTAGGGTTAGGGTTATGTGGAGGGCTAGCGTTAGAGATCCGGTTAGGGTTCCGATTGGACCTAGGGTTAGGGTTATGTGGAGGGCTAGCGTTAGAGATCCGGTTATGGTTCTGATTGGACCTAGGGTTAGGGTTATGTTGAGGGCTAGGGTTAGAGATCCTGTTAGGGTACCGATTGGACCTAGGGTTAGGGTTATGTAGAGGGCTAGGGTTAGATATCGGGTTAGGGTTCTGATTGGACCTAGGGTTAGGGTTACGTTGAGGGCTAGGGTTAGAGTTCCGGTTAGGGTTCGGATTGGACCTAGGGTTAGGGTTATGTTGAGGGCTAGGGTTAGAGTTCCGTTTAGGGTTCCGATTGGACCTAGGGTTAGGGTTATGTTGAGGGCTAGGGTTAGAGATCCGGTTACGTTTCCGATTGGACCTAGGGTTAGGGTTATGTTGAGGGCTAGGGTTAGAGATCCGGTTAGGGTTCCGATTGGACCTAGGGTTAGGGTTATGTTGAGGGCGAGGGGTAGAGATACTGTTAGGGTTCCGATTGGACCTAGGCTTAGGTTTATGTTGAGGGCTAGGGTTAGATATCCATTTAGGGTTCCGATTGGACCTAGGGTTAGGGTTATGTTGAGGGCTAGGGTTAGAGATCCGGTTAGGGTTCCGATTGGACCTAGGGTTAGGGTTATGTTGAGGGCTAGGTTTAAATATCCGGTTAGGGTTCCGATTGGACCTCGGGTTAGGGTTATGTTGAGGAAGAGGGGTAGAGATCCTGTTAGGGTTCGGATTGGTCCTAGGGTTAGGGTTATGTTGAGGGCTAGGCTTAGGGATCCGGTTAGGGATCCGATTGGACCTAGGGTTAGGGTTATGTTGAGGGCTAGGTATACAGACCCGGTTAGGGTTCCGATTGGACCTAGGGTAGGGTTATGTTGAGGGCTAGGGTTAGAGATCTGGTTAGGGTTCCGATTGGACCTAGGGTTAGGGTTATGTTGAGGGCGAGGGTTAGAGATCCGGTTAGGGTTCCGATTGGACCTAGGGTTAGGGTTATGTTGAGGGCTAGGGTTAGAGATCCGGTTAGTGTTCCGATTGGACCTAGGGTTAGGGTTATGTTGAGGGCTAGGGTTAGATATCCGGTTAGGGTTCCGATTGGACCTAGGGTGAGGGTTATGTTGAGGGCTACGTATACATATCCGGTTAGGGTTCCGATTGGACCTAGGGTTAGGGTTATGTGGAGGGCTAGCGTTAGAGATCCGGTTAGGGTTCCGATTGGACCTAAGGTTAGGGTTATGTTGAGGGCTATGGTTAGATATCCGGTTATGGTTCCGATTGGACCTAGGGATAGGGTTATGTTGACGTCTAGGGTTAGATATCCGTTTAGGGTTCCGATTGGACCTAGGGTTAGGTTTATGTTGAGGGCTAGGGTTAGAGATCCGTTTTGGGTTCCGATTGGCCCTAGGGTTAGGGTTATGTTGAGGGCTAGGGTTAGAGATCCGGTTAGGGTTCCGATTGGACCTAGGGTTTGGGTTATGTTGAGGGCGAGGGTTAGAGATCCGGTTAGGGTTCCGATTGGACCTAGGGTTAGGGTTATGTTGAGGAAGAGGTGTAGAGATCCTGTTAGGGTACCGATTGGACCTAGGGTTAGGGTTATGCTGAGGGCTATGGTTAGATATCCGGTTAGGGTTCCGATTGGACCTAGGGTTAGGGTTACGTTGAGGGCTAGGTTTAGATATCCATGTAGGGTTCCGATTGGTCCTAGGGTTAGGGTTATGTTGAGGGCTACGTATACAGATCCGGTTAGGGTTCCGATTGGACCTAGGGTTAGGGTTATGTGGAGGGCTAGGGTTAGAGATCCGGTTAGGGTTCCGATTGGACCTCGGGTTAGGGTTATGTTGAGGGCAAGGGTTAGAGATCTGGTTAGGGTTCCGATTGGACCTCGGGTTAGGGTTATGTTGAGGGCAAGGGTTAGAGATCTGGTTAGGGTTCCGATTGGACCTAGGGTTAGGGTTATGTTGAGGGCTAGGGTTAGAGATCTGGTTAGGGTTCCGATTGGACCTAGGGTTAGGGTTATGTTGAGGGCTAGGTATACAGATCCGGTTAGGGTTCCGATTGGACCTAAGGTTAGGGTTATGTTGAGGGCTAGGGTTAGAGATCCGGTTAGGGTTCCGATTGGACCTAGGGTTAGGGTTATGTTGAGGGCAAGGGTTAGAGATCCGGTTAGGGTTCCGATTGGACCTAGGGTTAGGCTTATGATGAGGGCTGGGGTTAGAGATCCGGTTAGGGTTCCGATTGGACCTAGGGTTAGGGTTATGTTGAGGAAGAGGTGTAGAGATCCTGTTAGGGTACCGATTGGACCTAGGGTTAGGGTTATGTTGAGGGCTATGGTTAGATATCCGGTTAGGGTTCCGATTGGACCTAGGGTTAGGGTTATGTTGAGGGCTAGGTTTAGAGATCCGGTTAGGGTTCCGATTGGACCTCGGGTTAGGGTTATGTTGAGGGCGAGGGGTAGAGATCCAGTAAGGGTTACGATTGGACCCAGGGTTAGCGTTGTGTTGAGGGCTAGGGTTAGAGATCCGGTTAGGATTCCGATTGGACCTAGGGTTATGGTTATGTTGAGGGCTAGGGTTAGAGTTCCGTTTAGGGTTCCGATTGGACCTAGGGTTAGGGTTATGTTGAGGGCTAGGGTTAGAGATCCGGTTACGTTTCCGATTGGACCTTGGGTTAGGGTTATGTTGAGGGCTAGGTATACAGATCCGGTTAGGTTTCCTATTGGACCTAAGGTTAGGGTTAGGTTGAGGGCTAGGGTTAGAGATCCGGTTATGGTTCCGATTGGACCTAGGGTTAGGGTTATGTTGAGGGTTAGGGTTAGAGATCCGGTTAGGTTTCCGATTGGACCTAGGGTTAGGGTTATGTTGAGGGCTAGGTATACAGATCCGGTTAGGGTTCCGATTGGACCTAGGGTTAGGGTTATGTTGAGGACTAGGGTTAGAGATCCGGTTAGGGTTCTGATTGGACCTAGGGTTAGGGTTATGTTGAGGGCGAGGGGTAGAGATACTGTTAGGGTTCCGATTGGACCTAGGCTTAGGTTTATGTTGAGGGCTAAGGTTAGATATCCATTTAGGGTTCCAATTGGACCTAGGGTTAGGTTTATGTTGAGGGCTAGGGTTAGAGTTCCGTTTAGGGTTCCGATTGAACCTAGGGATAGGGTTATGTTGAGGGCTATATTTAGAGATCCGGTTAGGGTTCCTATTGGACCTCGGGTTAGGGTTATGTTGAGGACGAGGGGTAGAGATCCGGTTAGGGTTCGGATTGGTCCTAGGGTTAGGGTTATGTTGAGGGCTAGGCTTAGGGATCCGGTTAGGGATCCGATTGGACCTAGGGTTAGGGTTATGTGGAGGGCTAGCGTTAGAGATCCGGTTAGGGTTCCGATTGGACCTAGGGTTAGGGTTATGTGGAGGGCTAGCGTTAGAGATCCGGTTATGGTTCTGATTGGACCTAGGGTTAGGGTTATGTTGAGGGCTAGGGTTAGAGATCCTGTTAGGGTACCGATTGGACCTAGGGTTAGGGTTATGTAGAGGGCTAGGGTTAGATATCGGGTTAGGGTTCTGATTGGACCTAGGGTTAGGGTTACGTTGAGGGCTAGGGTTAGAGTTCCGGTTAGGGTTCGGATTGGACCTAGGGTTAGGGTTATGTTGAGGGCTAGGGTTAGAGTTCCGTTTAGGGTTCCGATTGGACCTAGGGTTAGGGTTATGTTGAGGGCTAGGGTTAGAGATCCGGTTACGTTTCCGATTGGACCTAGGGTTAGGGTTATGTTGAGGGCTAGGGTTAGAGATCCGGTTAGGGTTCCGATTGGACCTAGGGTTAGGGTTATGTTGAGGGCGAGGGGTAGAGATACTGTTAGGGTTCCGATTGGACCTAGGCTTAGGTTTATGTTGAGGGCTAGGGTTAGATATCCATTTAGGGTTCCGATTGGACCTAGGGTTAGGGTTATGTTGAGGGCTAGGGTTAGAGATCCGGTTAGGGTTCCGATTGGACCTAGGGTTAGGGTTATGTTGAGGGCTAGGTTTAAATATCCGGTTAGGGTTCCGATTGGACCTCGGGTTAGGGTTATGTTGAGGAAGAGGGGTAGAGATCCTGTTAGGGTTCGGATTGGTCCTAGGGTTAGGGTTATGTTGAGGGCTAGGCTTAGGGATCCGGTTAGGGATCCGATTGGACCTAGGGTTAGGGTTATGTTGAGGGCTAGGTATACAGACCCGGTTAGGGTTCCGATTGGACCTAGGGTAGGGTTATGTTGAGGGCTAGGGTTAGAGATCTGGTTAGGGTTCCGATTGGACCTAGGGTTAGGGTTATGTTGAGGGCGAGGGTTAGAGATCCGGTTAGGGTTCCGATTGGACCTAGGGTTAGGGTTATGTTGAGGGCTAGGGTTAGAGATCCGGTTAGTGTTCCGATTGGACCTAGGGTTAGGGTTATGTTGAGGGCTAGGGTTAGATATCCGGTTAGGGTTCCGATTGGACCTAGGGTTAGGGTTATGTTGAGGGCTACGTATACATATCCGGTTAGGGTTCCGATTGGACCTAGGGTTAGGGTTATGTGGAGGGCTAGCGTTAGAGATCCGGTTAGGGTTCCGATTGGACCTAAGGTTAGGGTTATGTTGAGGGCTATGGTTAGATATCCGGTTATGGTTCCGATTGGACCTAGGGATAGGGTTATGTTGACGTCTAGGGTTAGATATCCGTTTAGGGTTCCGATTGGACCTAGGGTTAGGTTTATGTTGAGGGCTAGGGTTAGAGATCCGTTTTGGGTTCCGATTGGCCCTAGGGTTAGGGTTATGTTGAGGGCTAGGGTTAGAGATCCGGTTAGGGTTCCGATTGGACCTAGGGTTTGGGTTATGTTGAGGGCGAGGGTTAGAGATCCGGTTAGGGTTCCGATTGGACCTAGGGTTAGGGTTATGTTGAGGAAGAGGTGTAGAGATCCTGTTAGGGTACCGATTGGACCTAGGGTTAGGGTTATGCTGAGGGCTATGGTTAGATATCCGGTTAGGGTTCCGATTGGACCTAGGGTTAGGGTTACGTTGAGGGCTAGGTTTAGATATCCATGTAGGGTTCCGATTGGTCCTAGGGTTAGGGTTATGTTGAGGGCTACGTATACAGATCCGGTTAGGGTTCCGATTGGACCTAGGGTTAGGGTTATGTGGAGGGCTAGCGTTAGAGATCCGGTTAGAGTTCCGATTGAACCTAAGGTTAGGGTTATGTTGAGGGCTATGGTTAGATATCCGGTTATGGTTCCGATTGGACCTAGGGTTAGGGTTATGTTGAGAGCTAGGATTAGAGATCCTGTTAGGGTACCGATTGGACCTAGGGTTTGGGTTATGTAGAGGGCTAGGTTTAGATATCTGGTTAGGGTTCTGATTGGACCTAGGGTTAGGGTTATGTTGAGGGCTAGGGTTAGAGTTCCGGTTAGGGTTCGGATTGGACCTAGGGTTAGGGTTATTTTGAGGGCAAGGGTTAGAGTTCCGGTTAGGGTTCCGAATGGACCTAGGGTTAGGGTTATGTTGAGGGCTAGATTTAGAGATCCGGTTAGGGTTCCGATTGGACCTCGGGTTAGGGTTATGTTGAGGGCGAGGGGTAGAGATCCGGTTAGGGTTCGGATTGGTCCTAGGGTTAGGGTTATGTTGAGGGCTAGGGTTAGGGATCCGGTTAGGGTTCCGATTGGACCTAGGGTTAGGGTTATGTTGAGGGCTAGGTATACAGATCCGGTTAGGGTTCCGATTGGACCTAGGGTTAGGGTTATGTTGAGGGCTAGGGTTAGAGATCTGGTTAGGGTTCCGATTGGACCTAGGGTTAGGGTTATGTTGAGGGCTAGGGTTAGAGATCCGTTTAGGGTTCCGATTGGCCCTAAGGTTAGGGTTATGTTGAGGGCTAGGGTTAGAGATCCGGTTAGGGTTCCGATTGGACCTCGGGTTAGGGTTATGTTGAGGGCAAGGGTTAGAGATCTGGTTAGGGTTCCGATTGGACCTAGGGTTAGGGTTATGTTGAGGGCTAGGGTTAGAGATCTGGTTAGGGTTCCGATTGGACCTAGGGTTAGGGTTATGTTGAGGGCTAGGTATACAGATCCGGTTAGGGTTCCGATTGGACCTAAGGTTAGGGTTATGTTGAGGGCTAGGGTTAGAGATCCGGTTAGGGTTCCGATTGGACCTAGGGTTAGGGTTATGTTGAGGGCAAGGGTTAGAGATCCGGTTAGGGTTCCGATTGGACCTAGGGTTAGGCTTATGATGAGGGCTGGGGTTAGAGATCCGGTTAGGGTTCCGATTGGACCTAGGGTTAGGGTTATGTTGAGGAAGAGGTGTAGAGATCCTGTTAGGGTACCGATTGGACCTAGGGTTAGGGTTATGTTGAGGGCTATGGTTAGATATCCGGTTAGGGTTCCGATTGGACCTAGGGTTAGGGTTATGTTGAGGGCTAGGTTTAGAGATCCGGTTAGGGTTCCGATTGGACCTCGGGTTAGGGTTATGTTGAGGGCGAGGGGTAGAGATCCGGTAAGGGTTACGATTGGACCCAGGGTTAGCGTTGTGTTGAGGGCTAGGGTTAGAGATCCGGTTAGGATTCCGATTGGACCTAGGGTTATGGTTATGTTGAGGGCTAGGGTTAGAGTTCCGTTTAGGGTTCCGATTGGACCTAGGGTTAGGGTTATGTTGAGGGCTAGGGTTAGAGATCCGGTTACGTTTCCGATTGGACCTTGGGTTAGGGTTATGTTGAGGGCTAGGTATACAGATCCGGTTAGGTTTCCTATTGGACCTAAGGTTAGGGTTAGGTTGAGGGCTAGGGTTAGAGATCCGGTTAGGGTTCCGATTGGACCTAGGGTTAGGGTTATGTTGAGGGTTAGGGTTAGAGATCCGGTTAGGTTTCCGATTAGACCTAGGGTTAGGGTTATGTTGAGGGCTAGGTATACAGATCCGGTTAGGGTTCCGATTGGACCTAGGGTTAGGGTTATGTTGAGGACTAGGGTTAGAGATCCGGTTAGGGTTCCGATTGGACCTAGGGTTAGGGTTATGTTGAGGGCGAGGGGTAGAGATACTGTTAGGGTTCCGATTGGACCTAGGGTTAGGGTTATGTTGAGGGCTAGGCTTAGGGATCCGGTTAGGGATCCGATTGGACCTAGGGTTAGGGTTATGTGGAGGGCTAGCGTTAGAGATCCGGTTAGGGTTCCGATTGGACCTAGGGTTAGGGTTATGTGGAGGGCTAGCGTTAGAGATCCGGTTAGGGTTCCGATTGGACCTAGGGTTAGGGTTATGTTGAGGGCTATGGTTAGATATCCGGTTATGGTTCTGATTGGACCTAGGGTTAGGGTTATGTTGAGGGCTAGGGTTAGAGATCCTGTTAGGGTACCGATTGGACCTAGGGTTAGGGTTATGTAGAGGGCTAGGGTTAGATATCGGGTTAGGGTTCTGATTGGACCTAGGGTTAGGGTTACGTTGAGGGCTAGGGTTAGAGTTCCGGTTAGGGTTCGGATTGGACCTAGGGTTAGGGTTATGTTGAGGGCTAGGGTTAGAGTTCCGTTTAGGGTTCCGATTGGACCTAGGGTTAGGGTTATGTTGAGGGCTAGGGTTAGAGATCCGGTTACGTTTCCGATTGGACCTAGGGTTAGGGTTATGTTGAGGGCTAGGGTTAGAGATCCGGTTAGGGTTCCGATTGGACCTAGGGTTAGGGTTATGTTGAGGGCGAGGGGTAGAGATACTGTTAGGGTTCCGATTGGACCTAGGCTTAGGTTTATGTTGAGGGCTAGGGTTAGATATCCATTTAGGGTTCCGATTGGACCTAGGGTTAGGGTTATGTTGAGGGCTAGGGTTAGAGATCCGGTTAGGGTTCCGATTGGACCTAGGGTTAGGGTTATGTTGAGGGCTAGGTTTAAATATCCGGTTAGGGTTCCGATTGGACCTCGGGTTAGGGTTATGTTGAGGAAGAGGGGTAGAGATCCTGTTAGGGTTCGGATTGGTCCTAGGGTTAGGGTTATGTTGAGGGCTAGGCTTAGGGATCCGGTTAGGGATCCGATTGGACCTAGGGTTAGGGTTATGTTGAGGGCTAGGTATACAGACCCGGTTAGGGTTCCGATTGGACCTAGGGTAGGGTTATGTTGAGGGCTAGGGTTAGAGATCTGGTTAGGGTTCCGATTGGACCTAGGGTTAGGGTTATGTTGAGGGCGAGGGTTAGAGATGCGGTTAGGGTTCCGATTGGACCTAGGGTTAGGGTTATGTTGAGGGCTAGGGTTAGAGATCCGGTTAGTGTTCCGATTGGACCTAGGGTTAGGGTTATGTTGAGGGCTAGGGTTAGATATCCGGTTAGGGTTCCGATTGGACCTAGGGTTAGGGTTATGTTGAGGGCTACGTATACATATCCGGTTAGGGTTCCGATTGGACCTAGGGTTAGGGTTATGTGGAGGGCTAGCGTTAGAGATCCGGTTAGGGTTCCGATTGGACCTAAGGTTAGGGTTATGTTGAGGGCTATGGTTAGATATCCGGTTATGGTTCCGATTGGACCTAGGGATAGGGTTATGTTGACGTCTAGGGTTAGATATCCGTTTAGGGTTCCGATTGGACCTAGGGTTAGGTTTATGTTGAGGGCTAGGGTTAGAGATCCGTTTTGGGTTCCGATTGGCCCTAGGGTTAGGGTTATGTTGAGGGCTAGGGTTAGAGATCCGGTTAGGGTTCCGATTGGACCTAGGGTTTGGGTTATGTTGAGGGCGAGGGTTAGAGATCCGGTTAGGGTTCCGATTGGACCTAGGGTTAGGGTTATGTTCAGGGCTAGGTATACAGTTCCGGTTATGGTTCCGATTGGACCTAGGGTTAGGGTTATGTTGAGGGCTAGGCTTAGAGTTCCGTTTAGGGTTCCGATTGGACCTAGGGTTAGGGTTATGTTGAGGGGTAGGGTTAGAGATCCGGTTACGTTTCCGATTGGACCTAGGGTTAGGGTTATGTTGAGGGCTAGGTATACAGATCCGGTTAGGTTTCCGATTGGACCTAGGGTTATGGTTATGTTGAGGGCTAAGTATACAGATCCGGTTAGGGTTCCGATTGGACCTAGGGTTAAGGTTATGTTGAGGACTAGGGTTAGAGATCCGGTTACGGTTCCGATTGGACCTAGGGTTAGGGTTATGTTGAGGGCTAGGGTTAGAGATCCGGTTAGGGTTCCGATTGGACCTAGGGTTAGGGTTATGTTGAGGGTAGGGTTAGAGATCCGGTTAGGGTTCCGATTGGACCTAGGGTTAGGGTTATGTTGAGGGTAGCGTTAGAGATCCGGTTAGGGTTCCGATTGGACCTAGGGTTAGGGTTATGTTGAGGGCTAGGTTTAAATATCCGGTTAGGGTTCCGATTGGACCTCGGGTTAGGGTTATGTTGAGTGCGAGGGGTAGAGATCCGGTTAGGGTTCGGATTGGTCCTAGGGTTAGGGTTATGTTGAGGGCTAGGGTTAGGGATCCGGTTAGGGTTCCGATTGGACATAGGGTTAGGGTTATGTTGAGGGCTAGGTATACAGACACGGTTAGGGTTCCGATTGGACCTAGGGTTAGGGTTATGTTGATGGGTAGGGTTAGATATCCATTTAGTGTTCCCATTGGACCTAGGGTTAGGTTTATGTTGAGGGCTAGGGTTAGAGTTCCGTTTAGGGTTCCAATTGGACCTAGGGTTAGGGTTATGTTGAGGGCTAGGTTTAGAGATCCGGTTAGGGTTCCGATTTGACCTAGGGTTAGGGTTATGTTGATGGCTGGGGTTAGAGATCCGGTTAGAGTTCCGATTGGACCTAGGGTTAGGTTTATGTTGAGGAAGAGGGGTAGAGACCCTGTTAGGGTTCGGATTGGTCCTAGGGTTAGGGTTATGTTGAGGGCTAGGCTTAGGGATCCGGTTATGGATCCGATTGGACCTAGGTTTAGGGTTATGTTGAGGGCTAGGTATACAGACCCGGTTAGGGTTCCGATTGGACCTAGGGTAGGGTTATGTTGAGGGCTAGGGTTAGAGATCTGGTTAGGGTTCCGATTGGACCTAGGGTTAGGGTTATGTTGAGGGCGATGGTTAGAGATCCGGTTAGGGTTCCGATTGGACCTAGGGTTAGGGTTATGTTGAGGGATAGGGTTAGAGATCCGGTTAGGGTTCCGATTGGACCTAGGGTTAGGGTTATGTTGAGGGCTAGTGTTAGATATCCGGTTAGGGTTCCGATTGGACCTAGGGTTAGGGTTATGTTGAGGGCTACGTATACAGATCCGGTTAGGGTTCCGATTGGACCTAGGGTTAGGGTTATGTGGAGGGCTAGGGTTAGAGATCCGGTTAGGGTTCCGATTGGACCCAGGGTTAGGGTTATGTTGAGGGCTAGGTATACAGATCCGGTTATGGTTCCGATTGGACCTAGGGTTAGGGTTATGTTGAGGGCTAGGCTTAGAGTTCCGTTTAGGGTTCCGATTGGACCTAGGGTTAGGGTTATGTTGAGGGGTAGGGTTAGAGATCCGGTTACGTTTCCGATTGGACCTAGGGTTAGGGTTATGTTGAGGGCTAGGTATACAGATCCGGTTAGGTTTCCGATTGGACCTAGGGTTATGGTTATGTTGAGGGCTAGGTATACAGATCCGGTTAGGGTTCCGATTGGACCTAGGGTTAAGGTTATGTTGAGGACTAGGGTTAGAGATCCGGTTACGGTTCCGATTGGACCTAGGGTTAGGGTTATGTTGAGGGCTAGGGTTAGAGATCCGGTTAGGGTTCCGATTGGACCTAGGGTTAGGGTTATGTTAAGGGTAGGGTTAGAGATCCGGTTAGGGTTCCGATTGGACCTAGGGTTAGGGTTATGTTGAGGGTAGGGTTAGAGATCCGGTTAGGGTTCCGATTGGACCTAGGGTTAGGGTTATGTTGAGGGCTAGGTTTAAATATCCGGTTAGGGTTCCGATTGGACCTCGGGTTAGGGTTATGTTGAGTGCGAGGGGTAGAGATCCGGTTAGGGTTCGGATTGGTCCTAGGGTTAGGGTTATGTTGAGGGCTAGGGTTAGGGATCCGGTTAGGGTTCCGATTGGACCTAGGGTTAGGGTTATGTTGAGGGTAGGGTTAGAGATCCGGTTAGGGTTCCGATTGGACCTAGGGTTAGGGTTATGTTGAGGGTAGGGTTAGAGATCCGGTTAGGGTTCCGATTGGACCTAGGGTTAGGGTTATGTTGAGGGCTAGGTTTAAATATCCGGTTAGGGTTCCGATTGGACCTCGGGTTAGGGTTATGTTGAGTTCGAGGGGTAGAGATCCGGTTAGGGTTCGGATTGGTCCTAGGGTTAGGGTTATGTTGAGGGCTAGGGTTAGGGATCCGGTTAGGGTTCCGATTGGACCTAGGGTTAGGGTTATGTTGATGGCTAGGGTTAGATATCCATTTAGTGTTCCAATAGGACCTAGGGTTAGGTTTATGTTGAGGGCTAGGGTTAGAGTTCCGTTTAGGGTTCCAATTGGACCTAGGGTTAGGGTTATGTTGAGGGCTAGGTTTAGAGATCCGGTTAGGGTTCCGATTTGACCTAGGGTTAGGGTTATGTTGATGGCTGGGGTTAGAGATCCGGTTAGGGTTCCGATTGGACCTAGGGTTAGGTTTATGTTGAGGAAGAGGGGTAGAGATCCTGTTAGGGTTCGGATTGGTCCTAGGGTTAGGGTTATGTTGAGGGCTAGGCTTAGGGATCCGGTTATGGATCCGATTGGACCTAGGTTTAGGGTTATGTTGAGGGCTAGGTATACAGACCCGGTTAGGGTTCCGATTGGACCTAGGGTAGGGTTATGTTGAGGGCTAGGGTTAGAGATCTGGTTAGGGTTCCGATTGGACCTAGGGTTAGGGTTATGTTGAGGGCGATGGTTAGAGATCCGGTTAGGGTTCCGATTGGACCTAGGGTTAGGGTTATGTTGAGGGCTAGGGTTAGAGATCCGGTTAGGGTTCCGATTGGACCTAGGGTTAGGGTTATGTTGAGGGCTAGGTTTAGATATCCGGTTAGGGTTCCGATTGGACCTAGGGTTAGGGTTATGTTGAGGGCTACGTATACAGATCCGGTTAGGGTTCCGATTGGACCTAGGGTTAGGGTTATGTGGAGGGCTAGGGTTAGAGATCCGGTTAGGGTTCCGATTGGACCTAAGGTTAGGGTTATGTTGAGGGCTATGGTTAGATATCCGGTTATGGTTCCGATTGGACCTAGGGTTAGGGTTATGTTGAGAGATAGGGTTAGAGATCCTGTTAGGGTACCGATTGGACCTAGGGTTAGGGTTAAGTAGAGGGCTAGGTTTAGATATCCGGTTAGGGTTCTGATTGGACCTAGGGTTAGGATTATGTTGAGGGCTAGGGTTAGAGTTCCGGTTAGGGTTCGGATTGGACCTAGGGTTAGGGTTATTTTGAGGGCAAGGGTTAGAGTTCCGGTTAGGGTTCCGAATGGACCTAGGGTTAGGGTTATGTTGAGGGCTAGATTTAGAGATCCGGTTAGGGTTCCGATTGGACCTCGGGTTAGGGTTATGTTAAGGGCGAGGGGTAGAGATCCGGTTAGGGTTCGGATTGGTCCTAGGGTTAGGGTTATGTTGAGGGCTAGGGTTAGGGATCCGGTTAGGGTTCCGATTGGACATAGGGTTAGGGTTATGTTGAGGGCTAGGTATACAGATCCGGTTAGCGTTCCGAATGGACCTAGGGTTAGGGTTATGTTGAGGGCTAGGGTTAGAGATCTGGTTAGGGTTCCGATTGGACCTAGGGTTAGGGTTATGTTGAGGGCTAGGGTTAGAGATCCGTTTAGGGTTCCGATTGGCCCTAGGGTTAGGGTTATGTTGAGGGCTAGGGTTAGAGATCCGGTTAGGGTTCCGATTGGACCTCGGGTTAGGGTTATGTTGAGGGCTAGGGTTAGAGATCCGGTTAGGGTTCCGATTGGACCTAGGGTTAGGGTTATGTTGAGGGCTAGGGTTTGAGATCCGGTTAGGGTTCCGATTGGACCTAGGGTTAGGGTTATGTTGAGGGCGAGGGTTAGAGATCCGGTTAGAGTTCCGATTGGCCCTAGGGTTAGGGTTATGTTGAGGGCTAGGGTTAGAGATCCGGTTAGGGTTCCGATTGGACCTCGGGTTAGGGTTATGTTGAGGGCTAGGGTTAGAGATCCGGTTAGGGTTCCGATTGGACCTAGGGTTAGGGTTATGTTGAGGGCTAGGGTTTGAGATCCGGTTAGGGTTCCGATTGGACCTAGGGTTAGGGTTATGTTGAGGGCGAGGGTTAGAGATCCGGTTAGGGTTCCGATTGGACCTAGGGTTAGGGTTATGTTGAGGGCTAGGTATACAGATCCGGTTAGGGTTCCGATTGGACCTAAGGTTAGGGTTATGTTGAGGGCTAGGGTTAGAGATCCGGTTAGGGTTCCGATTGGACCTAGGGTTAGGGTTATGTTGAGGGCAAGGGTTAGAAATCCGGTTAGGGTTCCTATTGGACCTAGGGTTAGGCTTATGTTGAGGGCTGGGGTTAGAGATCCGGTTAGGGTTCCGATTGGACCTAGGGTTAGGGTTATGTTGAGGAAGAGGTGTAGAGATCCTGTTAGGGTACCGATTGGACCTAGGGTTAGGGTTATGCTGAGGGCTATGGTTAGATATCCGGTTAGGGTTCCGATTGGACCTAGGGTTAGGGTTACGTTGAGGGCTAGGTTTAGATATCCATGTAGGGTTCCGATTGGTCCTAGGGTTAGGGTTATGTTGAGGGCTACGTATACAGATCCGGTTAGGGTTCCGATTGGACCTAGGGTTAGGGTTATGTGGAGGGCTAGCGTTAGAGATCCGGTTAGGGTTCCGATTGAACCTAAGGTTAGGGTTATGTTGAGGGCTATGGTTAGATATCCGGTTATGGTTCCGATTGGACCTAGGGTTAGGGTTATGTTGAGAGCTAGGGTTAGAGATCCTGTTAGGGTACCGATTGGACCTAGGGTTTGGGTTATGTAGAGGGCTAGGTTTAGATATCCGGTTAGGGTTCTGATTGGACCTAGGGTTAGGGTTATGTTGAGGGCTAGGGTTAGAGTTCAGGTTAGGGTTCGGATTGGACCTAGGGTTAGGGTTATTTTGAGGGCAAGGGTTAGAGTTCCGGTTAGGGTTCCGAATGGACCTAGGGTTAGGGTTATGTTGAGGGCTAGATTTAGAGATCCGGTTAGGGTTCCGATTGGACCTCGGGTTAGGGTTATGTTGAGGGCTAGGGTTAGAGATCTGGTTAGGGTTCCGATTGGACCTAGGGTTAGGGTTATGTTGAGGGCTAGGGTTAGAGATCCGTTTAGGGTTCCGATTGCCCCTAAGGTTAGGGTTATGTTGAGGGCTAGGGTTAGAGATCCGCTTAGGGTTCCGATTGGACCTCGGGTTAGGGTTATGTTGAGGGCAAGGGTTAGAGACCTGGTTAGGGTTCCGATTGGACCTAGGGTTAGGGTTATGTTGAGGGCTAGGGTTAGAGATCTGGTTAGGGTTCCGATTGGACCTAGGGTTAGGGTTATGTTGAGGGCTAGGTATACAGATCCGGTTAGGGTTCCGATTGGACCTAAGGTTAGGGTTATGTTGAGGGCTAGGGTTAGAGATCCGGTTAGGGTTCCGATTGGACCTAGGGTTAGGGTTATGTTGAGGGCAAGGGTTAGAGATCCGGTTAGGGTTCCGATTGGACCTAGGGTTAGGCTTATGATGAGGGCTGGGGTTAGAGATCCGGTTAGGGTTCCGATTGGACCTAGGGTTAGGGTTATGTTGAGGAAGAGGTGTAGAGATCCTGTTAGGGTACCGATTGGACCTAGGGTTAGGGTTATGTTGAGGGCTATGTTTAGATATCCATGTAGGGTTCCGATTGGTCCTAGGGTTAGGGTTATGTTGAGGGCTAGGTTTAGAGATCCGGTTAGGGTTCCGATTGGACCTCGGGTTAGGGTTATGTTGAGGGCGAGGGGTAGAGATCCGGTTAGGGCTCGGATTGGTCCTAGGGTTAGGGTTATGGTGAGGGCTAGGGTTAGGGATCCGGTTAGGGTTCCGATTGGACCTAGGGTGAGGGTTATGTTGACGGCTAGGTATACAGACCTGGTTAGGGTTCCGATTGGACCTAGGGTTAGGGTTATGTTGAGGGCTAGGGTTAGAGATCCGGTAAGGGTTACGATTGGACCCAGGGTTAGCGTTGTGTTGAGGGCTAGGGTTAGAGATCCGGTTAGGATTCCGATTGGACCTAGGGTTATGGTTATGTTGAGGGCTAGGGTTAGAGTTCCGTTTAGGGTTCCGATTGGACCTAGGGTTAGGGTTATGTTGAGGGCTAGGGTTAGAGATCCGGTTACGTTTCCGATTGGACCTTGGGTTAGGGTTATGTTGAGGGCTAGGTATACAGATCCGGTTAGGTTTCCGATTGGACCTAAGGTTAGGGTTAGGTTGAGGGCTAGGGTTAGAGATCCGGTTAGGGTTCCGATTGGACCTAGGGTTAGGGTTATGTTGAGGGTTAGGGTTAGAGATCCGGTTAGGTTTCCGATTGGACCTAGGGTTAGGGTTATGTTGAGGGCTAGGTATACAGATCCGGTTAGGGTTCCGATTGGACCTAGGGTTAGGGTTATGTTGAGGACTAGGGTTAGAGATCCGGTTAGGGTTCCGATTGGACCTAGGGTTAGGGTTATGTTGAGGGCGAGGGGTAGAGATACTGATAGGGTTCCGATTGGACCTAGGCTTAGGTTTATGTTGAGGGCTAAGGTTAGATATCCATTTAGGGTTCCAATTGGACCTAGGGTTAGGTTTATGTTGAGGGCTAGGGTTAGAGTTCCGTTTAGGGTTCCGATTGAACCTAGGGATAGGGTTATGTTGAGGGCTAGATTTAGAGATCCGGTTAGGGTTCCTATTGGACCTCGGGTTAGGGTTATGTTGAGGACGAGGGGTAGAGATCCGGTGAGGGTTCGGATTGGTCCTAGGGTTAGGGTTATGTTGAGGGCTAGGCTTAGGGATCCGGTTAGGGATCCGATTGGACCTAGGGTTAGGGTTATGTGGAGGGCTAGCGTTAGAGATCCGGTTAGGGTTCCGATTGGACCTAGGGTTAGGGTTATGTGGAGGGCTAGCGTTAGAGATCCGGTTAGGGTTCCGATTGGACCTAGGGTTAGGGTTATGTTGAGGGCTATGGTTAGATATCCGGTTATGGTTCTGATTGGACCTAGGGTTAGGGTTATGTTGAGGGCTAGGGTTAGAGATCCTGTTAGGGTACCGATTGGACCTAGGGTTAGGGTTATGTAGAGGGCTAGGGTTAGATATCCGGTTAGGGTTCTGATTGGACCTAGGGTTAGGGTTACGTTGAGGGCTAGGGTTAGAGTTCCGGTTAGGGTTCGGATTGGACCTAGGGTTAGGGTTATGTTGAGGGCTAGGGTTAGAGTTCCGTTTAGGGTTCCGATTGGACCTAGGGTTAGGGTTATGTTGAGGGCTAGGGTTAGAGATCCGGTTACGTTTCCGATTGGACCTAGGGTTAGGGTTATGTTGACGGCTAGGGTTAGAGATCCGGTTAGGGTTCCGATTGGACCTAGGGTTAGGGTTATGTTGAGGGCGAGGGTTAGATATCCATTTAGGGTTCCGATTGGACCTAGGGTTAGGGTTATGTTGAGGGCTAGGGTTAGAGATCCGGTTAGGGTTCCGATTGGACCTAGGGTTAGGGTTATGTTGAGGGCTAGGTTTAAATATCCGATTAGGGTTCCGATTGGACCTAGGGTTAGGGTTATGTTGAGGAAGAGGGGTAGAGATCCTTTTAGGGTTCGGATTGGTCCTAGGGTTAGGGTTATGTTGAGGGCTAGGCTTAGGGATCCGGTTAGGGATCCGATTGGACCTAGGGTTAGGGTTATGTTGAGGGCGAGGGGTAGAGATACTGTTAGGGTTCCGATTGGACCTAGGCTTAGGTTTATGTTGAGGGCTAGGGTTAGATATCCATTTAGGGTTCCGATTGGACCTAGGGTTAGGGTTATGTTGAGGGCTAGGGTTAGAGATCCGGTTAGGGTTCCGATTGGACCTAGGGTTAGGGTTATGTTGAGGGCTAGGTTTAAATATCCGATTAGGGTTCCGATTGGACCTAGGGTTAGGGTTATGTTGAGGAAGAGGGGTAGAGATCCTTTTAGGGTTCGGATTGGTCCTAGGGTTAGGGTTATGTTGAGGGCTAGGCTTAGGGATCCGGTTAGGGATCCGATTGGACCTAGGGTTAGGGTTATGTTGAGGGCTAGGTATACAGACCCGGTTAGGGTTCCGATTGGACCTAGGGTAGGGTTATGTTGAGGGCTAGGGTTAGAGATCTGGTTAGGGTTCCGATTGGACCTAGGGTTAGGGTTATGTTGAGGGCGAGGGTTAGAGATCCGGTTAGGGTTCCGATTGGACCTAGGGTTAGGGTTATGTTGAGGGCTAGGGTTAGAGATCCGGTTAGTGTTCCGATTGGACCTAGGGTTAGGGTTATGTTGAGGGCTAGGGTTAGATATCCGGTTAGGGTTCCGATTGGACCTAGGTTTAGGGTTATGTTGAGGGCTACGTATACATATCCGGTTAGGGTTCCGATTGGACCTAGGGTTAGGGTTATGTGGAGGGCTAGCGTTAGAGATCCGGTTAGGGTTCCGATTGGACCTAAGGTTAGGGTTATGTTGAGGGCTAGGGTTAGAGTTCCGGTTAGGGTTCGGATTGGACCTAGGTTTAGGGTTATTTTGAGGGCAAGCATTTGAGTTCCGGTTAGGGTTCCGAATGGACCTAGGGTTAGGGTTATGTTGAGGGCTAGATTTAGAGATCCGGTTAGGGTTCCGATTGGACCTCGGGTTAGAGTTATGTTGAGGGCGAGGGGTAGAGATCCGGTTAGGGTTCGGATTGGTCCTAGGGTTAGGGTTATGTTGAGGGCTAGGGTTAGGGATCCGGTTAGGGTTCCGATTGGACCTAGCGTTAGGGTTATGTTGAGGGCTAGGTATACAGACCCGGTTCGGGTTCCGATTGGACCTAGGGTTAGGGTTATGTTGAGGGCTAGGGTTAGAGATCCGTTTTGGGTTCCGATTGGCCCTAGGGTTAGGGTTATGTTGAGGGCTAGGGTTAGAGATCCGGTTAGGGTTCCGATTGGACCTAGGGTTTGGGTTATGTTGAGGGCGAGGGTTAGAGATCCGGTTAGGGTTCCGATTGGACCCAGGGTTAGGGTTATGTTGAGGGCTAGGTATACAGATCCGGTTAGGGTTCCGATTGGACCTAGGGTTAGGGTTATGTTGAGGGCTAGGCTTAGAGTTCCGTTTAGGGTTCCGATTGGACCTAGGGTTAGGGTTATGTTGAGGGGTAGGGTTAGAGATCCGGTTACGTTTCCGATTGGACCTAGGGTTAGGGTTATGTTGAGGGCTAGGTATACAGATCCGGTTAGGTTTCCGATTGGACCTAGGGTTATGGTTATGTTGAGGGGTAGGTATACAGATCCGGTTAGGGTTCCGATTGGACCTAGGGTTAAGGTTATGTTGAGGACTAGGGTTAGAGATCCGGTTACGGTTCCGATTGGACCTAGGGTTAGGGTTATGTTGAGGGCTAGGGTTAGAGATCCGGTTAGGGTTCCGATTGGACCTAGGGTTAGGGTTATGTTAAGGGTAGGGTTAGAGATCCGGTTAGGGTTCCGATTGGACCTAGGGTTAGGGTTATGTTGAGGGTAGGGTTAGAGATCCGGTTAGGGTTCCGATTGGACCTAGGGTTAGGGTTATGTTGAGGGCTAGGTTTAAATATCCGGTTAGGGTTCCGATTGGACCTCGGGTTAGGGTTATGTTGAGTGCGAGGGGTAGAGATCCGGTTAGGGTTCGGATTGGTCCTAGGGTTAGGGTTATGTTGAGGGCTAGGGTTAGGGATCCGGTTAGGGTTCCGATTGGACCTAGGGTTAGGGTTATGTTGAGGGTAGGGTTAGAGATCCGGTTAGGGTTCCGATTGGACCTAGGGTTAGGGTTATGTTGAGGGTAGGGTTAGAGATCCGGTTAGGGTTCCGATTGGACCTAGGGTTAGGGTTATGTTGAGGGCTAGGTTTAAATATCCGGTTAGGGTTCCGATTGGACCTCGGGTTAGGGTTATGTTGAGTTCGAGGGGTAGAGATCCGGTTAGGGTTCGGATTGGTCCTAGGGTTAGGGTTATGTTGAGGGCTAGGGTTAGGGATCCGGTTAGGGTTCCGATTGGACCTAGGGTTAGGGTTATGTTGATGGCTAGGGTTAGATATCCATTTAGTGTTCCAATAGGACCTAGGGTTAGGTTTATGTTGAGGGCTAGGGTTAGAGTTCCGTTTAGGGTTCCAATTGGACCTAGGGTTAGGGTTATGTTGAGGGCTAGGTTTAGAGATCCGGTTAGGGTTCCGATTTGACCTAGGGTTAGGGTTATGTTGATGGCTGGGGTTAGAGATCCGGTTAGGGTTCCGATTGGACCTAGGGTTAGGTTTATGTTGAGGAAGAGGGGTAGAGATCCTGTTAGGGTTCGGATTGGTCCTAGGGTTAGGGTTATGTTGAGGGCTAGGCTTAGGGATCCGGTTATGGATCCGATTGGACCTAGGTTTAGGGTTATGTTGAGGGCTAGGTATACAGACCCGGTTAGGGTTCCGATTGGACCTAGGGTAGGGTTATGTTGAGGGCTAGGGTTAGAGATCTGGTTAGGGTTCCGATTGGACCTAGGGTTAGGGTTATGTTGAGGGCGATGGTTAGAGATCCGGTTAGGGTTCCGATTGGACCTAGGGTTAGGGTTATGTTGAGGGCTAGGGTTAGAGATCCGGTTAGGGTTCCGATTGGACCTAGGGTTAGGGTTATGTTGAGGGCTAGGTTTAGATATCCGGTTAGGGTTCCGATTGGACCTAGGGTTAGGGTTATGTTGAGGGCTACGTATACAGATCCGGTTAGGGTTCCGATTGGACCTAGGGTTAGGGTTATGTGGAGGGCTAGGGTTAGAGATCCGGTTAGGGTTCCGATTGGACCTAAGGTTAGGGTTATGTTGAGGGCTATGGTTAGATATCCGGTTATGGTTCCGATTGGACCTAGGGTTAGGGTTATGTTGAGAGATAGGGTTAGAGATCCTGTTAGGGTACCGATTGGACCTAGGGTTAGGGTTAAGTAGAGGGCTAGGTTTAGATATCCGGTTAGGGTTCTGATTGGACCTAGGGTTAGGATTATGTTGAGGGCTAGGGTTAGAGTTCCGGTTAGGGTTCGGATTGGACCTAGGGTTAGGGTTATTTTGAGGGCAAGGGTTAGAGTTCCGGTTAGGGTTCCGAATGGACCTAGGGTTAGGGTTATGTTGAGGGCTAGATTTAGAGATCCGGTTAGGGTTCCGATTGGACCTCGGGTTAGGGTTATGTTAAGGGCGAGGGGTAGAGATCCGGTTAGGGTTCGGATTGGTCCTAGGGTTAGGGTTATGTTGAGGGCTAGGGTTAGGGATCCGGTTAGGGTTCCGATTGGACATAGGGTTAGGGTTATGTTGAGGGCTAGGTATACAGATCCGGTTAGCGTTCCGAATGGACCTAGGGTTAGGGTTATGTTGAGGGCTAGGGTTAGAGATCTGGTTAGGGTTCCGATTGGACCTAGGGTTAGGGTTATGTTGAGGGCTAGGGTTAGAGATCCGTTTAGGGTTCCGATTGGCCCTAGGGTTAGGGTTATGTTGAGGGCTAGGGTTAGAGATCCGGTTAGGGTTCCGATTGGACCTCGGGTTAGGGTTATGTTGAGGGCTAGGGTTAGAGATCCGGTTAGGGTTCCGATTGGACCTAGGGTTAGGGTTATGTTGAGGGCTAGGGTTTGAGATCCGGTTAGGGTTCCGATTGGACCTAGGGTTAGGGTTATGTTGAGGGCGAGGGTTAGAGATCCGGTTAGAGTTCCGATTGGCCCTAGGGTTAGGGTTATGTTGAGGGCTAGGGTTAGAGATCCGGTTAGGGTTCCGATTGGACCTCGGGTTAGGGTTATGTTGAGGGCTAGGGTTAGAGATCCGGTTAGGGTTCCGATTGGACCTAGGGTTAGGGTTATGTTGAGGGCTAGGGTTTGAGATCCGGTTAGGGTTCCGATTGGACCTAGGGTTAGGGTTATGTTGAGGGCGAGGGTTAGAGATCCGGTTAGGGTTCCGATTGGACCTAGGGTTAGGGTTATGTTGAGGGCTAGGTATACAGATCCGGTTAGGGTTCCGATTGGACCTAAGGTTAGGGTTATGTTGAGGGCTAGGGTTAGAGATCCGGTTAGGGTTCCGATTGGACCTAGGGTTAGGGTTATGTTGAGGGCAAGGGTTAGAAATCCGGTTAGGGTTCCTATTGGACCTAGGGTTAGGCTTATGTTGAGGGCTGGGGTTAGAGATCCGGTTAGGGTTCCGATTGGACCTAGGGTTAGGGTTATGTTGAGGAAGAGGTGTAGAGATCCTGTTAGGGTACCGATTGGACCTAGGGTTAGGGTTATGCTGAGGGCTATGGTTAGATATCCGGTTAGGGTTCCGATTGGACCTAGGGTTAGGGTTACGTTGAGGGCTAGGTTTAGATATCCATGTAGGGTTCCGATTGGTCCTAGGGTTAGGGTTATGTTGAGGGCTACGTATACAGATCCGGTTAGGGTTCCGATTGGACCTAGGGTTAGGGTTATGTGGAGGGCTAGCGTTAGAGATCCGGTTAGGGTTCCGATTGAACCTAAGGTTAGGGTTATGTTGAGGGCTATGGTTAGATATCCGGTTATGGTTCCGATTGGACCTAGGGTTAGGGTTATGTTGAGAGCTAGGGTTAGAGATCCTGTTAGGGTACCGATTGGACCTAGGGTTTGGGTTATGTAGAGGGCTAGGTTTAGATATCCGGTTAGGGTTCTGATTGGACCTAGGGTTAGGGTTATGTTGAGGGCTAGGGTTAGAGTTCAGGTTAGGGTTCGGATTGGACCTAGGGTTAGGGTTATTTTGAGGGCAAGGGTTAGAGTTCCGGTTAGGGTTCCGAATGGACCTAGGGTTAGGGTTATGTTGAGGGCTAGATTTAGAGATCCGGTTAGGGTTCCGATTGGACCTCGGGTTAGGGTTATGTTGAGGGCTAGGGTTAGAGATCTGGTTAGGGTTCCGATTGGACCTAGGGTTAGGGTTATGTTGAGGGCTAGGGTTAGAGATCCGTTTAGGGTTCCGATTGCCCCTAAGGTTAGGGTTATGTTGAGGGCTAGGGTTAGAGATCCGCTTAGGGTTCCGATTGGACCTCGGGTTAGGGTTATGTTGAGGGCAAGGGTTAGAGACCTGGTTAGGGTTCCGATTGGACCTAGGGTTAGGGTTATGTTGAGGGCTAGGGTTAGAGATCTGGTTAGGGTTCCGATTGGACCTAGGGTTAGGGTTATGTTGAGGGCTAGGTATACAGATCCGGTTAGGGTTCCGATTGGACCTAAGGTTAGGGTTATGTTGAGGGCTAGGGTTAGAGATCCGGTTAGGGTTCCGATTGGACCTAGGGTTAGGGTTATGTTGAGGGCAAGGGTTAGAGATCCGGTTAGGGTTCCGATTGGACCTAGGGTTAGGCTTATGATGAGGGCTGGGGTTAGAGATCCGGTTAGGGTTCCGATTGGACCTAGGGTTAGGGTTATGTTGAGGAAGAGGTGTAGAGATCCTGTTAGGGTACCGATTGGACCTAGGGTTAGGGTTATGTTGAGGGCTATGTTTAGATATCCATGTAGGGTTCCGATTGGTCCTAGGGTTAGGGTTATGTTGAGGGCTAGGTTTAGAGATCCGGTTAGGGTTCCGATTGGACCTCGGGTTAGGGTTATGTTGAGGGCGAGGGGTAGAGATCCGGTTAGGGCTCGGATTGGTCCTAGGGTTAGGGTTATGGTGAGGGCTAGGGTTAGGGATCCGGTTAGGGTTCCGATTGGACCTAGGGTGAGGGTTATGTTGACGGCTAGGTATACAGACCTGGTTAGGGTTCCGATTGGACCTAGGGTTAGGGTTATGTTGAGGGCTAGGGTTAGAGATCCGGTAAGGGTTACGATTGGACCCAGGGTTAGCGTTGTGTTGAGGGCTAGGGTTAGAGATCCGGTTAGGATTCCGATTGGACCTAGGGTTATGGTTATGTTGAGGGCTAGGGTTAGAGTTCCGTTTAGGGTTCCGATTGGACCTAGGGTTAGGGTTATGTTGAGGGCTAGGGTTAGAGATCCGGTTACGTTTCCGATTGGACCTTGGGTTAGGGTTATGTTGAGGGCTAGGTATACAGATCCGGTTAGGTTTCCGATTGGACCTAAGGTTAGGGTTAGGTTGAGGGCTAGGGTTAGAGATCCGGTTAGGGTTCCGATTGGACCTAGGGTTAGGGTTATGTTGAGGGTTAGGGTTAGAGATCCGGTTAGGTTTCCGATTGGACCTAGGGTTAGGGTTATGTTGAGGGCTAGGTATACAGATCCGGTTAGGGTTCCGATTGGACCTAGGGTTAGGCTTATGTTGAGGACTAGGGTTAGAGATCCGGTTAGGGTTCCGATTGGACCTAGGGTTAGGGTTATGTTGAGGGCGAGGGGTAGAGATACTGATAGGGTTCCGATTGGACCTAGGCTTAGGTTTATGTTGAGGGCTAAGGTTAGATATCCATTTAGGGTTCCAATTGGACCTAGGGTTAGGTTTATGTTGAGGGCTAGGGTTAGAGTTCCGTTTAGGGTTCCGATTGAACCTAGGGATAGGGTTATGTTGAGGGCTAGATTTAGAGATCCGGTTAGGGTTCCTATTGGACCTCGGGTTAGGGTTATGTTGAGGACGAGGGGTAGAGATCCGGTGAGGGTTCGGATTGGTCCTAGGGTTAGGGTTATGTTGAGGGCTAGGCTTAGGGATCCGGTTAGGGATCCGATTGGACCTAGGGTTAGGGTTATGTGGAGGGCTAGCGTTAGAGATCCGGTTAGGGTTCCGATTGGACCTAGGGTTAGGGTTATGTGGAGGGCTAGCGTTAGAGATCCGGTTAGGGTTCCGATTGGACCTAGGGTTAGGGTTATGTTGAGGGCTATGGTTAGATATCCGGTTATGGTTCTGATTGGACCTAGGGTTAGGGTTATGTTGAGGGCTAGGGTTAGAGATCCTGTTAGGGTACCGATTGGACCTAGGGTTAGGGTTATGTAGAGGGCTAGGGTTAGATATCCGGTTAGGGTTCTGATTGGACCTAGGGTTAGGGTTACGTTGAGGGCTAGGGTTAGAGTTCCGGTTAGGGTTCGGATTGGACCTAGGGTTAGGGTTATGTTGAGGGCTAGGGTTAGAGTTCCGTTTAGGGTTCCGATTGGACCTAGGGTTAGGGTTATGTTGAGGGCTAGGGTTAGAGATCCGGTTACGTTTCCGATTGGACCTAGGGTTAGGGTTATGTTGAGGGCTAGGGTTAGAGATCCGGTTAGGGTTCCGATTGGACCTAGGGTTAGGGTTATGTTGAGGGCGAGGGTTAGATATCCATTTAGGGTTCCGATTGGACCTAGGGTTAGGGTTATGTTGAGGGCTAGGGTTAGAGATCCGGTTAGGGTTCCGATTGGACCTAGGGTTAGGGTTATGTTGAGGGCTAGGTTTAAATATCCGATTAGGGTTCCGATTGGACCTAGGGTTAGGGTTATGTTGAGGAAGAGGGGTAGAGATCCTTTTAGGGTTCGGATTGGTCCTAGGGTTAGGGTTATGTTGAGGGCTAGGCTTAGGGATCCGGTTAGGGATCCGATTGGACCTAGGGTTAGGGTTATGTTGAGGGCGAGGGGTAGAGATACTGTTAGGGTTCCGATTGGACCTAGGCTTAGGTTTATGTTGAGGGCTAGGGTTAGATATCCATTTAGGGTTCCGATTGGACCTAGGGTTAGGGTTATGTTGAGGGCTAGGGTTAGAGATCCGGTTAGGGTTCCGATTGGACCTAGGGTTAGGGTTATGTTGAGGGCTAGGTTTAAATATCCGATTAGGGTTCCGATTGGACCTAGGGTTAGGGTTATGTTGAGGAAGAGGGGTAGAGATCCTTTTAGGGTTCGGATTGGTCCTAGGGTTAGGGTTATGTTGAGGGCTAGGCTTAGGGATCCGGTTAGGGATCCGATTGGACCTAGGGTTAGGGTTATGTTGAGGGCTAGGTATACAGACCCGGTTAGGGTTCCGATTGGACCTAGGGTAGGGTTATGTTGAGGGCTAGGGTTAGAGATCTGGTTAGGGTTCCGATTGGACCTAGGGTTAGGGTTATGTTGAGGGCGAGGGTTAGAGATCCGGTTAGGGTTCCGATTGGACCTAGGGTTAGGGTTATGTTGAGGGCTAGGGTTAGAGATCCGGTTAGTGTTCCGATTGGACCTAGGGTTAGGGTTATGTTGAGGGCTAGGGTTAGATATCCGGTTAGGGTTCCGATTGGACCTAGGTTTAGGGTTATGTTGAGGGCTACGTATACATATCCGGTTAGGGTTCCGATTGGACCTAGGGTTAGGGTTATGTGGAGGGCTAGCGTTAGAGATCCGGTTAGGGTTCCGATTGGACCTAAGGTTAGGGTTATGTTGAGGGCTAGGGTTAGAGTTCCGGTTAGGGTTCGGATTGGACCTAGGTTTAGGGTTATTTTGAGGGCAAGCATTTGAGTTCCGGTTAGGGTTCCGAATGGACCTAGGGTTAGGGTTATGTTGAGGGCTAGATTTAGAGATCCGGTTAGGGTTCCGATTGGACCTCGGGTTAGAGTTATGTTGAGGGCGAGGGGTAGAGATCCGGTTAGGGTTCGGATTGGTCCTAGGGTTAGGGTTATGTTGAGGGCTAGGGTTAGGGATCCGGTTAGGGTTCCGATTGGACCTAGCGTTAGGGTTATGTTGAGGGCTAGGTATACAGACCCGGTTCGGGTTCCGATTGGACCTAGGGTTAGGGTTATGTTGAGGGCTAGGGTTAGAGATCCGTTTTGGGTTCCGATTGGCCCTAGGGTTAGGGTTATGTTGAGGGCTAGGGTTAGAGATCCGGTTAGGGTTCCGATTGGACCTAGGGTTTGGGTTATGTTGAGGGCGAGGGTTAGAGATCCGGTTAGGGTTCCGATTGGACCCAGGGTTAGGGTTATGTTGAGGGCTAGGTATACAGATCCGGTTATGGTTCCGATTGGACCTAGGGTTAGGGTTATGTTGAGGGCTAGGCTTAGAGTTCCGTTTAGGGTTCCGATTGGACCTAGGGTTAGGGTTATGTTGAGGGGTAGGGTTAGAGATCCGGTTACGTTTCCGATTGGACCTAGGGTTAGGGTTATGTTGAGGGCTAGGTATACAGATCCGGTTAGGTTTCCGATTGGACCTAGGGTTATGGTTATGTTGAGGGCTAGGTATACAGATCCGGTTAGGGTTCCGATTGGACCTAGGGTTAAGGTTATGTTGAGGACTAGGGTTAGAGATCCGGTTACGGTTCCGATTGGACCTAGGGTTAGGGTTATGTTGAGGGCTAGGGTTAGAGATCCGGTTAGGGTTCCGATTGGACCTAGGGTTAGGGTTATGTTGAGGGTAGGGTTAGAGATCCGGTTAGGGTTCCGATTGGACCTAGGGTTAGGGTTATGTTGAGGGTAGGGTTAGAGATCCGGTTAGGGTTCCGATTGGACCTAGGGTTAGGGTTATGTTGAGGGCTAGGTTTAAATATCCGGTTAGGGTTCCGATTGGACCTCGGGTTAGGGTTATGTTGAGTGCGAGGGGTAGAGATCCGGTTAGGGTTCGGATTGGTCCTAGGGTTAGGGTTATGTTGAGGGCTAGGGTTAGGGATCCGGTTAGGGTTCCGATTGGACCTAGGGTTAGGGTTATGTTGAGGGTAGGGTTAGAGAACCGGTTAGGGTTCCGATTGGACCTAGGGTTAGGGTTATGTTGAGGGTAGGGTTAGAGATCCGGTTAGGGTTCCGATTGGACCTAGGGTTAGGGTTATGTTGAGGGCTAGGTTTAAATATCCGGTTAGGGTTCCGATTGGACCTCGGGTTAGGGTTATGTTGAGTGCGAGGGGTAGAGATCCGGTTAGGGTTCGGATTGGTCCTAGGGTTAGGGTTATGTTGAGGGCTAGGGTTAGGGATCCGGTTAGGGTTCCGATTGGACCTAGGGTTAGGGTTATGTTGATGGCTAGGGTTAGATATCCATTTAGTGTTCCAATTGGACCTAGGGTTAGGTTTATGTTGAGGGCTAGGGTTAGAGTTCCGTTTAGGGTTCCAATTGGACCTAGGGTTAGGGTTATGTTGAGGGCTAGGTTTAGAGATCCGGTTAGGGTTCCGATTTGACCTAGGGTTAGGGTTATGTTGATGGCTGGGGTTAGAGATCCGGTTAGGGTTCCGATTGGACCTAGGGTTAGGTTTATGTTGAGGAAGAGGGGTAGAGATCCTGTTAGGGTTCGGATTGGTCCTAGGGTTAGGGTTATGTTGAGGGCTAGGCTTAGGGATCCGGTTATGGATCCGATTGGACCTAGGTTTAGGGTTATGTTGAGGGCTAGGTATACAGACCCGGTTAGGGTTCCGATTGGACCTGGGGTAGGGTTATGTTGAGGGCTAGGGTTAGAGATCTGGTTAGGGTTCCGATTGGACCTAGGGTTAGGGTTATGTTGAGGGCGATGGTTAGAGATCCGGTTAGGGTTCCGATTGGACCTAGGGTTAGGGTTATGTTGAGGGCTAGGGTTAGAGATCCGGTTAGGGTTCCGATTGGACCTAGGGTTAGGGTTATGTTGAGGGCTAGGTTTAGATATCCGGTTAGGGTTCCGATTGGACCTAGGGTTAGGGTTATGTTGAGGGCTACGTATACAGATCCGGTTAGGGTTCCGATTGGACCTAGGGTTAGGGTTATGTGGAGGGCTAGGGTTAGAGATCCGGTTATGGTTCCGATTGGACCTAAGGTTAGGGTTATGTTGAGGGCTATGGTTAGATATCCGGTTATGGTTCAGATTGGACCTAGGGTTAGGGTTATGTTGAGAGATAGGGTTAGAGATCCTGTTAGGGTACCGATTGGACCTAGGGTTAGGGTTAAGTAGAGGGCTAGGTTTAGATATCCGGTTAGGGTTCTGATTGGACCTAGGGTTAGGGTTATGTTGAGGGCTAGGGTTAGAGTTCCGTTTAGGGTTCGGATTGGACCTAGGGTTAGGGTTATTTTGAGGGCAAGGGTTAGAGTTCCGGTTAGGGTTCCGAATGGACCTAGGGTTAGGGTTATGTTGAGGGCTGGGGTTAGGGATCCGGTTAGGGTTCCGATTGGACATAGGGTTAGGGTTATGTTGAGGGCTAGGTATACAGATCCGGTTAGCGTTCCGATTGGACCTAGGGTTAGGGTTATGTTGAGGGCTAGGGTTAGAGATCTGGTTAGGGTTCCGATTGGACCTAGGGTTAGGGTTATGTTGAGGGCTAGGGTTAGAGATCCGTTTAGGGTTCCGATAGGCCCTAGGGTTAGGGTTATGTTGAGGGCTAGGGTTAGAGATCCGGTTAGGGTTCCGATTGGACCTCGGGTTAGGGTTATGTTGAGGGCTAGGGTTAGAGATCCGGTTAGGGTTCCGATTGGACCTAGGGTTAGGGTTATGTTGAGGGCTAGGGTTTGAGATCCGGTTAGGGTTCCGATTGGACCTAGGGTTAGGGTTATGTTGAGGGCGAGGGTTAGAGATCCGGTTAGAGTTCCGATTGGCCCTACGGTTAGGGTTATGTTGAGGGCTAGGGTTAGAGATCCGGTTAGGGTTCCGATTGGACCTCGGGTTAGGGTTATGTTGAGGGCTAGGGTTAGAGATGCGGTTAGGGTTCCGATTGGACCTAGGGTTAGGGTTATGTTGAGGGCTAGGGTTTGAGATCCGGTTAGGGTTCCGATTGGACCTAGGGTTAGGGTTATGTTGAGGGCGAGGGTTAGAGATCCGGTTAGGGTTCCGATTGGACCTAGGGTTAGGGTTATGTTGAGGGCTAGGTATACAGATCCGGTTAGGGTTCCGATTGGACCTAAGGTTAGGGTTATGTTGAGGGCTAGGGTTAGAGATCCGGTTAGGGTTCCGATTGGACCTAGGGTTAGGGTTATGTTGAGGGCAAGGGTTAGAAATCCGCTTAGGGTTCCTATTGGACCTAGGGTTAGGCTTATGTTGAGGGCTGGGGTTAGAGATCCGGTTAGGGTTCCGATTGGACCTAGGGTTAGGGTTATGTTGAGGAAGAGGTGTAGAGATCCTGTTAGGGTACCAATTGGACCTAGGGTTAGGGTTATGCTGAGGGCTATGGTTAGATATCCGGTTAGGGTTCCGATTGAACCTAGGGTTAGGGTTACGTTGAGGGCTAGGTTTAGATATCCATGTAGGGTTCCGATTGGTCCTAGGGTTAGGGTTATGTTGAGGGCTACGTATACAGATCCGGTTAGGGTTCCGATTGGACCTAGGGTTAGGGTTATGTGGAGGGCTAGCGTTAGAGATCCGGTTAGGGTTCCGATTGAACCTAAGGTTAGGGTTATGTTGAGGGCTATGGTTAGATATCCGGTTATGGTTCCGATTGGACCTAGGGTTAGGGTTATGTTGAGAGCTAGGGTTAGAGATCCTGTTAGGGTACCGATTGGACCTAGGGTTTGGGTTATGTAGAGGGCTAGGTTTAGATATCCGGTTAGGGTTCTGATTGGACCTAGGGTTAGGGTTATGTTGAGGGCTAGGGTTAGAGTTCCGGTTAGGGTTCGGATTGGACCTAGGGTTAGGGTTATTTTGAGGGCAAGGGTTAGAGTTCCGGTTAGGGTTCCGAATGGACCTAGGGTTAGGGTTATGTTGAGGGCTAGATTTAGAGATCCGGTTAGGGTTCCGATTGGACCTCGGGTTAGGGTTATGTTGAGGGCTAGGGTTAGAGATCTGGTTAGGGTTCCGATTGGACCTAGGGTTAGGGTTATGTTGAGGGCTAGGGTTAGAGATCCGTTTAGGGTTCCGATTGCCCCTAAGGTTAGGGTTATGTTGAGGGCTAGGGTTAGAGATCCGGTTAGGGTTCCGATTGGACCTCGGGTTAGGGTTATGTTGAGGGCAAGGGTTAGAGTTCTGGTTAGGGTTCCGATTGGACCTAGGGATAGGGTTATGTTGAGGGCTAGGGTTAGAGATCTGGTTAGGGTTCCGATTGGACCTAGGGTTAGGGTTATGTTGAGGGCTAGGTATACAGATCCGGTTAGGGTTCCGATTGGACCTAAGGTTAGGGTTATGTTGAGGGCTAGGGTTAGAGATCCGGTTAGGGTTCCGATTGGACCTAGGGTTAGGGTTATGTTGAGGGCAAGGGTTAGAGATCCGGTTAGGGTTCCGATTGGACCTAGGGTTAGGCTTATGATGAGGGCTGGGGTTAGAGATCCGGTTAGGGTTCCGATTGGACCTAGGGTTAGGGTTATGTTGAGGAAGAGGTGTAGAGATCCTGTTAGGGTACCGATTGGACCTAGGGTTAGGGTTATGTTGAGGGCTATGGTTAGATATCCGGTTAGGGTTCCGATTGGACCTAGGGTTAGGGTTACGTTGAGGGCTAGGTTTAGATATCCATGTAGGGTTCCGATTGGTCCTAGGGTTAGGGTTATGTGGAGGGCTAGGTTTAGAGATCCGGTTAGGGTTCCGATTGGACCTCGGGTTAGGGTTATGTTGAGGGCGAGGGGTAGAGATCCGGTTAGGGCTCGGATTGGTCCTAGGGTTAGGGTTATGGTGAGGGCTAGGGTTAGGGATCCGGTTAGGGTTCCGATTGGACCTAGGGTGAGGGTTATGTTGACGGCTAGGTATACAGACCTGGTTAGGGTTCCGATTGGACCTAGGGTTAGGGTTATGTTGAGGGCTAGGGTTAGAGATCCGGTAAGGGTTACGATTGGACCCAGGGTTAGCGTTGTGTTGAGGGCTAGGGTTAGAGATCCGGTTAGGATTCCGATTGGACCTAGGGTTATGGTTATGTTGAGGGCTAGGGTTAGAGTTCCGTTTAGGGTTCCGATTGGACCTAGGGTTAGGGTTATGTTGAGGGCTAGGGTTAGAGATCCGGTTACGTTTCCGATTGGACCTTGGGTTAGGGTTATGTTGAGGGCTAGGTATACAGATCCGGTTAGGTTTCCGATTGGACCTAAGGTTAGGGTTAGGTTGAGGGCTAGGGTTAGAGATCCGGTTAGGGTTCCGATTGGACCTAGGGTTAGGGTTATGTTGAGGGTTAGGGTTAGAGATCCGGTTAGGGTTCCGATTGGACCTAGGGTTAGGGTTATGTTGAGGGCTAGGTATACAGATCCGGTTAGGGTTCCGATTGGACCTAGGGTTAGGGTTATGTTGAGGACTAGGGTTAGAGATCCGGTTAGGGTTCCGATTGGACCTAGGGTTAGGGTTATGTTGAGGGCGAGGGGTAGAGATACTGATAGGGTTCCGATTGGACCTAGGCTTAGGTTTATGTTGAGGGCTAAGGTTAGATATCCATTTAGGGTTCCAATTGGACCTAGGGTTAGGTTTATGTTGAGGGCTAGGGTTAGAGTTCCGTTTAGGGTTCCGATTGAACCTAGGGATAGGGTTATGTTGAGGGCTAGATTTAGAGATCCGGTTAGGGTTCCTATTGGACCTCGGGTTAGGGTTATGTTGAGGACGAGGGGTAGAGATCCGGTTAGGGTTCGGATTGGTCCTAGGGTTAGGGTTATGTTGAGGGCTAGGCTTAGGGATCCGGTTAGGGATCCGATTGGACCTAGGGTTAGGGTTATGTGGAGGGCTAGCGTTAGAGATCCGGTTAGGGTTCCGATTTGACCTAGGTTTAGGGTTATGTTGAGGGCTAGGTATACAGACCCGGTTAGGGTTCCGATTGGACCTAGGGTAGGGTTATGTTGAGGGCTAGGGTTAGAGATCTGGTTAGGGTTCCGATTGGACCTAGGGTTAGGGTTATGTTGAGGGCGATGGTTAGAGATCCGGTTAGGGTTCCGATTGGACCTAGGGTTAGGGTTATGTTGAGGGCTAGGGTTAGAGATCCGGTTAGGGTTCCGATTGGACCTAGGGTTAGGGTTATGTTGAGGGCTAGGTTTAGATATCCGGTTAGGGTTCCGATTGGACCTAGGGTTAGGGTTATGTTGAGGGCTACGTATACAGATCCGGTTAGGGTTCCGATTGGACCTAGGGTTAGGGTTATGTGGAGGGCTAGGGTTAGAGATCCGGTTAGGGTTCCGATTGGACCTAAGGTTAGGGTTATGTTGAGGGCTATGGTTAGATATCCGGTTATGGTTCCGATTGGACCTAGGGTTAGGGTTATGTTGAGAGATAGGGTTAGAGATCCTGTTAGGGTACCGATTGGACCTAGGGTTAGGGTTAAGTAGAGGGCTAGGTTTAGATATCCGGTTAGGGTTCTGATTGGACCTAGGGTTAGGGTTATGTTGAGGGCTAGGGTTAGAGTTCCGGTTATGGTTCGGATTGGACCTAGGGTTAGGGTTATTTTGAGGGCAAGGGTTAGAGTTCCGGTTAGGGTTCCGAATGGACCTAGGGTTAGGGTTATGTTGAGGGCTAGATTTAGAGATCCGGTTAGGGTTCCGATTGGACCTCGGGTTAGGGTTATGTTGAGGGCGAGGGGTAGAGATCCGGTTAGGGTTCGGATTGGTCCTAGGGTTAGGGTTATGTTGAGGGCTAGGGTTAGGGATCCGGTTAGGGTTCCGATTGGACATAGGGTTAGGGTTATGTTGAGGGCTAGGTATACAGATCCGGTTAGCGTTCCGATTGGACCTAGGGTTAGGGTTATGTTGAGGGCTAGGGTTAGAGATCTGGTTAGGGTTCCGATTGGACCTAGGGTTAGGGTTATGTTGAGGGCTAGGGTTAGAGATCCGTTTAGGGTTCCGATAGGCCCTAGGGTTAGGGTTATGTTGAGGGCTAGGGTTAGAGATCCGGTTAGGGTTCCGATTGGACCTCGGGTTAGGGTTATGTTGAGGGCTAGGGTTAGAGATCCGGTTAGGGTTCCGATTGGACCTAGGGTTAGGGTTATGTTGAGGGCTAGGGTTGAGATCCGGTTAGGGTTCCGATTGGACCTAGGGTTAGGGTTATGTTGAGGGCTAGGGTTTGAGATCCGGTTAGGGTTCCGATTGGACCTAGGGTTAGGGTTATGTTGAGGGCGAGGGTTAGAGATCCGGTTAGGGTTCCGATTGGACCTAGGGTTAGGGTTATGTTGAGGGCAAGGGTTAGAAATCCGCTTAGGGTTCCTATTGGACCTAGGGTTAGGCTTATGTTGAGGGCTGGGGTTAGAGATCCGGTTAGGGTTCCGATTGGACCTAGGGTTAGGGTTATGTTGAGGAAGAGGTGTAGAGATCCTGTTAGGGTACCGATTGGACCTAGGGTTAGGGTTATGCTGAGGGCTATGGTTAGATATCCGGTTAGGGTTCCGATTGGACCTAGGGTTAGGGTTACGTTGAGGGCTAGGTTTAGATATCCATGTAGGGTTCCGATTGGTCCTAGGGTTAGGGTTATGTTGAGGGCTACGTATACAGATCCGGTTAGGGTTCCGATTGGACCTAGGGTTAGGGTTATGTTGAGGGCTATGGTTAGATATCCGGTTATGGTTCCGATTGGACCTAGGGTTAGGGTTATGTTGAGAGCTAGGGTTAGAGATCCTGTTAGGGTACCGATTGGACCTAGGGTTTGGGTTATGTAGAGGGCTAGGTTTAGATATCCGGTTAGGGTTCTGATTGGACCTAGGGTTAGGGTTATGTTGAGGGCTAGGGTTAGAGTTCCGGTTAGGGTTCGGATTGGACCTAGGGTTAGGGTTATTTTGAGGGCAAGGGTTAGAGTTCCGGTTAGGGTTCCGAATGGACCTAGGGTTAGGGTTATGTTGAGGGCTAGATTTAGAGATCCGGTTAGGGTTCCGATTGGACCTCGGGTTAGGGTTATGTTGAGGGCTAGGGTTAGAGATCTGGTTAGGGTTCCGATTGGACCTAGGGTTAGGGTTATGTTGAGGGCTAGGGTTAGAGATCCGTTTAGGGTTCCGATTGCCCCTAAGGTTAGGGTTATGTTGAGGGCTAGGGTTAGAGATCCGGTTAGGGTTCCGATTGGACCTCGGGTTAGGGTTATGTTGAGGGCAAGTGTTAGAGATCTGGTTAGGGTTCCGATTGGACCTAGGGTTAGGGTTATGTTCAGGGCTAGGGTTAGAGATCTGGTTAGGGTTCCGATTGGACCTACGGTTAGGGTTATGTTGAGGGCTAGGTATACAGATCCGGTTAGGGTTCCGATTGGACCTAAGGTTAGGATTATGTTGAGGGCTAGGGTTAGAGATCCGGTTAGGGTTCCGATTGGACCTAGGGTTAGGGTTATGTTGAGGGCAAGGGTTAGAGATCCGGTTAGGGTTCCGATTGGACCTAGGGTTAGGCTTATGATGAGGGCTGGGGTTAGAGATCCGGTTAGGGTTCCGATTGGACCTAGGGTTAGGGTTATGTTGAGGAAGAGGTGTAGAGATCCTGTTAGGGTACCGATTGGACCTAGGGTTAGGGTTATGTTGAGGGCTATGGTTAGATATCCGGTTAGGGTTCCGATTGGACCTAGGGTTAGGGTTACGTTGAGGGCTAGGTTTAGATATCCATGTAGGGTTCCGATTGGTCCTAGGGTTAGGGTTAGGTTGAGGGCTAGGTTTAGAGATCCGGTTAGGGTTCCGATTGGACCTCGGGTTAGGGTTATGTTGAGGGCGAGGGGTAGAGATCCGGTTAGGGCTCGGATTGGTCCTAGGGTTAGGGTTATGGTGAGGGCTAGGGTTAGGGATCCGGTTAGGGTTCCGATTGGACCTAGGGTGAGGGTTATGTTGACGGCTAGGTATACAGACCTGGTTAGGGTTCCCATTGGACCTAGGGTTAGGGTTATGTTGAGGGCTAGATTTAGAGATCCGGTTAGGGTTCCGATTGGACCTAGGGTTAGGGTTATGTTGAGGGCTAGGTTTAAATATCCGGTTAGGGTTCCGTTTGGACCTCGGGTTAGGGGTATGTTGAGGAAGAGGGGTAGAGTTCCTGTTAGGGTTCGGATTGGTCCTAGGGTTAGGGTTATGTTGAGGGCTAGGCTTAGGGATCCGGTTAGGGATCCGATTGGACCTAGGGTTAGGGTTATGTTGAGGGCTAGGTATACAGACCCGGTTAGGGTTCCGATTGGACCTAGGGTAGGGTTATGTTGAGGGCTAGGGTTAGAGATCTGGTTAGGGTTCCGATTGGACCTAGGGTTAGGGTTATGTTGAGGGCGAGGGTTAGAGATCCGGTTAGGGTTCCGATTGGACCTAGGGTTAGGGTTATGTTGAGGGCTAGGGTTAGATATCCGGTTAGGGTTCCGATTGGACCTAGGGTTAGGGTTATGTTGAGGGCTACGTATACATATCCGGTTAGGGTTCCGATTGGACCTAGGGTTAGGGTTATGTGGAGGGCTAGCGTTAGAGATCCGGTTAGGGTTCCGATTGGACCTAAGGTTAGGGTTATGTTGAGGGCTATGGTTAGATATCCGGTTATGGTTCCGATTGGACCTAGGGTAAGGGTTATGTTGAGAGCTAGGGTTAGAGATCCTGTTAGGGTACCGATTGGACCTAGGGTTAGGGTTATGTAGAGGGCTAGGGATAGGTATCCGGTTAGGGTTCGGATTGGACCTAGGGTTAGGGTTATTTTGTGGGCAAGCGTTAGAGTTCCGGTTAGGGTTCCGATTGGACCAAGGGTTAGGGTTATGTTGAGGGCTAGGGTTAGAGATCCGGTTAGGGTTCCGATTGGACCTAGGGTTAGGGTTATGTTGAGGGCTAGGTTTAAATATCCGATTAGGGTTCCGATTGGACCTAGGGTTAGGGTTATGTTGAGGAAGAGGGGTAGAGATCCTTTTAGGGTTCGGATTGGTCCTAGGGTTAGGGTTATGTTGAGGGCTAGGCTTAGGGATCCGGTTAGGGATCCGATTGGACCTAGGGTTAGGGTTATGTTGAGGGCTAGGTATACAGACCCGGTTAGGGTTCCGATTGGACCTAGGGTAGGGTTATGTTGAGGGCTAGGGTTAGAGATCTGGTTAGGGTTCCGATTGGACCTAGGGTTAGGGTTATGTTGAGGGCGAGGGTTAGAGATCCGGTTAGGGTTCCGATTGGACCTAGCGTTAGGGTTATGTTGAGGGCTAGGGTTAGAGATCCGGTTAGTGTTCTGATTGGACCTAGGGTTAGGGTTATGTTGAGGGCTAGGGTTAGATATCCGGTTAGGGTTCCGATTGGACCTAGGTTTAGGGTTATGTTGAGGGCTACGTATACATATCCGGTTAGGGTTCCGATTGGACCTAGGGTTAGGGTTATGTGGAGGGCTAGCGTTAGAGATCCGGTTAGGGTTCCGATTGGACCTAAGGTTAGGGTTATGTTCAGGGCTAGGGTTAGAGTTCCGGTTAGGGTTCGGATTGGACCTAGGTTTAGGGTTATTTTGAGGGCAAGCGTTAGAGTTCCGGTTAGGGTTCCGAATGGACCTAGGGTTAGGGTTATGTTGAGGGCTAGATTTAGAGATCCGGTTAGGGTTCCGATTGGACCTCGGGTTAGAGTTATGTTGAGGGCGAGGGGTAGAGATCCGGTTAGGGTTCGGATTGGTCCTAGGGTTAGGGTTATGTTGAGGGCTAGGGTTAGGGATCCGGTTAGGGTTCCGATTGGACCTAGCGTTAGGGTTATGTTGAGGGCTAGGTATACAGACCCGGTTAGGGTTCCGATTGGACCTAGGGTTAGGGTTATCTTGAGGGCTAGGGTTAGAGATCTGGTTAGGGTTCCGATTGGACCTAGGGTTAGGGTTATGTTGAGGGCTAGGGTTAGAGATCCGGTTAGGGCTCCAATTGGACCTAGGGTTAGGGTTATGTTGAGGGCTAGGGTTAGAGATCCGGTTAGGGTTCCGATTGGACCTAGGGTTAGGGTTATGTTGAGGGCTAGGGTTAGAGATCCGGTTAGGGTTCCGATTGGACCTAGTGTTATGGTTATGTTGAGGGCTAGGTATACAGATCCGGTTAGGGTTCCGATTGGACCTAGGGTTAAGGTTATGTTGAGGACTAGGGTTAGAGATCCGGTTAGGGTTCCGATTGGACCTAGGGTTAGGGTTATGTTGAGGGCTAGGGTTAGAGATCCGGTTAGGGTTCCGATTGGACCTAGGGTTAGGGTTATGTTGAGGGCTAGGGTTAGAGATCCGGTTAGGTTTCCGATTGGACCTAGGGTTAGGGTTATGTTGAGGGCTAGGGTTAGAGATCCGGTTAGGGTTCCGATTGGACCTAGGGTTAGGCTTATGTTGAGGGCTGGGGTTAGAGATCCGGTTAGGGTTCCGATTGGACCTAGGGTTAGGGTTATGTTGAGGAAGAGGTGTAGAGATCCTGTTAGGGTACCGACTGGACCTAGGGTTAGGGTTATGTTGAGGGCTATGGTTAGATATCCGGTTAGGGTTCCGATTGGACCTAGGGTTAGGGTTACGTTGAGGGCTAGGTTTAGATATCCATGTAGGGTTCCGAATGGTCCTAGGGTTAGGGTTATGTAGAGGGCTAGGGTTAGATATCCGGTTAGGGTTCTGATTGGACCTAGGTTTATGGTTACGTTGAGGGCTAGGGTTAGAGTTCCCGTTAGGGTTCGGATTGGACCTAGGGTTAGGGTTATTTTGAGGGCTATGGTTAGAGTTCCGGTTAGGGTTCCGAATGGACCTAGGGTTAGGGTTATGTTGAGGGCTAGATTTAGAGATCCGGTTAGGGTTCCGATTGGACCTCGGGTTAGGGTTATGTTGAGGGCGAGGGGTAGAGATCCGGTTAGGGTTCGGATTTGTCCTAGGGTTAGGGTTATGTTGAGGGCTAGGGTTAGGAATCCGGTTAGGGTTCCGATTGGACCTAGGGTTAGGGTTCTGTTGAGGGCTAGGTATACAGACCCGGTTAGGGTTCCGATTGGACCTAGGGTTAGGTTTATGTTGAGGGCTAGGGTTAGAGATCAGGTTAGGGTTCCGATTGGACCTAGGCTTAGGGTTATGTTGAGGGCGAGTGTTAGAGATCCGGTTAGGGTTCCGATTGGACCTAGGGTTAGGGTTATGTTGAGGGCAAGGGTTAGATATCCGGTTAGGGTTCCGATTGGACCTAGGGTTAGGGTTATGTTGAGGCCTAGGGTTAGAGATCCGGTTAGGGTTCCGATTGGACCTAGGGTTAGGGTTATGTTGAGGGCTACGTATACAGATCCGGTTAGGGTTCCGATAGGACCTAGGGTTAGGGTTATGTGGAGGGCTAGCGTTAGAGATCCGGTTAGGGTTCCGATTGGACCTAGGGTTAGGGTTATGTTGAGGGCTATGGTTAGATATCCGGTTATGGTTCCGATTGGACCTAGGGAAAGGGTTATGTTGACGTCTAGGGTTAGATATCCGTTTAGGGTTCCGATTGGACCTAAGGTTAGGTTTATGTTGAGGGCTAGGGTTAGAGATCCTTTTAGGGTTCCGATTGGACCTAGGGTTAGGGTTATGTTGAGGGCTATGGTTTGAGATCCGTTTAGGGTTCCGATTGGACCTAGGGTTAGGGTTATGTTGAGGGCTAGGGTTAGAGATCCGTTTAGGGTTCCGATTGGCCCTAGGGTTAGGGTTATGTTGAGGGCTAGGGTTAGAGATCCGGTTAGGGTTCCGATTGGACCTAGGGTTTGGGTTATGTTGAGGGCGAGGGTTAGAGATCCGGTTAGGGTTCCGATTGGACCTAGGGTTAGGGTTATGTTGAGGGCTAGGTATACAGATCCGGTTAGGGTTCCGATTGGACCTAGGGTTAGGGTTATGTTGAGGGCTAGGGTTAGAGTTCCGTTTAGGGTTCCGATTGGACCTAGGCTTAGGGTTATGTTGAGGGGTAGGTTTAGAGATCCGGTTACGTTTCCGATTGGACCTAGGGTTAGGGTTATGTTGAGGGCTAGGTATACAGATCCGGTTAGGTTTCCGATTGGACCTAAGGTTAGGGTTAGGTTGAGGGCTAGGGTTAGAGATCCGGTTAGGGTTCCGATTGGACCTAGGGTTAGGGTTATGTTGAGGGCTAGGGTTAGAGATCCGGTTAGGGTTCCGATTGGACCTAGGGTTAGGGTTATGTTGAGGGCTAGGGTTAGAGATCCGGTTAGGGTTCCGATTGGACCTAGGGTTAGGGTTATGTTGAGGGCTAGGGTTAGAGATCCGGTTAGGGTTCCGATTGGACCTAGGGTTAGGGTTATGTTGAGGGCGAGGGGTAGAGATACTGTTAGGGTTCCGATTGGACCTAGGCTTAGGTTTATGTTGAGGGCTAGGGTTAGATATCCATTTAGGGTTCCGATTGGTCCTAGGGTTAGGGTTATGTTGAGGGCTAGGGTTAGAGATCCGGTTAGGGTTCCGATTGGACCTAGGGTTAGGGTTATGTTGAGCGCTAGGTATACAGACACGGTTAGGGTTCCGATTGGACCTAGGGTTAGGGTTATGTTGATGGCTAGGGTTAGATATCCGGTTAGGGTTCTGATTGGACCTAGGGTTAGGGTTATGTAGAGGGCTAGGGTTAGATATCCGGTTAGGGTTCTGATTGGACCTAGGGTTAGGGTTATGTTGAGGGCTAGGGTTAGAGTTCCGGTTAGAGTTCGGATTGGACCTAGGGTTAGGGTTATTTTGAGGGCTAGGGTTAGAGTTCCGGTTAGGGTTCCGAATGGACCTCGGGTTAGGGTTATGTTGAGGGCTAGATTTAGAGATCCGGTTAGGGTTCCGATTGGACCTCGGGTTAGGGTTATGTTGAGGGCGAGGGGTAGAGATCCGGTTAGGGTTCGGATTGGTCCTAGGGTTAGGGTTATGTTGAGGGCTAGGTTTAGGGATCCGGTTAGGGTTCCGATTGGACCTAGGGTTAGGGTTATGTTGAGGGCTAGGTATACAGACCCGGTTAGGGTTCCGATTGGACCTAGGGTTAGGGTTATGTTGAGGGCTAGGGTTAGAGATCTGGTTAGGGTTCCGATTGGACCTAGGGTTAGGGTTATGTTGAGGGCTAGGGTTAGAGATCCGTTTAGGGTTCCGATTGGCCCTAGGGTTAGGGTTATGTTGAGGGGTAGGGTTAGAGATCCGGTTAGGGTTCCGATTGGACCTCGGGTTAGGGTTATGTTGAGGGCTAGGGTTAGAGATCCGGTTAGGGTTCCGATTGGACCTCGGGTTAGGGTTATGTGGAGGGCTAGCGTTAGAGATCCGGTTAGGGTTCCGATTGGACCTAAGGTTAGGGTTATGTTGAGGGCTATGGTTAGATATCCGGTTATGGTTCCGATTGGACCTAGGGTAAGGGTTATGTTGAGAGCTAGGGTTAGACATCCTGTTAGGGTACCGATTGGACCTAGGGTTAGGGTTATGTAGAGGGCTAGGGTTAGGTATCCGGTTAGGATTCTGATTGGACCTAGGGTTAGGGTTATGTTGAGGGCTAGGGTTAGAGTTCCGGTTAGGGTTCGGATTGGACCTAGGTTTAGGGTTATTTTGAGGGCAAGCGTTAGAGTTCCGGTTAGGGTTCCGAATGGACCTAGGGTTAGGGTTATGTTGAGGGCTAGATTTAGAGATCCGGTTAGGGTTCCGATTGGACCTCGGGTTAGAGTTATGTTGAGGGCGAGGGGTAGAGATCCGGTTAGGGTTCGGATTGGTCCTAGGGTTAGGGTTATGTTGAGGGCTAGGGTTAGGGATCCGGTTAGGGTTCCGATTGGACCTAGGGTTAGGGTTATGTTGAGGGCTAGGTATACAGACCCGGTTAGGGTTCCGATTGGACCTAGGGTTAGGGTTATGTTGAGGGCTAGGGTTAGAGATCTGGTTAGGGTTCCGATTGGACCTAGGGTTAGGGTTATGTTGAGGGCTAGGGTTAGAGATCCGGTTAGGGTTCCGATTGGACCTAGGGTTAGGGTTATGTTGAGGGCTAGGGTTAGAGATCCGGTTAGGGTTCCGATTGGACCTCGGGTTAGGGATATGTTGAGGGCTAGGGTTAGAGATCCGGTTAGGGTTCCGATTGGACCTAGGGTTATGGTTATGTTGAGGGCTAGGTATACAGATCCGGTTAGGGTTCCGATTGGACCTAGGGATAAGGTTATGTTGAGGACTAGGGTTAGAGATCCGGTTAGGGTTCCGATTGGACCTAGGGTTAGGGTTATGTTGAGGGCTAGGGTTAGAGATCCGGTTAGGGTTCCGATTGGACCTAGGGTTAGGGTTATGTTGAGGGCTAGGTTTAGAGATCCGGTTAGGGTTCCGATTGGACCTAGGGTTAGGGTTATGTTGAGGGCTAGGGTTAGAGATCCGGTTAGGGTTCCGATTGGACCTAGGGTTAGGCTTATGTTGAGGGCTGGGGTTAGAGATCCGGTTAGGGTTCCGATTGGACCTAGGGTTAGGGTTATGTTGAGGGCGAGGGGTAGAGATACAGTTAGGGTTCCGATTGGACCTAGGCTTAGGTTTATGTTGAGGGCTAAGGTTAGATATCCATTTAGGGTTCCAATTGGACCTAGGGTTAGGTTTATGTTGAGGGCTAGGGTTAGAGTTCCGTTTGGGGTTCCGATTGAACCTAGGGATAGGGTTATGTTGAGGGCTAGATTTAGAGATCCGGTTAGGGTTCCTATTGGACCTCGGGTTAGGGTTATGTTGAGGACGAGGGGTAGAGATCCGGTTAGGGTTCGGATTGGTCCTAGGGTTAGGGTTATGTTGAGGGCTAGGCTTAGGGATCCGGTTAGGGATCCGATTGGACCTAGGGTTAGGGTTATGTGGAGGGCTAGCGTTAGAGATCAGGTTAGGGTTCCGATTGGACCTAGGGTTAGGGTTATGTGGAGGGCTAGCGTTAGAGATCCGGTTAGGGTTCCGATTGGACCTAGGGTTAGGGTTATGTTGAGGGCTATGGTTAGATATCCGGTTATGGTTCTGATTGGACCTAGGGTTAGGGTTATGTTGAGGGCTAGGGTTAGAGATCCTGTTAGGGTACCGATTGGACCTAGGGTTAGGGTTATGTAGAGGGCTAGGGTTAGATATCCGGTTAGGGTTCTTATTGGACCTAGGGTTAGGGTTACGTTGAGGGCTAGGGTTAGAGTTCCGGTTAGGGTTCGGATTGGACCTAGGGTTAGGGTTATGTTGAGGGCTAGGGTTAGAGATCCGGTTACGTTTCCGATTGGACCTAGGGTTAGGGTTATGTTGAGGGCTAGGGTTAGAGATCCGGTTAGGGTTCCGATTGGACCTAGGGTTAGGGTTATGTTGAGGGCGAGGGGTAGAGATACTGTTAGGATTCCGATTGGACCTAGGCTTAGGTTTATGTTGAGGGCTAGGGTTAGATATCCATTTAGGGTTCCGATTGGACCTAGGGTTAGGGTTATGTTGAGGGCTAGGGTTAGAGATCCGGTTAGGGTTCCGATTGGACCTAGGGTTAGGGTTATGTTGAGGGCTAGGTTTAAATATCCGGTTAGGGTTCCGATTGGACCTCGGGTTAGGGTTATGTTGAGGAAGAGGGGTAGAGATCCTGTTAGGGTTCGGATTGGTCCTAGGGTTAGGGTTATGTTGAGGGCTAGGCTTAGGGATCCGGTTAGGGATCCGATTGGACCTAGGGTTAGGGTTATGTTGAGGGCTAGGTATACAGACCCGGTTAGGGTTCCGATTGGACCTAGGGTAGGGTTATGTTGAGGGCTAGGGTTAGAGATCTGGTTAGGGTTCCGATTGGACCTAGGGTTAGGGTTATGTTGAGGGCGAGGGTTAGAGATCCGGTTAGGGTTCCGATTGGACCTAGGGTAGGGTTATGTTGAGGGCTAGGGTTAGAGATCTGGTTAGGGTTCCGATTGGACCTAGGGTTAGGGTTATGTTGAGGGCTAGGGTTAGAGATCCGGTTAGGGTTCCGATTGGACCTAGGGTTAGGGTTATGTTGAGGGCTAGGGTTAGAGATCCGGTTAGGGTTCCGATTGGACCTAGGGTTAGGGTTATGTTGAGGGCTAGGGTTAGAGATCCGGTTAGGGTTCCGATTGGACCTAGTGTTATGGTTATGTTGAGGGCTAGGTATACAGATCCGGTTAGGGTTCCGATTGGACCTAGGGTTAAGGTTATGTTGAGGACTAGGGTTAGAGATCCGGTTAGGGTTCCGATTGGACCTAGGGTTAGGGTTATGTTGAGGGCTAGGGTTAGAGATCCGGTTAGGGTTCCGATTGGACCTAGGGTTAGGGTTATGTTGAGGGCTAGGGTTAGAGATCCGGTTAGGGTTCCGATTGGACCTAGGGTTAGGGTTATGTTGAGGGCTAGGGTTAGAGATCCGGTTAGGGTTCCGATTGGACCTAGGGTTAGGCTTATGTTGAGGGCTGGGGTTAGAGATCCGGTTAGGGTTCCGATTGGACCTAGGGTTAGGGTTATGTTGAGGAAGAGGTGGAGATCCTGTTAGGGTACCCATTGGACCTAGGGTTAGGGTTATGTTGAGGGCTATGGTTAGATATCCGGTTATGGTTCCGATTGGACCTAGGGAAAGGGTTATGTTGACGTCTAGGGTTAGATATCCGTTTAGGGTTCCGATTGGACCTAGGGTTAGGTTTATGTTGAGGGCTAGGGTTAGAGATCCGTTTAGGGTTCCGATTGGACCTAGGGTTAGGGTTATGTTGAGGGCTATGGTTTGAGATCCGTTTAGGGTTCCGATTGGACCTAGGGTTAGGGTTATGTTGAGGGCTAGGGTTAGAGATCCGTTTAGGGTTCCGATTGGCCCTAGGGTTAGGGTTATGTTGAGGGCTAGGGTTAGAGATCCGGTTAGGGTTCCGATTGGACCTAGGGTTTGGGTTATGTTGAGGGCGAGGGTTAGAGATCCGGTTAGGGTTCCGATTGGACCTAGGGTTAGGGTTATGTTGAGGGCTAGGTATACAGATCCGGTTAGGGTTCCGATTGGACCTAGGGTTAGGGTTATGTTGAGGGCTAGGGTTAGAGTTCCGTTTAGGGTTCCGATTGGACCTAGGGTTAGGGTTATGTTGAGGGGTAGGGTTAGAGATCCGGTTACGTTTCCGATTGGACCTAGGGTTAGGGTTATGTTGAGGGCTAGGTATACAGATCCGGTTAGGTTTCCGATTGGACCTAAGGTTAGGGTTAGGTTGAGGGCTAGGGTTAGAGATCCGGTTAGGGTTCCGATTGGACCTAGGGTTAGGGTTATGTTGAGGGCTAGGGTTAGAGATCCGGTTAGGGTTCCGATTGGACCTAGGGTTAGGGTTATGTTGAGGGCTACGTATACAGATCCGGTTAGGGTTCCGATAGGACCTAGGGTTAGGGTTATGTGGAGGGCTAGCGTTAGAGATCCGGTTAGGGTTCCGATTGGACCTAGGGTTAGGGTTATGTTGAGGGCTATGGTTAGATATCCGGTTATGGTTCCGATTGGACCTAGCGAAAGGGTTATGTTGACGTCTAGGGTTAGATATCCGTTTAGGGTTCCGATTGGACCTAGGGGTAGGTTTATGTTGAGGGCTAGGGTTAGAGATCCGTTTAGGGTTCCGATTGAACCTAGGGTTAGGGTTATGTTGAGGGCTATGGTTTGAGATCCGTTTAGGGTTCCGATTGGACCTAGGGTTAGGGTTATGTTGAGGGCTAGGGTTAGAGATCCGTTTAGGGTTCCGATTGGCCCTAGGGTTAGGGTTATGTTGAGGGCTAGGGTTAGAGATCCGGTTAGGGTTCCGATTGGACCTAGGGTTTGGGTTATGTTGAGGGCGAGGGTTAGAGATCCGGTTAGGGTTCCGATTGGACCTAGGGTTAGGGTTATGTTGAGGGCTAGGTATACAGATCCGGTTAGGGTTCCGATTGGACCTAGGGTTAGGGTTATGTTGAGGGCTAGGGTTAGAGTTCCGTTTAGGGTTCCGATTGGACCTAGGGTTAGGGTTATGTTGAGGGGTAGGGTTAGAGATCCGGTTACGTTTCCGATTGGACCTAGGGTTAGGGTTATGTTGAGGGCTAGGTATACAGACCCGGTTAGGGTTCCGATTGGACCTAGGGTTAGGGTTATGTTGAGGGCTAGGGTTAGAGATCTGGTTAGGGTTCCGATTGGACCTAGGGTTAGGGTTATGTTGAGGGCTAGGGTTAGAGATCCGTTTAGGGTTCCGATTGGCCCTAGGGTTAGGGTTATGTTGAGGGCTAGGGTTAGAGATCCGGTTAGGGTTCCGATTGGACCTCGGGTTAGGGTTATGTTGAGGGCTAGGGTTAGAGATCCGGTTAGGGTTCCGATTGGACCTAGGGTTAGGGTTATGTTGAGGGCGAGGGTTAGAGATCCGGTTAGGGTTCCGATTGGACCTAGGGTTAGGGTTATGTTGAGGGCTAGGTATACAGATCCGGTTAGGGTTCCGATTGAACCTAAGGTTAGGGTTATGTTGAGGGCTAGGGTTAGAGATCCGGTTAGGGTTCCGATTGGACCTAGGGTTAGGGTTATGTTCAGGGCAAGGGTTAGAGATCCGGTTAGGGTTCCGATTGGACCTAGGGTTAGGGTTATGTTGAGGGCTAGGGTTAGAGTTCCGTTTAGGGTTCCGATTGGACCTAGGGTTAGGGTTATGTTGAGGGCTAGGGTTAGAGATCCGCTTACGTTTCCGATTGGACCTAGGGTTAGGGTTATGTTGAGGGCTAGGGTTAGAGATCCGGTTAGGGTTCCGATTGGACCTAGGGTTAGGGTTATGTTGAGGGCGAGGGGTAGAGATACTGTTAGGGTTCCGATTGGACCTAGGCTTAGGTTTATGTTGAGGGCTAGGGTTAGATATCCATTTAGGGTTCCGATTGGTCCTAGGGTTAGGGTTATGTTGAGGGCTAGGGTTAGAGATCCGGTTAGGGTTCCGATTGGACCTAGGGTTAGGGTTACGTTGAGGGCTAGGTTTAAATATCCGGTTAGGGTTCCGATTGGACCTCGGGTTAGGGTTATGTTGAGGAAGAGGGGTAGAGATCCTGTTAGGGTTCGGATTGGTCCTAGGGTTAGGGTTAAGTTGAGGGCTAGGCTTAGGGATCCGGTTAGGGATCCGATTGGACCTAGGGTTAGGGTTATGTTGAGGGCTAGGTATACAGACCCGGTTAGGGTTCCGATTGGACCTAGGGTAGGGTTATGTTGAGGGCTAGGGTTAGAGATCTGGTTAGGGTTCCGATTGGACCTAGGGTTAGGGTTATGTTGAGGGCGAGGGTTAGAGATCCGGTTAGGGTTCCGATTGGACCTAGGGTTAGGGTTATGTTGAGGGCTAGGGTTAGAGATCCGGTTAGGGTTCCGATTGGACCTAGGGTTAGGGTTATGTTGAGGGCTAGGGTTAGATATCCGGTTAGGGTTCCGATTGGACCTAGGGTTAGGGTTATGTTGAGGGCTACGTATACATATCCGGTTAGGGTTCCGATTGGACCTAGGGTTAGGGTTATGTGGAGGGCTAGCGTTAGAGATCCGGTTAGGGTTCCGATTGGACCTAAGGTTAGGGTTATGTTGAGGGCTATGGTTAGATATCCGGTTATGGTTCCGATTGGACCTAGGGTAAGGGTTATGTTGAGAGCTAGGGTTAGAGATCCTGTTAGGGTACCGATTGGACCTAGGGTTAGGGTTATGTAGAGGGCTAGGGTTAGAGTTCCGTTTAGGGTTCGGATTGGACCTAGGGTTATGGTTATTTTGAGGGCAAGCGTTAGAGTTCCGGTTAGGGTTCCGATTGGACCTAGGGTTAGGGTTATGTTGAGGGCTAGGTTTAGAGATCCGGTTAGGGTTCCGATTGGACCTAGGGTTAGGGTTATGTTGAGGGCTAGGGTTAGAGATCCGGTTAGGGTTCCGATTGGACCTAGGGTTAGGCTTATGTTGAGGGCTGGGGTTAGAGATCCGGTTAGGGTTCCGATTGGACCTAGGGTTAGGGTTATGTTGAGGGCGAGGGGTAGAGATACTGTTAGGGTTCCGATTGGACCTAGGCTTAGGTTTATGTTGAGGGCTAAGGTTAGATATCCATTTAGGGTTCCAATTGGACCTAGGGTTAGGTTTATGTTGAGGGCTAGGGTTAGAGTTCCGTTTAGGGTTCAAATTGAACCTAGGGATAGGGTTATGTTGAGGGCTAGATTTAGAGATCCGGTTAGGGTTCCTATTGGACCTCGGGTTAGGGTTATGTTGAGGACGAGGGGTAGAGATCCGGTTAGGGTTCGGATTGGTCCTAGGGTTAGGGTTATGTTGAGGGCTAGGCTTAGGGATCCGGTTAGGGATCCGATTGGACCTAGGGTTAGGGTTATGTGGAGGGCTAGCGTTAGAGATCCGGTTAGGGTTCCGATTGGACCTAGGGTTAGGGTTATGTGGAGGGCTAGCGTTAGAGATCCGGTTAGGGTTCCGATTGGACCTAGGGTTAGGGTTATGTTGAGGGCTATGGATAGATATCCGGTTATGGTTCTGATTGGACCTAGGGTTAGGGTTATGTTGAGGGCTAGGGTTAGAGATCCTGTTAGGGTACCGATTGGACCTAGGGTTAGGGTTATGTAGAGGGCTAGGGTTAGATATCCGGTTAGGGTTCTGATTGCACCTAGGGTTAGGGTTACGTTGAGGGCTAGGGTTAGAGTTCCGGTTAGGGTTCGGATTGGACCTAGGGTTAGGGTTATGTTGAGGGCTAGGGTTAGAGTTCCGTTTAGGGTTCCGATTGGACCTAGGGTTAGGGTTATGTTGAGGGCTAGGGTTAGAGATCCGGTTACGTTTCCGATTGGACCTAGGGTTAGGGTTATGTTGAGGGCTAGGGTTAGAGATCCGGTTAGGGTTCCGATTGGACCTAGGGTTAGGGTTATGTTGAGGGCGAGGGGTAGAGATACTGTTAGGGTTCCGATTGGACCTAGGCTTAGGTTTATGTTGAGGGCTAGGGTTAGATATCCATTTAGGGTTCCGATTGGACCTAGGGTAAGGGTTATGTTGAGGGCTAGGGTTAGAGATCCGGTTAGGGTTCCGATTGGACCTAGGGTTAGGGTTATGTTGAGGGCTAGGTTTAAATATCCGGTTAGGGTTCCGATTGGACCTCGGGTTAGGGTTATGTTGAGGAAGAGGGGTAGAGATCCTGTTAGGGTTCGGATTGGTCCTAGGGTTAGGGTTATCTTGAGGGCTAGGCTTAGGGATCCGGTTAGGGTTCCGATTGGACCTAGGGTAGGATTATGTTGAGGGCTAGGGTTAGAGATCTGGTTAGGGTTCCGATTGGACCTAGGGTTAGGGTTATGTTGAGGGCGAGGGTTAGAGATCCGGTTAGGGTTCCGATTGGACCTAGGGTTAGGGTTATGTTGAGGGCTAGGGTTAGAGATCCGGTTAGTGTTCCGATTGGACCTAGGGTTAGGGTTATGTTGAGGGCTAGGGTTAGATATCCGGTTAGGGTTCCGATTGGACCTAGGGTTAGGGTTATGTTGAGGGCTACGTATACATATCCGGTTAGGGTTCCGATTGGACCTAGGGTTAGGGTTATGTGGAGGGCTAGCGTTAGAGATCCGGTTAGGGTTCCGATTGGACCTAAGGTTAGGGTTATGTTGAGGGCTATGGTTAGATATCCGGTTATGGTTCCGATTGGACCTAGGGTAAGGGTTATGTTGAGAGCTAGGGTTAGTGATCCTGTTAGGGTACCGATTGGACCTAGGGTTAGGGTTATGTAGAGGGCTAGGGTTAGATATCCGGTTAGGGTTCTGATTGGACCTAGGGTTAGGGTTATGTTGAGGGCTAGGGTTAGAGTTCCGGTTAGGGTTCGGATTGGACCTAGGTTTAGGGTTATTTTGAGGGCAAGCGTTAGAGTTCCGGTTAGGGTTCCGAATGGACCTAGGGTTAGGGTTATGTTGAGGGCTAGATTTAGAGATCCGGTTAGGGTTCCGATTGGACCTCGGGTTAGAGTTATGTTGAGGGCGAGGGGTAGAGATCCGGTTAGGGTTCGGATTGGTCCTAGGGTTTGGGTTATGTTGAGGGCTAGGGTTAGGGATCCGGTTAGGGTTCCGATTGGACCTAGGGTTAGGGTTATGTTGAGGGCTAGGTATACAGACCCGGTTAGGGTTCCGATTGGACCTAGGGTTAGGGTTATGTTGAGGGCTAGGGTTAGAGATCTGGTTAGGGTTCCGATTGGACCTAGGGTTAGGGTTATGTTGAGGGCTAGGGTTAGAGATCCGGTTAGGGTTCCGATTGGACCTAGGGTTAGGGTTATGTTGAGGGCTAGGGTTAGAGATCCGGTTAGGGTTCCGATTGGACCTAGGGTTAGGGTTATGTTGAGGGCTAGGGTTAGAGATCCGGTTAGGGTTCCGATTGGACCTAGTGTTATGGTTATGTTGAGGGCTAGGTATACAGATCCGGTTAGGGTTCCGATTGGACCTAGGGTTAAGGTTATGTTGAGGACTAGGGTTAGAGATCCGGTTAGGGTTCCGATTGGACCTAGGGTTAGGGTTATGTTGAGGGCTAGGGTTAGAGATCCGGTTAGGGTTCCGATTGGACCTAGGGTTAGGGTTATGTTGAGGGCTAGGGTTAGAGATCCGGTTAGGGTTCCGATTGGACCTAAGGTTAGGGTTATGTTGAGGGCTAGGGTTAGAGATCCGGTTAGGGTTCCGATTGGACCTAGGGTTAGGCTTATGTTGAGGGCTGGGGTTAGAGATCCGGTTAGGGTTCCGATTGGACCTAGGGTTAGGGTTATGTTGAGGAAGAGGTGTAGAGATCCTGTTAGGGTACCGATTGGACCTAGGGTTAGGGTTATGTTGAGGGCTATGGTTAGATATCCGGTTAGGGTTCCGATTGGACCTAGGGTTAGGGTTACGTTGAGGGCTAGGTTTAGATATCCATGTAGGGTTCCGAATGGTCCTAGGGTTAGGGTTATGTAGAGGGCTAGGGTTAGATATCCGGTTAGGGTTCTGATTGGACCTAGGTTTAGGGTTACGTTGAGGGCTAGGGTTAGAGTTCCCGTTAGGGTTCGGATTGGACCTAGGGTTAGGGTTATTTTGAGGGCTAGGGTTAGAGTTCCGGTTAGGGTTCCGAATGGACCTAGGGTTAGGGTTATGTTGAGGGCTAGATTTAGAGATCCGGTTAGGGTTCCGATTGGACCTCGGGTTAGGTTTATGTTGAGGGCGAGGGGTAGAGATCCGGTTAGGGTTCGGATTTGTCCTAGGGTTAGGGTTATGTTGAGAGCTAGGGTTAGGAATCCGGTTAGGGTTCCGATTGGACCTAGGGTTAGGGTTATGTTGAGGGCTAGGTATACAGACCTGGTTAGGGTTCCGATTGGACCTAGGGTTAGGGTTATGTTGAGGGCTAGGGTTAGATATCCGGTTAGGGTTCCGATTGGACCTAGGGTTAGGGTTATGTTGAGGGCTAGGGTTAGAGATCCGGTTAGGGTTCCGATTGGACCTAGGGTTAGGGTTATGTTGAGGGCTAGGGTTAGAGATCCGGTTAGTGTTCCGATTGGACCTAGGGTTAGTGTTATGTGGAGGGCTAGCGTTAGAGATCCGGTTAGGGTTCCGATTGGACCTAGGGTTAGGGTTATGTTGAGGGCTATGGTTAGATATCCGGTTATGGTTCCGATTGGACCTAGGGAAAGGGTTATGTTGACGTCTAGGGTTAGATATCCGTTTAGGGTTCCGATTGGACCTAGGGTTAGGTTTATGTTGAGGGCTAGGGTTAGAGATCCGTTTAAGGTTCCGATTGGACCTAGGGTTAGGGTTATGTTGAGGGCTAGGGTTAGAGATCCGGTTAGTGTTCCGATTGGACCTAGGGTTAGGGTTATGTGGAGGGCTAGCGTTAGAGATCCGATTAGGGTTCCGATTGGACCTAGGGTTAGGGTTATGTTGAGGGCTATGGTTAGATATCCGGTTATGGTTCCGATTGGAGCTAGGGAAAGGGTTATGTTGACGTCTAGGGTTAGATATCCGTTTAGGGTTCCGATTGGACCTAGGGTTAGGTTTATGTTGAGGGCTAGTGTTAGAGATCCGTTTAGGGTTCCGATTGGACCTAGGGTTAGGGTTATGTTGAGGGCTAGGGTTAGAGATCCGGTTAGTGTTCCGATTGGACCTAGGGTTAGGGTTATGTGGAGGGCTAGCGTTAGAGATCCGGTTAGGGTTCCGATTGGACCTAGGGTTAGGGTTATGTTGAGGGCTATGGTTAGATATCCGGTTATGGTTCCGATTGGACCTAGGGAAAGGGTTATGTTGACGTCTAGGGTTAGATATCCGTTTAGGGTTCCTATTGGACCTAGGGTTAGGTTTATGTTGAGGGCTAGGGTTAGAGATCCGTTTAGGGTTCCGATTGGACCTAGGGTTAGGGTTATGTTGAGGGCTATGGTTTGAGATCCGTTTAGGGTTCCGATTGGACCTAGGGTTAGGGTTATGTTGAGGGCTAGGGTTAGAGATCCGTTTAGGGTTCCGATTGGCCCTAGGGTTAGGGTTATGTTGAGGGCTAGGGTTAGAGATCCGGTTAGGGTTCCGATTGGACCTAGGGTTTGGGTTATGTTGAGGGCGAGGGTTAGAGATCCGGTTAGGGTTCCGATTGGACCTAGGGTTAGGGTTATGTTGAGGGCTAGGTATACAGATCCGGTTAGGGTTCCGATTGGACCTAGGGTTAGGGTTATGTTGAGGGCTAGGGTTAGAGTTCCGTTTAGGGTTCCGATTGGACCTAGGGTTAGGGTTATGTTGAGGGGTAGGGTTAGAGATCCGGTTAAGTTTCCGATTGGACCTAGGGTTAGGGTTATGTTGAGGGCTAGGTATACAGATCCGGTTAGGTTTCCGATTGGACCTAAGGTTAGGGTTAGGTTGAGGGCGAGGGTTAGAGATCCGGTTAGGGTTCCGATTGGACCTAGGGTTAGGGTTATGTTGAGGGCTAGGGTTAGAGATCCGGTTAGGGTTCCGATTGGACCTAGGGTTAGGGTTATGTTGAGGGCTAGGGTTAGAGATCCGGTTAGGGTTCCGATTGGACCTAGGGTTAGGGTTATGTTGAGGGCTAGGGTTAGAGATCCGGTTAGGGTTCCGATTGGACCTAGGGTTAGGGTTATGTTGAGGGCGAGGGGTAGAGATACTGTTAGGGTTCCGATTGGACCTAGGCTTAGGTTTATGTTGAGGGCTAGGGTTAGATATCCATTTAGGGTTCCGATTGGTCCTAGGGTTAGGGTTATGTTGAGGGCTAGGGTTAGAGATCCGGTTAGGGTTCCGATTGGACCTAGGGTTAGGGTTATGTTGAGCGCTAGGTATACAGACACGGTTAGGGTTCCGATTGGACCTAGGGTTAGGGTTATGTTGAGGGCTAGGGTTAGAGATCTGGTTAGGGTTCCGATTGGACCTAGGCTTAGGGTTATGTTGAGGGCGAGTGTTAGAGATCCGGTTAGGGTTCCGATTGGACCTAGGGTTAGGGTTATGTTGAGGGCTACGGTTAGATATCCGGTTAGGGTTCCGATTGGACCTAGGGTTAGGGTTATGTTGAGGGCTAGGGTTAGAGATCCGGTTAGGGTTCCGATTGGACCTAGGGTTAGGGTTATGTTGAGGGCTAGGGTTTGAGATCCGGTTAGGGTTCCGATTGGACCTAGGGTTAGGGTTATGTTGAGGGCTAGGGTTAGATATCCGGTTAGGGTTCCGATTGGACCTAGGGTTAGGGTTATGTTGAGGGCTACGTATACAGATCCGGTTAGGGTTCTGATAGGACCTAGGGTTAGGGTTATGTGGAGGGCTAGCGTTAGAGATCCGGTTAGGGTTCCGATTGGACCTAGGGTTAGGGTTATGTTGAGGGCTATGGTTAGATATCCGGTTATGGTTCCGATTGGACCTAGGGAAAGGGTTATGTTGACGTCTAGGGTTAGATATCCGTTTAGGGTTCCGATTGGACCTAGGGTTAGGTTTATGTTGAGGGCTAGGGTTAGAGATCCGTTTAGGGTTCCGATTGGACCTAGGGTTAGGGTTATGTTGAGGGCTATGGTTTGAGATCCGTTTAGGGTTCCGATTGGACCTAGGGTTAGGGTTATGTTGAGGGCTAGGGTTAGAGATCCGTTTAGGGTTCCGATTGGCCCTAGGGTTAGGGTTATGTTGAGGGCTAGGGTTAGAGATCCGGTTAGGGTTCCGATTGGACCTAGGGTTTGGGTTATGTTGAGGGCGAGGGTTAGATATCCGGTTAGGGTTCCGATTGGACCTAGGGTTAGGGTTATGTTGAGGGCTAGGTATACAGATCCGGTTAGGTTTCCGATTGGACCTAAGGTTAGGGTTAGGTTGAGGGCTAGGGTTAGAGATCCGGTTAGGGTTCCGATTGGACCTAGGGTTAGGGTTATGTTGAGGGCTAGGGTTAGAGATCCGGTTAGGGTTCCGATTGGACCTAGGGATATGGTTATGTTGAGGGCTAGGGTTAGAGATCCGGTTAGGGTTCCGATTGGATCTAGGGTTAGGGTTATGTTGAGGGCTAGGGTTAGAGATCCGGTTAGGGTTCCGATTGGACCTAGGGTTAGGGTTATGTTGGGGGCGAGGGGTAGAGATACTGTTAGGGTTCCGATTGGACCTAGGCTTAGGTTTATGTTGAGGGCTAGGGTTAGATATCCATTTAGGGTTCCGATTGGTCCTAGGGTTAGGGTTATGTTGAGGGCTAGGGTTAGAGATCCGGTTAGGGTTCCGATTGGACCTAGGGTTAGGGTTATGTTGAGGGCTAGGTATACAGACACGGTTAGGGTTCCGATTGGACCTAGGGTTAGGGTTATGTTGATGGCTAGGGTTAGATATCCGGTTAGGGTTCTGATTGGAACTAGGGTTAGGGCTATGTAGAGGGCTAGGGTTAGATATCCGGTTAGGGTTCTGATTGGACCTAGGGTTAGGGTTATGTTGAGGGCTAGGGTTAGAGTTCCGGTTAGGGTTCGGATTGGACCTAGGGTTAGGGTTATTTTGAGGGCTAGGGTTAGAGTTCCGGTTAGGGTTCCGAATGGACCTAGGGTTAGGGTTATGTTGAGGGCTAGATTTAGAGATCCGGTTAGGGTTCCGATTGGACCTCGGGTTAGGGTTATGTTGAGGGCGAGGGGTAGAGATCCGGTTAGGGTTCGGATTGGTCCTAGGGTTAGGGTTATGTTGAGGGCTAGGGTTAGGGATCCCGTTAGGGTTCCGATTGGACCTAGGGTTAGGGTTATGTTGAGGGCTAGGTATACAGACCCGGTTAGGGTTCCGATTGGACCTAGGGTTAGGGTTATGTTGAGGGCTAGGGTTAGAGATCTGGTTAGGGTTCCGATTGGACCTAGGGTTAGGGTTATGTTGAGGGCTAGGGTTAGAGATCCGTTTAGGGCTCCGATTGGCCCTAGGGTTAGGGTTATGTTGAGGGCTAGGGTTAGAGATCCGGTTAGGGTTCCGATTGGACCTCGGGTTAGGGTTATGTTGAGGGCTAGGGTTAGAGATCCGGTTAGGGTTCCGATTGGACCTAGGGTTAGGGTTATCTTGAGGGCTAGGTATACAGACCCGGTTAGGGTTCCGATTGGACCTAGGGTTAGGGTTATGTTGAGGGCTAGGGTTAGAGATCTGGTTAGGGTTCCGATTGGACCTAGGGTTAGGGTTATGTTGAGGGCTAGGGTTAGAGATCCGTTTAGGGTTCCGATTGGCCCTAGGGTTAGGGTTATGTTGAGGGCTAGGGTTAGAGATCCGGTTAGGGTTCCGATTGGACCTCGGGTTAGGGTTATGTTGAGGGCTAGGGTTAGAGATCCGGTTAGGGTTCCGATTGGACCTAGGGTTAGGGTTATGTTGAGGGCGAGGGTTAGAGATCCGGTTAGGGTTCCGATTGGACCTAGGGTTAGGGTTATGTTGAGGGCTAGGTATACAGATCCGGTTAGGGTTCCGATTGGACCTAAGGTTAGGGTTATGTTGAGGGCTAGGGTTAGAGATCCGGTTAGGGTTCCGATTGGACCTAGGGTTAGGGTTATGTTGAGGGCAAGAGTTAGAGATCCGGTTAGGGTTCCGATTGGACCTAGGGTTAGGCTTATGTTGAGGGCTGGGGTTAGAGATCCGGTTAGGGTTCCGATTGGACCTAGGGTTAGGGTTATGTTGAGGAAGAGGTGTAGAGATCCTGTTAGGGTACCGATTGGACCTAGGGTTAGGGTTATGTTGAGGGCTATGGTTAGATATCCGGTTAGGGTTCCGATTGGACCTAGGGTTAGGGTTACGTTGAGGGCTAGGATTAGATATCCATGTAGGGTTCCGATTGGTCCTAGGGTTAGGGTTATGTTGAGGGCTAGGTTTAGAGATCCGGTTAGGGTTCCGATTGGACCTCGGGTTAGGATTATGTGGAGGGCGAGGGGTAGAGATCCGGTTAGGGCTCGGATTGGTCCTAGGGTTAGGGTTATGTTGAGGGCTAGGGTTAGGGATCAGGTTAGGGTTCCGATTGGACCTAGGGTTAGGGTTATGTTGAGGGCTAGGGTTAGAGATCCGGTAAGGGTTACGATTGGACCCAGGGTTAGCGTTGTGTTGAGGGCTAGGGTTAGAGATCCGGTTAGGATTCCGATTGGACCTAGGGTTATGGTTATGTTGAGGGCTAGGGTTAGAGTTCCGTTTAGGGTTCCGATTGGACCTAGGGTTAGGGTTATGTTGAGGGCTAGGGTTAGAGATCCGGTTACGTTTCCGATTGGACCTAGGGTTAGGGTTATGTTGAGGGCTAGGTATACAGATCCGGTTAGGTTTCCGATTGGACCTAAGGTTAGGGATAGGTTGAGGGCTAGGGTTAGAGATCCGGTTAGGGTTCCGATTGGACCTAGGGTTAGGGTTATGTTGAGGGTTAGGGTTAGAGATCAGGTTAGGTTTCCGATTGGACCTAGGGTAAGGGTTATGTTGAGGGCTAGGTATACAGATCCGGTTAGGGTTCCGATTGGACCTAGGGTTAGGGTTATGTTGAGGACTAGGATTAGAGATCCGGTTAGGGTTCCGATTGGACCTAGGGTTAGGGTTATGTTGAGGGCTAGGGTTAGAGATCCGGTTAGGGTTCCGATTGGACCTAGGGTTAGGGTTATGTTGAGGGCGAGGGGTAGAGATACTGTTAGGGTTCCGATTGGACCTAGGCTTAGGTTTATGTTGAGGGCTAGGGTTAGATATCCATTTAGGGTTCCAATTGGACCTAGGGTTAGGTTTATGTTGAGGGCTAGGGTTAGAGTTCCGTTTAGGGTTCCGATTGGACCTAGGGTTAGGGTTATGTTGAGGGCTAGGGTTAAAGATCCGTTTAGGGTTCCGATTGGACCTAGGGTTAGGGTTATGTTGAGGGCTAGGGTTAGAGATCCGGTTAGGGTTCCGATTGGACCTAGGGTTAGGGTTATGTTGAGGGCTAGGGTTAGAGATCCGGTTAGGGTTCCGATTGGACCTAGGGTTAGGGTTATGTTGAGGGCGAGGGTTAGAGATCTGGTTAGGGTTCCGATGGGACCTAGGGTAAGGGTTATGTTGAGGAAGATGGGTATAGATCCTGTTAGGATACGGATTGGACCTAGGGTTAGGGTTATGTTGAAGGCTATGTTTAGATATCCGGTTAGGGTTCCGATCGAACCTAGGGTTAGGGTTACGTTGAGGGCTAGGTTTAGATATCCATGTAGGGTTCCGATTGGTCCTAGGGTTAGGGTTATGTTGAGGGCTATGTTTAGAGATCCGGTTAGGTTTCCGATTGGACCTAGGGTTAGGGTTATGTTGAGGGCTAGGTATACAGATCCGGTTAGTGTTCCGATTGGACCTAGTGTTAGGGTTATGTTGAGGACTAGGGTTAGAGATCCGGTTAGGGTTCCCATTGAACCTAGGGTTAGGGTTATGTTGAGGGCTAGGGTTTGAGATCCGGTTAGGGTTCCGATTGGACCTAGGGTTAGGGTTATGTTTAGGGCTAGGGTTAGAGATCCGGTTAGGGTTCCCATTGAACCTAGGGTTAGGGTTATGTTGAGGGCTAGCGTTTGAGATCCGGTTAGGGTTCCGATTGGACCTAGGGTTAGGGTTATGTTGAGGGCAATGGGTAGAGGTCCTGTTAGGGTTACAATTGGACCTAGGGTTAGGTTTATGTTGAGGGCTAGTGTTAGAGTTCCGTTTAGGGTTCCGATTGGACCTAGGGTTAGGGTTATGTTGAGGGCTAGGGTTAGAGATCCGTTTAGGGTTCCGATTGGCCCTAGGGTTAGGGTTATGTTGAGGGCTAGGGTTAGACATCCGGTTAGGGTTCCGATTGGCCCTAGTGTTAGGGTTACGTTGAGGGCGAGGGGTGGAGATCCTGGTAGGGTTCCGATTGTACCTAGGGTTAGGGTTATGTTGAGGGCTAGGGTTAGAGATCCCTTTAGGGTTCCGATTGGACCTAGGGTTTGGGTTATGTTGAGGGCGAGGGTTAAAGATCCGGTTAGGGTTCCGATTGGACCTAGGGTTAGGGTTATGTTGAGGGCTAGGTATACAGATCCGGTTAGGGTTCCGATTGGACCTAGGGTTAGGGTTATGTTGAGGGCTAGGGTTAGAGATCCGTTTAGGGTTCCGATTGGCCCTAGGGTAAGGGTTATGTTGAGGGCTAGGGTTAGACATCCGGTTAGGGTTCCGATTGGACCTAGTGTTAGGGTTACGTTGAGGGCGAGGGGTGGAGATCCTGGTAGGGTTCCGATTGTACCTAGGGTTAGGGTTATGTTGAGGGCTAGGGTTAGATATCCATTTAGTGTTCCAATTGGACCTAGGGTTAGGGTTATGTTGAGGGCAAGGTTTAGAGATCCGGTTAGGGTTCCGATTGGACCTAGGGTTAGGGTTATGTTGAGGATGATGGGTATAGATCCTGTTAGGATACCGATTGGACCTAGGGTTAGGGTTATGTTGAAGGCTATGTTTAGATATCCGGTTAGGGTTCCGATCGAACCTAGGGTTAGGGTTACGTTGAGGGCTAGGTTTAGATATCCATGTAGGGTTCCGATTGGTCCTAGGGTTAGGGTTATGTTGAGGGCTATGTTTAGAGATCCGGTTAGGGTTCCGATTGGACCTCGGGTTAGGGTTATGGTGAGGGCTATGGTTAGGGATTCAGTTAGGGTTCCGATTGGACCTAGGGTTAGGGTTATGTTGACGGCTAGGTATACAGACCCGATTAGGGTTCCGATTGGACCCTGGGTTAGGGTTATGTTGAGGGCTAGTGTTAGAGATCCGGTAAGGGTTACGATTGAACCAAGGGTTAGCGTTGTGTTGAGGGCTAGGGTTAGAGATTCGGTTAGGATTCCGATTGGACCTAGGGTTATGGTTATGTTGAGGGCTAGGGTTAGAGTTCCGTTTAGGGTTCCGATTGGACCTAGGGTTAGGGTTATGTTGAGGGCTAGGTTTAGAGATCCGTTTAGGGTTCCGATTGAACCCTAGGGTTAGGGTTATGTTGAGGGCTAGGGTTAGACATCCGGTTAGGGTTCCGATTGGACCTAGTGTTAGGGTTACGTTGAGGGCGAGGGGTGGAGATCCTGGTAGGGTTCCGATTGTACCTAGGGTTAGGGTTATGTTGAGGGCTAGGGTTAGAGATCCGTTTAGGGTTCCGATTGGACCTAGGGTTTGGGTTATGTTGAGGGCGAGGGTTAGAGATCCTGTTAGGGTTCCGATTGGACCTAGGGTTAGGGTTATGTTGAGGGCTAGGTATACAGATCCGGTTAGGGTGCCGATTGGACCTAGGGTTAGGGTTATGTTAAGGGCTAGTGTTAGAGATCCGTTTAGGGTTCCGATTGGCCCTAGGGTTAGGGTTATGTTGAGGGCTAGGGTTAGACATCCGGTTAGTGTTCCGATTGGACCTAGTGTTAGGGTTACGTTGAGGGCGAGGGGTGGAGATCCTGGTAGGGTTCCGATTGTACCTAGGGTTAGGGTTATGTTGAGGGCTAGGGTTAGAGATCCGTTTAGGGTTCCGATTGGCCCTAGGGTTAGGGTTATGTTGAGGGCTAGGGTTTGAGATCCGGTTAGGGTTCCGATTGGATCTAGGGTTATTGTTATGTTGAGGGCGATGGGTACAGGTCCTGTTAGGGTTACGATTGGACCTAGGGTTAGGTTTATGTTAAGGGCTAGGGTTAGAGTTCCGTTTAGGGTTCCGATTGGACCTAGGGTTAGGGTTATGTTGAGGGCTAGGTTTAGAGATCCGTTTAGGGTTCCGTTTGGCCCTAGGGTTAGGGTTATGTTGAGGGCTAGGGTTAGACATCCGGTTGGGGTTCCGATTGGACCTAGTGTTAGGGTTACGTTGAGGGCGAGGGGTGGAGATCCTGGTAGGGTTCCGATTGTACCTAGGGTTAGGGTTATGTTGAGGGCTAGGGTTAGAGATCCGTTTAGGGTTCCGATTGGACCTAGGGTTTGGATTATGTTGAGGGCGAGGGTTAGAGATCCGGTTAGGGTTCCGATTGGACCTAGGGTTAGGGTTATGTTGAGGGCTAGGTATACAGATCCGGTTAGGGTTCCGATTGGACCTAGGGTTAGGGTTATGTTGAGGGCTAGGGTTAGAGATCCGTTTAGGGTTCCGATTGGCCCTAGGGTTAGGGTTATGTTGAGGGCTAGGGTTAGACATCCGGTTAGTGTTCCGATTGGACCTAGTGTTAGGGTTACGTTGAGGGCGAGGGGTGGAGATCCTGGTAGGGTTCCGATTGTACCTAGGGTTAGGGTTATGTTGAGGGCTAGGGTTAGAGATCCGTTTAGGGTTCCGATTGGCCCTAGGGTTAGGGTTATGTTGAGGGCTAGGGTTAGACATCCGGTTAGGGTTCCGATTGGACCTAGTGTTAGGGTTACGTTGAGGGCGAGGGGTGGAGATCCTGGTAGGGTTCCGATTGTACCTAGGGTTAGGGTTATGTTGAGGGCTAGGGTTAGAGATCCCTTTAGGGTTCCGATTGGACCTAGGGTTTGGGTTATGTTGAGGGCGAGGGTTAAAGATCCGGTTAGGGTTCCGATTGGACCTAGGGTTAGGGTTATGTTGAGGGCTAGGTATACAGATCCGGTTAGGGTTCCGATTGGACCTAGGGTTAGGGTTATGTTGAGGGCTAGGGGTAGAGATCCGTTTAGGGTTCCGATTGGCCCTAGGGTTAGGGTTATGTTGAGGGCTAGGGTTAGAGATCCGGATAGGGTTCCGATTGGACCTAGGGTTAGGGTTATGTTGAGGGCTGGGGTTAGAGATCCGGTTAGGGTTCCGATTGGACCTAGGGTTAGGGTTATGTTGAGGAAGAGGAGTAGTGATCCTGTTAGGGTACCGATTGGACCTAGGGTTAGGGTTATGTTGAGGGCTATGGTTAGATATCCGGTTAGGGTTCCGATTGGACCTAGGGTTAGGGTTACGTTGAGGGCTAGGTTTAGATATCCAAGTAGGGTTCCGATTGGTCCTAGGGTTAGGGTTATGTTGAGGGCTAGGTTTAGAGATCCGGTTAGGGTTCCGATTGGACCTCGGGTTAGGGTTATGTTGAGGGCGAGGGGTAGAGATCCGGTTAGGGTTCGGATTGGTCCTAGGGTTAGGGTTATGTTGAGGGCGAGGGGTAGAGATACTGTTAGGGTTCCGATTGGACCTAGGCTTAGGTTTATGTTGAGGGCTAGGGTTAGAAATCCATTTAGGGTTCCAATTGGACCTAGGGTTAGGTTTATGTTGAGGGCTAGGGTTAGAGTTCCGTTTAGGGTTCCGATTGGACCTAGGGTTAGGGTTATGTTGAGGGCTAGGGTTAAAGATCCGTTTAGGGTTCCGATTGGACCTAGGGTTAGGGTTATGTTGAGGGCTAGGGTTAGAGATCCGGTTAGGGTTCCGATTGGACCTAGGGTTAGGGTTATGTTGAGGGCTAGGGTTAGAGATCCGGTTAGGGTTCCGATTGGACCTAGGGTTAGGGTTATGTTGAGGGCGAGGGTTAGAGATCTGGTTAGGGTTCCGATGGGACCTAGGGTAAGGGTTATGTTGAGGAAGATGGGTATAGATCCTGTTAGGATACGGATTGGACCTAGGGTTAGGGTTATGTTGAAGGCTATGTTTAGATATCCGGTTAGGGTTCCGATCGAACCTAGGGTTAGGGTTACGTTGAGGGCTAGGTTTAGATATCCATGTAGGGTTCCGATTGGTCCTAGGGTTAGGGTTATGTTGAGGGCTATGTTTAGAGATCCGGTTAGGTTTCCGATTGGACCTAGGGTTAGGGTTATGTTGAGGGCTAGGTATACAGATCCGGTTAGTGTTCCGATTGGACCTAGTGTTAGGGTTATGTTGAGGACTAGGGTTAGAGATCCGGTTAGGGTTCCCATTGAACCTAGGGTTAGGGTTATGTTGAGGGCTAGGGTTTGAGATCCGGTTAGGGTTCCGATTGGACCTAGGGTTAGGGTTATGTTGAGGGCTAGGGTTAGAGATCCGGTTAGGGTTCCCATTGAACCTAGGGTTAGGGTTATGTTGAGGGCTAGGGTTTGAGATCCGGTTAGGGTTCCGATTGGACCTAGGGTTAGGGTTATGTTGAGGGCAATGGGTAGAGGTCCTGTTAGGGTTACAATTGGACCTAGGGTTAGGTTTATGTTGAGGGCTAGTGTTAGAGTTCCGTTTAGGGTTCCGATTGGACCTAGGGTTAGGGTTATGTTGAGGGCTAGGGTTAGAGATCCGTTTAGGGTTCCGATTGGCCCTAGGGTTAGGGTTATGTTGAGGGCTAGGGTTAGACATCCGGTTAGGGTTCCGATTGGACCTAGTGTTAGGGTTACGTTGAGGGCGAGGGGTGGAGATCCTGGTAGGGTTCCGATTGTACCTAGGGTTAGGGTTATGTTGAGGGCTAGGGTTAGAGATCCCTTTAGGGTTCCGATTGGACCTAGGGTTTGGGTTATGTTGAGGGCGAGGGTTAAAGATCCGGTTAGGGTTCCGATTGGACCTAGGGTTAGGGTTATGTTGAGGGCTAGGTATACAGATCCGGTTAGGGTTCCGATTGGACCTAGGGTTAGGGTTATGTTGAGGGCTAGGGTTAGAGATCCGTTTAGGGTTCCGATTGCCCCTAGGGTAAGGGTTATGTTGAGGGCTAGGGTTAGACATCCGGTTAGGGTTCCGATTGGACCTAGTGTTAGGGTTACGTTGAGGGCGAGGGGTGGAGATCCTGGTAGGGTTCCGATTGTACCTAGGGTTAGGGTTATGTTGAGGGCTAGGGTTAGATATCCATTTAGTGTTCCAATTGGACCTAGGGTTAGGGTTATGTTGAGGGCAAGGTTTAGAGATCCGGTTAGGGTTCCGATTGGACCTAGGGTTAGGGTTATGTTGAGGAAGATGGGTATAGATCCTGTTAGGATACCGATTGGACCTAGGGTTAGGGTTATGTTGAAGGCTATGTTTAGATATCCGGTTAGGGTTCCGATCGAACCTAGGGTTAGGGTTACGTTGAGGGCTAGGTTTAGATATCCATGTAGGGTTCCGATTGGTCCTAGGGTTAGGGTTATGTTGAGGGCTATGTTTAGAGATCCGGTTAGGGTTCCGATTGGACCTCGGGTTAGGGTTATGGTGAGGGCTAGGGTTAGGGATTCAGTTAGGGTTCCGATTGGACCTAGGGTTAGGGTTATGTTGACGGCTAGGTATACAGACCCGATTAGGGTTCCGATTGGACCTAGGGTTAGGGTTATGTTGAGGGCTAGGGTTAGAGATCCGGTAAGGGTTACGGTTGGACCCAGGGTTAGCGTTGTGTTGAGGGCTAGGGTTAGAAATCCGGTTAGGGTTCCGATTGGACCTAGGGTTAGGGTTATCTTGAGGGCTAGGCTTAGAAATCAGGTTAGGGTTCCAATTGGACCTAGGGTTAGGGTTATGTTGAGGGCTAGGTATACAGATCCGGTTAGGGTTCCGATTGGACCCTGGGTTAGGGTTATGTTGAGGGCTAGTGTTAGAGATCCGGTAAGGGTTACGATTGAACCAAGGGTTAGCGTTGTGTTGAGGGCTAGGGTTAGAGATTCGGTTAGGATTCCGATTGGACCTAGGGTTATGGTTATGTTGAGGGCTAGGGTTAGAGTTCCGTTTAGGGTTCCGATTGGACCTAGGGTTAGGGTTATGTTGAGGGCTAGGTTTAGAGATCCGTTTAGGGTTCCGATTGAACCCTAGGGTTAGGGTTATGTTGAGGGCTAGGGTTAGACATCCGGTTAGGGTTCCGATTGGACCTAGTGTTAGGGTTACGTTGAGGGCGAGGGGTGGAGATCCTGGTAGGGTTCCGATTGTACCTAGGGTTAGGGTTATGTTGAGGGCTAGGGTTAGAGATCCGTTTAGGGTTCCGATTGGACCTAGGGTTTGGGTTATGTTGAGGGCGAGGGTTAGAGATCCTGTTAGGGTTCCGATTGGACCTAGGGTTAGGGTTATGTTGAGGGCTAGGTATACAGATCCGGTTAGGGTGCCGATTGGACCTAGGGTTAGGGTTATGTTGAGGGCTAGTGTTAGAGATCCGTTTAGGGTTCCGATTGGCCCTAGGGTTAGGGTTATGTTGAGGGCTAGGGTTAGACATCCGGTTAGTGTTCCGATTGGACCTAGTGTTAGGGTTACGTTGAGGGCGAGGGGTGGAGATCCTGGTAGGGTTCCGATTGTACCTAGGGTTAGGGTTATGTTGAGGGCTAGGGTTAGAGATCCGTTTAGGGTTCCGATTGGCCCTAGGGTTAGGGTTATGTTGAGGGCTAGGGTTTGAGATCCGGTTAGGGTTCCGATTGGACCTAGGGTTATTGTTATGTTGAGGGCGATGGGTACAGGTCCTGTTAGGGTTACGATTGGACCTAGGGTTAGGTTTATGTTAAGGGCTAGGGTTAGAGTTCCGTTTAGGGTTCCGATTGGACCTAGGGTTAGGGTTATGTTGAGGGCTAGGTTTAGAGATCCGTTTAGGGTTCCGTTTGGCCCTAGGGTTAGGGTTATGTTGAGGGCTAGGGTTAGACATCCGGTTGGGGTTCCGATTGGACCTAGTGTTAGGGTTACGTTGAGGGCGAGGGGTGGAGATCCTGGTAGGGTTCCGATTGTACCTAGGGTTAGGGTTATGTTGAGGGCTAGGGTTAGAGATCCGTTTAGGGTTCCGATTGGACCTAGGGTTTGGATTATGTTGAGGGCGAGGGTTAGAGATCCGGTTAGGGTTCCGATTGGACCTAGGGTTAGGGTTATGTTGAGGGCTAGGTATACAGATCCGGTTAGGGTTCCGATTGGACCTAGGGTTAGGGTTATGTTGAGGGCTAGGGTTAGAGATCCGTTTAGGGTTCCGATTGGCCCTAGGGTTAGGGTTATGTTGAGGGCTAGGGTTAGACATCCGGTTAGTGTTCCGATTGGACCTAGTGTTAGGGTTACGTTGAGGGCGAGGGGTGGAGATCCTGGTAGGGTTCCGATTGTACCTAGGGTTAGGGTTATGTTGAGGGCTAGGGTTAGAGATCCGTTTAGGGTTCCGATTGGCCCTAGGGTTAGGGTTATGTTGAGGGCTAGGGTTAGACATCCGGTTAGGGTTCCGATTGGACCTAGTGTTAGGGTTACGTTGAGGGCGAGGGGTGGAGATCCTGGTAGGGTTCCGATTGTACCTAGGGTTAGGGTTATGTTGAGGGCTAGGGTTAGAGATCCCTTTAGGGTTCCGATTGGACCTAGGGTTTGGGTTATGTTGAGGGCGAGGGTTAAAGATCCGGTTAGGGTTCCGATTGGACCTAGGGTTAGGGTTATGTTGAGGGCTAGGTATACAGATCCGGTTAGGGTTCCGATTGGACCTAGGGTTAGGGTTATGTTGAGGGCTAGGGGTAGAGATCCGTTTAGGGTTCCGATTGGCCCTAGGGTTAGGGTTATGTTGAGGGCTAGGGTTAGAGATCCGGATAGGGTTCCGATTGGACCTAGGGTTAGGGTTATGTTGAGGGCTGGGGTTAGAGATCCGGTTAGGGTTCCGATTGGACCTAGGGTTAGGGTTATGTTGAGGAAGAGGAGTAGTGATCCTGTTAGGGTACCGATTGGACCTAGGGTTAGGGTTATGTTGAGGGCTATGGTTAGATATCCGGTTAGGGTTCCGATTGGACCTAGGGTTAGGGTTACGTTGAGGGCTAGGTTTAGATATCCAAGTAGGGTTCCGATTGGTCCTAGGGTTAGGGTTATGTTGAGGGCTAGGTTTAGAGATCCGGTTAGGGTTCCGATTGGACCTCGGGTTAGGGTTATGTTGAGGGCGAGGGGTAGAGATCCGGTTAGGGTTCGGATTGGTCCTAGGGTTAGGGTTATGTTGAGGGCTAGGGATAGGGATCCGGTTAGGATTCCGATTGGACCTAGGGTTATGGTTATGTTGAGGGCTAGGGTTAGAGTTCCGTTTAGGGTTCCGATTGGACCTAGGGTTAGGGTTATGTTGAGGGCTAGGTTTAGAGATCCGCTTACGTTTCCGATTGGACCTAGGGTTAGGGTTATGTTGAGGGCTATGTATACAGATCCGGTTAGGTTTCCGATTGGACCTAAGGTTAGGGTTAGATTGAGGGCTAGGGTTAGAGATCCGGTTAGGGTTACGATTGGACCTAGGGTTTGGGTTATGTTGAGGGTTAGGGTTAGAGATCCGGTTAGGTTTCCGATTGGACCTAGGGTTAGGGTTATGTTGAGGGCTATGTATACAGATCCGGTTAGGGTTCCGATTGGAACTAGGGTTAGGGTTATGTTGAGGACTAGGGTTAGAGATCCGGTTAGGGTTCCGATTGGACCTAGGGTTAGGGTTATGTTGAGGGCTAGGGTTTGAGATCCGGTTAGGGTTCCGATTGGACCTAGGGTTAGGGTTATGTTGAGGGCGATGGGTAGAGGTCCTGTTAGGGTTACGATTGGACCTAGGGTTAGGTTTATGTTGAGGGCTAGGGTTAGAGTTCCGTTTAGGGTTCCGATTGGACCTAGGGTTAGGGTTATGTTGAGGGCTAGAGTTAGAGATCCGTTTAGGGTTCCGATTGGCCCTAGGGTTAGGGTTATGTTGAGGGCTAGGGTTAGAGATCCGGTTAGGGTTCCGATTGGACCTAGGGTTAGGGTTATGTTGAGGGCTAGGTATACAGAACCGGTTAGGGTTCCGATTGGACCAAGGGTTAGGGTTATGTTGAGGGCTAGGGTTAGAGATCCGGTTAGGGTTCCGATTGGACCTAGGGTTAGGGTTATGTTGAGGGCTGGGGTTAGAGATCCGGTTAGGGTTCCGATTGGACCTAGGGTTAGGGTTATGTTGAGGGCTAGGTTTTGAGATCCGGTTAGGGTTCCGATTGGACCTAGGGTTAGGGTTATGTTGAGGGCGATGGGTAGAGGTCCTGTTAGGGTAACGATTGGACCTAGGGTTAGGTTTATGTTGAGGGCTAGGTATACAGATCCGGTTAGGGTTCCGATTGGACCTAGGGTTAGGGTTAGGTTGAGGACTAGTGTTAGAGATCCGGTTAGGGTTCCAATTGGACCTAGGGTTAGGGTTATGTTGAGGGCTAGGGTTAGAGATCCGGTTAGGGTTCCGATTGGACCTAGGGTTAGGGTTATGTTGAGGGCTAGGGTTAGAGATCCGGTTAGGGTTCCGATTGGACCTAGGGTTAGGGTTATGTTGAGGACGAGGGGTAGAGATCCTGTAAGGGTTCCGATTGGACCTAGGGTTAGGGTTATGTTGAGGGCTAGGGTTAGATATCCGGTTAGGGTTCTGATTGGACCTAGGGTTAGGGTTATGTTGAGGGCTAGGGTTAGAGTTCCGGTTAGGGTTCGGTTTGGACCTAGGGTTAGGGTTATTTTGAGAGCTAGGGTTAGAGATCCGGTTAGAGTTCTGATTGGACCTCGGGTTAGGGTTATGTTGAGGGCGAGGGGTAGAGATCCGTTTAGGGTTCGGATTGGTCCTAGGGTTAGGGTTATGTTGAGGGCTAGGGTTAGGGATCCGGTTAGGGTTCCGATTGGACCCTGGGTTAGGGTTATGTTGAGGGCTAGGTATACAAACCCGGTTAGGGTTCCGATTGGACCTAGGGTTAGGGTTATGTTTAGAGCGAGGGTTAGAAATCCGGTTAGGGTTCCGATTGGACCTAGGGTTAGGGTTATGTTGAGGGCTAGGGTTAGAGATCCGGTTAGGGTTCCGATTGGACCTAGGATTAGGGTTATTTTGAGGGCTAGGGTTAGATATTCGGTTAGGGTTCCGATTGGACCTAGGGTTAGGGTTATGTTGAGGGCTACGTATACAGATCCGGTTAGGGTTCCGATTGGTCGTAGGATTAGGGTTATGTGGAGGGCTAGCGTTAGAGATCCGGTTAGGGTTCCGATTGGACCTAGGGTTAGGGTTATGTTGAGGACTATGGTTAGATATCCGGTTATGGTTCCGATTGGACCTATGGTTAGGGTTATGTTGACGTCTAGGGTTAGATATCCGTTTAGGGTCCGATTGGACCTAGGGTTAGGTTTATGTTGAGGGCTAGGGTTAGAGATCCGTTTAGGGTTCCGATTGGACCTAGGATTAGGGTTATGTTGAGGGCTATGGTTTGAGATCCGGTTAGGGTTCCGATTGGAACTAGGGTTAGGGTTATGTTGAGGGCTAGGGTTAGATATCCGGTTAGGGTTCAGATTGGAACTAGGGTTAGGGTTATGTTGAGGGCGAGGGTTAGAGATCCGGTTAGGGTTCCGATTGGACCTAGGGTTAGGGTTATGTTGAGGGCTAGGTATACAGATCCGGTTAGGGTTCCGATTGGACCTAGGGTTAGGGTTATGTTGAGGGCTAGGGTTAAAGATCCGGTTAGGGTTCCGATTGGACCTAGGGTTAGGGTTATGTTGAGGGCAAGGGTTAGAGTTCCGTTTAGGGTTCCGATTGGACCTAGGGTTAGGGTTATGTTGAGGGCTAGGGTTAAAGATCCGGTTAGGGTTCCGATTGGACCTAGGGTTAGGGTTATGTTGAGGGCTAGGGTTAGAAATCAGGTTAGGGTTCCAATTGGACCTAGGGTTAGGGTTATGTTGAGGGCTAGTGTTAGAGATCGGGTTAGGTTTCCGATTGGACCTAGGGTTAGGGTTATGTTGAGGGCTAGGTATACAGATCCGGTTAGGGTTCCGATTGGACCTAGGGTTAGGGTTATGTTGAGGGCTAGGGTTAGACATCCGGTTAGGGTTCCGATTGGACCTAGGGTTAGGGTTATGTTGAGGGCAAGGGTTAGAGATCCGGATAGGGTTCCGATTGGACCTAGGGTTAGGGTTATGTTGAGGGCTGGGGTTAGAGATCCGGTTAGGGTTCCGATTGGACCTAGGGTTAGGGTTATGTTGAGGAAGAGGAGTAGAGATCCTGTTAGGGTACCGATTGGACCTAGGGTTAGGGTTATGTTGAGGGCTATGGTTAGATATCCGGTTAGGGTTCCGATTGGACCTAGGGTTAGGGTTACGTTGAGGGCTAGGTTTAGATATCCAAGTAGGGTTCCGATTGGTCCTAGGGTTAGGGTTATGTTGAGGGCTAGGTTTAGAGATCCGGTTAGGGTTCCGATTGGACCTCGGGTTAGGGTTATGTTGAGGGCGAGGGGTAGAGATCCGGTTAGGGTTCGGATTGGTCCTAGGGTTAGGGTTATGTTGAGGGCTAGGGATAGGGATCCGGTTAGGGTTCCGATTGGACCTAGGGTTAGGGTTATGTTGACGGCTAGGTATACAGACCTGGTTAGGGTTCCGATTGGAACTAGGGTTAGGGTTATGTTGAGGCCTAGGTTTAGAGATCCGGTAAGGGTTACGATTGGACCCAGCGTTAGGGTTGTGTTGAGTCCTAGGGTTAGAGATCCGGTTAGGATTCCGATTGGACCTAGGGTTATGGTTATGTTGAGGGCTAGGGTTAGAGTTCCGTTTAGGGTTCCGATTGGACCTAGGGTTAGGGTTATGTTGAGGGCTAGGTTTAGAGATCCGCTTACGTTTCCGATTGGACCTAGGGTTAGGGTTATGTTGAGGGCTAGGTATACAGATCCGGTTAGGTTTCCGATTGGACCTAAGGTTAGGGTTAGATTGAGGGCTAGGGTTAGAGATCCGGTTAGGGTTACGATTGGACCTAGGGTTTGGGTTATGTTGAGGGTTAGGGTTAGAGATCCGGTTAGGTTTCCGATTGGACCTAGGGTTAGGGTTATGTTGAGGGCTATGTATACAGATCCGGTTAGGGTTCCGATTGGACCTAGGGTTAGGGTTATGTTGAGGACTAGGGTTAGAGATCCGGTTAGGGTTCCGATTGGACCTAGGGTTAGGGTTATGTTGAGGGCTAGGGTTAGAGATCCGGTTATGTTTCCGATTGGACCTAGGGTTAGGGTTATGTTGAGGGCTAGGGTTTGAGATCCGGTTAGGGTTCCGATTGGACCTAGGGTTAGGGTTATGTTGAGGGCGATGGGTAGAGGTCCTGTTAGGGTTACGATTGGACCTAGGGTTAGGTTTATGTTGAGGACTACTGTTAGAGTTCCGTTTAGGGTTCCGATTGGACCTAGGGTTAGGGTTATGTTGAGGGCTAGAGTTAGAGATCCGTTTAGGGTTCCGATTGGCCCTAGGGTTAGGGTTATGTTGAGGGCTAGGGTTAGAGATCCGGTTAGGGTTCCGATTGGACCTAGGGTTAGGGTTATGTTGAGGGCTAGGTATACAGAACAGGTTAGGGTTCCGATTGGACCAAGGGTTAGGGTTATGTTGAGGGCTAGGGTTAGAGATCCGGTTAGGGTTCCGATTGGACCTAGGGTTAGGGTTATGTTGAGGGCTGGGGTTAGAGATCCGGTTAGGGTTCCGATTGGACCTAGGATTAGGGTTATGTTGAGGGCTAGGGTTTGAGATCCGGTTAGGGTTCCGATTGGACCTAGGGTTAGGGTTATGTTGAGGGCGATGGGTAGAGGTCCTGTTAGGGTAACGATTGGACCTAGGGTTAGGTTTATGTTGAGGGCTAGGGTTAGAGTTCCGTTTAGGGTTCCGATTGGACCTAGGGTTAGGGTTATGTTGAGGGCTAGGGTTAGAGATCCGTTTAGGGTTCCGATTGGCCCTAGGGTTAGGGTTATGTTGAGGGCTAGGGTTAGAGATCCGGTTAGGGTTCCGATTGGACCTAGGGTTAGGGTTATGATGAGGGCTAGGGTTAGACATCCGGTTACGTTTCCGATTGGACCTAGGGTTAGGGTTATGTTGAGGGCTAGGGTTAGAGATCCGTTTAGGGTTCCGATTGGCCCTAGGGTTAGGGTTATGTTGAGGGCTAGGGTTAGAGATCCGTTTAGTGTTCCGATTGGCCCTAGGGTTAGGGTTATGTTGAGGGCTAGGGTTAGAGATCCGGTTAGGGTTCCGATTGAAGCTAGGGTTAGGGTTATGTTGAGGGCAAGGGTTAGAGATCCGGTTAGGGTTCCGATTGGCCCTAGGGTTAGGGTTATGTTGAGGGCTGGGGTTAGAGATTCGGTTAGGGTTCCGATTGGACCTAGGGTTAGGGTTATGTTGAGGAAGAGGTGTAGAGATCCTGTTAGGGTACGGATTGGACCTAGGGTTAGGGTTATGTTGAGGGCTATGGTTAGATATCCGGTTAGGGTTCCGATTGGAACTAGGGTTAGGGTTACGTTGAGGGCTAGGTTTAGATATCCATGTAGGGTTCCGATTGGTCCTAGGGTTAGGGTTATGTTGAGGGCTAGGTTTAGAGATCCGGTTAGGGTTCCGATTGGACCTCGGGTTAGAGTTATGTTGAGGGCGAGGGGTAGAGATCCGGTTAGGGCTCGGATTGGACCTAGGGTTAGGGTTATGTTGAGGGCTAGGGTTAGGGATCCGGTTAGGGTTCCGATTGGACCTAGGGTTAGGGTTATGTTGAGGGCTAGGTATACAGACCCGGTTAGGGTTCCGATTGGACCTAGGGTTAGGGTTATGTTGAGGGCTAGTGTTAGAGATCCGGTAAGGGTTACGATTGTACCCAGGGTTAGCGTTGTGTTGAGGGCTAGGGTTAGAGATCCGGTTAGGATTCCGATTGGACCTAGGGTTATGGTTATGTTGAGGGCTAGGGTTAGAGTTCCGTTTAGGGTTCCGATTGGACCTAGGGTTAGGGTTATGTTGAGGGGTAGGGTTAGAGATCCGGTTACGTTTCCGATTGGACCTAGGGTTAGGGTTATGTTGAGGGCTAGGTATACAGATCTGGTTAGGGTTCCGATTGGACCTAGGGTTAGGGTTATGTTGAGGGCTAGGGTTTGAGATCCGCTTAGGGTTCCGATTGGACCTAGGGTTAGGGTTATGTTGAGGGCGATGGGTGGAGATCCTGGTAGGGTTCCGATTGTACCTAGGGTTAGGGTTATGTTGAGGGCTAGGGTTAGAGATCCGTTTAGGGTTCCGATTGGACCTAGGGTTAGGGTTATGTTGAGGGCTAGGGTTAGAGATCCGTTTAGGGTTCCGATTGGACCTAGGGTTAGGGTTATGTTGAGGGCTAGGGTTAGAGATCCGTTTAGGGTTCCGATTGGCCCTAGGGTTAGGGTTATGTTGAGGGCTAGGGTTAGACATCCGGTTAGGGTTCCGATTGGACCTAGTGTTAGGGTTACGTTGAGGGCGAGGGGTGGAGATCCTGGTAGGGTTCCGATTGTACCTAGGGTTAGGGTTATGTTGAGGGCTAGGGTTAGAGATCCGTTTAGGGGTCCGATTGGACCTAGGGTTTGGGTTATGTTGAGGGCGAGGGTTAGAGATCCGGTTAGTGTTCCGATTGGACCTAGGGTTAGGGTTATGTTGAGGGCTAGGTATACAGATCTGGTTAGGATTCCGATTGGACCTAGGGTTAGGGTTATGTTGAGGGCTAGGGTTAGAGATCCGTTTAGGGTTCCGATTGGCCCTAGGGTTAGGGTTATGTTGAGGGCTAGGGTTAGACATCCGGTTAGTGTTCCGATTGGACCTAGTGTTAGGGTTACGTTGAGGGCGAGGGGTGGAGATCCTGGTAGGGTTCCGATTGTACCTAGGGTTAGGGTTATGTTGAGGGCTAGGGTTAGATATCCTTTTAGTGTTCCAATTGGACCTAGGGTTAGGGTTATGTTGAGGGCAAGGGTTAGAGCTCCGGTTAGGGTTCCGATTGGACCTAGGGTTAGGGTTATGTTGAGGAAGATGGGTATAGATCCTGTTAGGATACCGATTGGACCTAGGGTTAGGGTTATGTGAAGGCTATGTTTAGATATCCGGTTAGGATTCCGATCGAACCTAGGGTTAGGGTTACGTTGAGGGCTGGGTTTGGATATCCATGTAGGGTTCCGATTGGTCCTAGGGTTAGGGTTATGTTGAGGGCTATGTTTAGAGATCCGGTTAGGGTTCCGATTGGACCTCGGGTTAGGGTTATGTTGAGGGCTAGGGTTAGGGATCCAGTTAGGGTTCCGATTGGACCTAGGGTTAGGGTTATGTTGACGGCTAGGTATACAGACCCGGTTAGGGTTCCGATTGGACCTAGGGTTAGGGTTATGTTGAGGGCTAGGGTTAGAGATCCGGTAAGGGTTACGGTTGGACCCAGGGTTAGCGTTGTGTTGAGGGCTAGGGTTAGAAATCCGGTTAGGGTTCCGATTGGACCTAGGGTTAGGGTTATGTTGAGGGCTAGGGTTTGAGATCCGGTTAGGGTTCCGATTGGACCTAGGGTTAGGGTTATGTTGAGGGCGATGGGTAGAGGTCCTGTTAGGGTTACGATTGGACCTAGGGTTAGGTTTATGTTGAGGACTACTGTTAGAGTTCCGTTTAGGGTTCCGATTGGACCTAGGGTTAGGGTTATGTTGAGGGCTAGAGTTAGAGATCCGTTTAGGGTTCCGATTGGACCTAGGGTTAGGGTTATGTTGAGGGCTAGGGTTAGAGATCCGGTTAGGGTTCCGATTGGACCTAGGGTTAGGGTTATGTTGAGGGCTAGGTATACAGAACCGGTTAGGGTTCCGATTGGACCAAGGGTTAGGGTTATGTTGAGGGCTAGGGTTAGAGATCCGGTTAGGGTTCCGATTGGACCTAGGGTTAGGGTTATGTTGAGGGCTGGGGTTAGAGATCCGGTTAGGGTTCCGATTGGACCTAGGGTTAGGGTTATGTTGAGGGCTAGGGTTTGAGATCCGGTTAGGGTTCCGATTGGACCTAGGGTTAGGGTTATGTTGAGGGCGATGGGTAGAGGTCCTGTTAGGGTAACGATTGGACCTAGGGTTAGGTTTATGTTGAGGGCTAGGGTTAGAGTTCCGTTTAGGGTTCCGATTGGACCTAGGGTTAGGGTTATGTTGAGGGCTAGGGTTAGAGTTCCGTTTAGAGTTCCGATTGGCCCTAGGGTTAGGGTTATGTTGAGGGCTAGGGTTAGAGATCCGGTTAGGGTTCCGATTGGACCTAGGGTTAGGGTTATGATGAGGGCTAGGGTTAGACATCCGGTTACGTTTCCGATTGGACCTAGGGTTAGGGTTATGTTGAGGGCTAGGGTTAGAGATCCGTTTAGGGTTCCGATTGGCCCTAGGGTTAGGGTTATGTTGAGGGCTAGGGTTAGAGATCCGTTTAGTGTTCCGATTGGCCCTAGGGTTAGGGTTATGTTGAGGGCTAGGGTTAGAGATCCGGTTAGGGTTCCGATTGGAGCTAGGGTTAGGGTTATGTTGAGGGCAAGGGTTAGAGATCCGGTTAGGGTTCCGATTGGACCTAGGGTTAGGGTTATGTTGAGGGCTGGGGTTAGAGATTCGGTTAGGGTTCCGATTGGACCTAGGGTTAGGGTTATGTTGAGGAAGAGGTGTAGAGATCCTGTTAGGGTACGGATTGGACCTAGGGTTAGGGTTATGTTGAGGGCTATGGTTAGATATCCGGTTAGGGTTCCGATTGGAACTAGGGTTAGGGTTACGTTGAGGGCTAGGTTTAGATATCCATGTAGGGTTCCGATTGGTCCTAGGGTTAGGGTTATGTTGAGGGCTAGGTTTAGAGATCCGGTTAGGGTTCCGATTGGACCTCGGGTTAGAGTTATGTTGAGGGCGAGGGGTAGAGATCCGGTTAGGGCTCGGATTGGACCTAGGGTTAGGGTTATGTTGAGGGCTAGGGTTAGGGATCCGGTTAGGGTTCCGATTGGACCTAGGGTTAGGGTTATGTTGAGGGCTAGGTATACAGACCCGGTTAGGGTTCCGATTGGACCTAGGGTTAGGGTTATGTTGAGGGCTAGTGTTAGAGATCCGGTAAGGGTTACGATTGTACCCAGGGTTAGCGTTGTGTTGAGGGCTAGGGTTAGAGATCCGGTTAGGATTCCGATTGGACCTAGGGTTATGGTTATGTTGAGGGCTAGGGTTAGAGTTCCGTTTAGGGTTCCGATTGGACCTAGGGTTAGGGTTATGTTGAGGGGTAGGGTTAGAGATCCGGTTACGTTTCCGATTGGACCTAGGGTTAGGGTTATGTTGAGGGCTAGGTATACAGATCCGGTTAGGGTTCCGATTGGACCTAGGGTTAGGGTTATGTTGAGGGCTAGGGTTTGAGATCCGGTTAGGGTTCCGATTGGACCTAGGGTTAGGGTTATGTTGAGGGCGATGGGTAGAGGTCCTGTTAGGGTTACGATTGGACCTAGGGTTAGGTTTATGTTGAGGGCTAGGGTTAGAGTTCCGTTTAGGGTTCCGATTGGACCTAGGGTTAGGGTTATGTTGAGGGCTAGGGTTAGAGATCCGTTTAGGGTTCCGATTGGCCCTAGGGTTAGGGTTATGTTGAGGGCTAGGGTTAGACATCCGGTTAGGGTTCCGATTGGACCTAGTGTTAGGGTTACGTTGAGGGCGAGGGGTGGAGATCCTGGTAGGGTTCCGATTGTACCTAGGGTTAGGGTTATGTTGAGGGCTAGGGTTAGAGATCCGTTTAGGGGTCCGATTGGACCTAGGGTTTGGGTTATGTTGAGGGCGAGGGTTAGAGATCCGGTTAGGGTTCCGATTGGACCTAGGGTTAGGGTTATGTTGAGGGCTAGGTATACAGATCTGGTTAGGATTCCGATTGGACCTAGGGTTAGGGTTATGTTGAGGGCTAGGGTTAGAGATCCGTTTAGGGTTCCGATTGGCCCTAGGGTTAGGGTTATGTTGAGGGCTAGGGTTAGACATCCGGTTAGTGTTCCGATTGGACCTAGTGTTAGGGTTACGTTGAGGGCGAGGGGTGGAGATCCTGGTAGGGTTCCGATTGTACCTAGGGTTAGGGTTATGTTGAGGGCTAGGGTTAGATATCCTTTTAGTGTTCCAATTGGACCTAGGGTTAGGGTTATGTTGAGGGCAAGGGTTAGAGCTCCGGTTAGGGTTCCGATTGGACCTAGGGTTAGGGTTATGTTGAGGAAGATGGGTATAGATCCTGTTAGGATACCGATTGGACCTAGGGTTAGGGTTATGTGAAGGCTATGTTTAGATATCCGGTTAGGATTCCGATCGAACCTCGGGTTAGGGTTATGGTGAGGGCTAGGGTTAGGGATCCAGTTAGGGTTCCGATTGGACCTAGGGTTAGGGTTATGTTGACGGCTAGGTATACAGACCCGGTTAGGGTTCCGATTGGACCTAGGGTTAGGGTTATGTTGAGGGCTAGGGTTAGAGATCCGGTAAGGGTTACGGTTGGACCCAGGGTTAGCGTTGTGTTGAGGGCTAGGGTTAGAAATCCGGTTAGGGTTCCGATTGGACCTAGGGTTAGGGTTATGTTGAGGGCTAGGGTTAGAGTTCCGTTTAGGGTTCCGATTGGACCTAGGGTTAGGGTTATCTTGAGGGCTAGGGTTAGAAATCAGGTTAGGGTTCCAATTGGACCTAGGGTTAGGGTTATGTTGAGGGCTAGTGTTAGAGATCGGGTTAGGTTTCCGATTGAACCTAGGGTTAGGGTTATGTTGAGGGCTAGGTATACAGATCCGGTTAGGGTTCCGATTGGACCTAGGGTTAGGGTTATGTTGAGGGCTAGGGTTAGAGTTCCGGTTAGGTTTCCGATTGGACCTAGGGTTAGGGTTATGTTGAGGGCTAGGGTTAGACATCCGGTTAGGGTTCCGATTGGACCTAGGGTTAGGGTTAGGTTGAGTACTAGTGTTAGAGTTCCGGTTAGGGTTCCAATTGGACCTAGGGTTAGGGTTATTTTGAGGGCTAGGGTTAGAGATCCGGTTAGGGTTCCGATTGGACCTAGGGTTAGGGTTATGTTGAGGGCTAGGGTTAGAGATCCGGTTAGGGTTCCGATTGGACCTAGGGTTAGGGTTATGTTGAGGACGAGGGGTAGAGATCCTGTAAGGGTTCCGATTGGACCTAGGGTTAGGGTTATGTTGAGGGCTAGGGTTAGATATCCGGTTAGGGTTCAGATTGGACCTAGGGTTAATGGCTACGATGAGGGCTAGTGTTAGATATCCATTTAGGGTTCCGATTGGACCTAGGGTTAGGGTTATGTTGAGGGCTAGTGTTAGAGATCCTGTTAGGGTTCCGATTGGACTTAGGGTTAGTGTTATGTTGAGGGCTAGGGTTAGAGATCCTGTTAGGGTACCGATTGGACCTAGGGTTAGGGTTATGTAGAGGGCTAGGGTTAGATATCCGGTTAGGGTTCTGATTGGACCTAGGGTTAGGGTTATGTTGAGGGCTAGGGTTAGGGTTGCGGTTAGGGTTCTGATTGGACCTAGGGTTAGGGTTATGTTGAGGGCTAGGGTTAGAGTTCCGGTTAGGGTTCGGATTGGACCTAGGGTTAGGGTTATGTTGAGGGCTAGGGTTAGAGTTCCGGTTAGGGTTCCGATTGGACCTAGGGTTAGGGTTATGTTGAGGGCTAGGGTTAGAGATCCGGTTAGGGTTGCGATTGGACTTGGGTTAGGGTTATGTTGAGGGCAAGGGTCAGAGATCCTGTCAGGGTTCCTATTTGTCCTAGGGTTAGGGTTATGTTGAGGGATAGGGTTAGAGATCCGGTTAGGGTTCCGATTGGACCTAGGGTTAGGGTTATGTTGAGGGCTAGGTTTAGAGATCCGGTTAGGGTTCCGATTGGACCTAGGGTTAGGGTTATGTTGAGGGCTAGGGTTAGAGATCCGGTTAGGGTTCCGATTGGACTTGGGTTAGGGTTATGTTGAGGGCTAGGGTTAGAGATCCTGTCAGGGTTCCTATTTGACCTAGGGTTAGGGTTATGTTGAGGGATAGGGTTAGAGATCCGGTTAGGGTTCCGATTGGACCTAGGGTTAGGGTTATGTTGAGGGCTAGGGTTAGAGATCCGGTTAGGGTTCCGATTGGACTTGGGTTAGGGTTATGTTGAGGGCTAGGGTTAGAGATCCTGTCAGGGTTCCTATTTGACCTAGGGTTAGGGTTATGTTGAGGGATAGGGTTAGAGATCCGGTTAGGGTTCCGATTGGACCTAGGGTTAGGGTTATGTTGAGGGCAAGGGTTAGAGATCCGGTTAGGGTTCCGATTGGACCTAGGGTTAGGGTTATGTTGAGGGCTGGGGTTAGAGATCCGGTTAGGGTTCCGATTGGACTTAGGGTTAGGGTTATGTTGAGGAAGAGGTGTAGAGATCCTGTTAGGGTACCGATTGGACCTAGGGTTAGGGTTATGTTGAGGGCTATGGTTAGATATCCGGTTAGGGTTCCGATTGGACCTAGGGTTAGGGTTACGTTGAGGGCTAGGTTTAGATATCCATGTAGGGTTCTGATTGGTCCTAGGGTTAGGGTTATGTTGAGGGCTAGGTTTAGAGATCCGGTTAGGGCTCGGATTGGACCTAGGGTTAGGGTTATGTTGAGGGCTAGGGTTAGGGATCCGGTTAGGGTTCCGATTGGACCTAGGGTTAGGGTTATGTTGAGGGCTAGGTATACAGACCCGGTTAGGGTTCCGATTGGACTTAGGGTTAGGGTTATGTTGAGGGCTATGGTTAGAGATCCGGTAAGGGTTACGATTGGACCCAGGGTTAGCGTTGTGTTGAGGGCTAGGGTTAGAGATCCGGTTAGGATTCCGATTGGACCTAGGGATATGGTTATGTTGAGGGCTAGGGTTAGAGTTCCGTTTAGGGTTCCGATTGGACCTAGGGTTAGGGTTATGTTGAGGGGTAGGGTTAGAGATCCGGTTACGTTTCCGATTGGACCTAGGGTTAGGGTTATGTTGAGGGCTAGGTATACAGATCCGGTTAGTGTTCCGATTGGACCTAGGGTTAGGGTTATGTTGAGGGCTAGGGTTTGAGATCCAGTTAGGGTTCCGATTGGACCTAGGGTTAGGGTTATGTTGAGGGCGATGGGTAGAGGTCCTGTTAGGGTTACGATTGGACCTAGCGTTAGGTTTATATTGAGGGCTAGGGTTAGAGTTCCGTTTAGGGTTCCGATTGGACCTAGGGTTAGGGTTATGTTGAGGGCTAGGGTTAGAGATCCGTTTAGGGTTCCGATTGGCCCTAGGGTTAGGGTTATGTTGAGGGCTAGGGTTAGACATCCGGTTAGGGTTCCGATTGGACCTAGTGTTAGGGTTACGTTGAGGGCGAGGGGTGGAGATCCTGGTAGGGTTCCGATTGTACCTAGGGTTAGGGTTATGTTGAGGGCTAGGGTTAGATATCCATTTAGTGTTCCAATTGGACCTAGGGTTAGGGTTATTTTGAGGGCAAGGGTTAGAGATCCGGTTAGGGTTCCGATTGGACCTAGGGTAAGGGTTATGTTGAGGAAGATGGGTATAGATCCTGTTAGGATACCGATTGGACCTAGGGATAGGGTTATGTTGAAGGCTATGTTTAGATATCCGGTTAGGGTTCCGATCGAACCTAGGGTTAGGGTTACGTTGAGGGCTAGGTTTAGATATCCATGTAGGGTTCCGATTGGTCCTAGGGTTAGGGTTATGTTGAGGGCTATGTTTAGAGATCCGGTTAGGTTTCCGATTGGACCTAGGGTTAGGGTTATGTTGAGGAAGAGGAGTAGAGATCCTGTTAGGGTACCGATTGGACCTAGGGTTAGGGTTATGTTGAGGGCTATGGTTAGATATCCGGTTAGGGTTCCGATTGGACCTAGGGTTAGGGTTACGTTGAGGGCTAGGTTTAGATATCCAAGTAGGGTTCCGATTGGTCCTAGGGTTAGGGTTATGTTGAGGGCTAGGTTTAGAGATCCGGTTAGGGTTCCGATTGGACCTCGGGTTAGGGTTATGTTGAGGGCGAGGGGTAGAGATCCGGTTAGGGTTCGGATTGGTCCTAGGGTTAGGGTTATGTTGAGGCCTAGGGATAGGGATCCGGTTAGGGTTCCGATTGGACCTATGGTTAGGGTTATGTTGACGGCTAGGTATACAGACCTGGTTAGGGTTCCGATTGGACCTAGGGTTAGGGTTATGTTGAGGCCTAGGGTTAGAGATCCGGTAAGGGTTACGATTGGACCCAGCGTTAGCGTTGTGTTGAGGCCTAGGGTTAGAGACCCGGTTAGGACTCCGATTGGACCTAGGGTTATGGTTATGTTGAGGGCTAGGGTTAGAGTTCCATTTAGGGTTCCGATTGGACCTAGGGTTAGGGTTATGTTGAGGGCTAGGGTTAGAGATCCGGTTACGTTTCCGATTGGACCTAGGGTTAGGGTTATGTTGAGGGCTAGGTATACAGATCCGGTTAGGTTTCCGATAGGACCTAAGGTTAGGGTTAGATTGAGGGCTAGGGTTAGAGATCCGGTTAGGGTTACGATTGGACCTAGTGTTAGGGTTATGTTGAGGGTTAGGGTTAGAGATCCGGTTAGGTTTCCGATTGGACCTAGGGTTAGGGTTATGTTGAGGGCTATGTATACAGATCCGGTTAGGGTTCCGATTGGACCTAGGGTTAGGGTTATGTTGAGGACTAGGGTTAGAGATCCGGTTAGGGTTCCGATTGGACCTAGGGTTAGGGTTATGTTGAGGGCTAGGTATACAGATCCGGTTAGGGTTCCGATTGGACCTAGGTTTAGGGTTATGTTGAGGGCTAGGGTTAGAGATCCGGTTAGGGTTCCGATTGGACCTAGGGTTAGGGTTATGTTGAGGGCAAGGGTTAGAGATCCGGTTAGGGTTCCGATTGGACCTAGGGTTAGGGTTATGTTGAGGGCTAGGGTTTGAGATCCGGTTAGGGTTCCGATTGGACCTAGGGTTAGGGTTATGTTGAGGGCTAGGTTTAGAGATCCGGTTAGGGTTCCGATTGGACCTAGGGTTAGGGTTATGTTGAGGGCTAGGGTTAGAGATCCGGTTAGGGTTCCGATTGGACTTGGGTTAGGGTTATGTTGAGGGCTAGGGTTAGAGATCCTGTCAGGGTTCCTATTTGACCTAGGGTTAGGGTTATGTTGAGGGATAGGGTTAGAGATCCGGTTAGGGTTCCGATTGGACCTAGGGTTAGGGTTATGTTGAGGGCTAGGGTTAGAGATCCGGTTAGGGTTCCGATTGGACTTGGGTTAGGGTTATGTTGAGGGCTAGGGTTAGAGATCCTGTCAGGGTTCCTATTTGACCTAGGGTTAGGGTTATGTTGAGGGATAGGGTTAGAGATCCGGTTAGGGTTCCGATTGGACCTAGGGTTAGGGTTATGTTGAGGGCAAGGGTTAGAGATCCGGTTAGGGTTCCGATTGGACCTAGGGTTAGGGTTATGTTGAGGGCTGGGGTTAGAGATCCGGTTAGGGTTCCGATTGGACTTAGGGTTAGGGTTATGTTGAGGAAGAGGTGTAGAGATCCTGTTAGGGTACCGATTGGACCTAGGGTTAGGGTTATGTTGAGGGCTATGGTTAGATATCCGGTTAGGGTTCCGATTGGACCTAGGGTTAGGGTTACGTTGAGGGCTAGGTTTAGATATCCATGTAGGGTTCTGATTGGTCCTAGGGTTAGGGTTATGTTGAGGGCTAGGTTTAGAGATCCGGTTAGGGCTCGGATTGGACCTAGGGTTAGGGTTATGTTGAGGGCTAGGGTTAGGGATCCGGTTAGGGTTCCGATTGGACCTAGGGTTAGGGTTATGTTGAGGGCTAGGTATACAGACCCGGTTAGGGTTCCGATTGGACTTAGGGTTAGGGTTATGTTGAGGGCTAGGGTTAGAGATCCGGTAAGGGTTACGATTGGACCCAGGGTTAGCGTTGTGTTGAGGGCTAGGGTTAGAGATCCGGTTAGGATTCCGATTGGACCTAGGGATATGGTTATGTTGAGGGCTAGGGTTAGAGTTCCGTTTAGGGTTCCGATTGGACCTAGGGTTAGGGTTATGTTGAGGGGTAGGGTTAGAGATCCGGTTACGTTTCCGATTGGACCTAGGGTTAGGGTTATGTTGAGGGCTAGGTATACAGATCCGGTTAGTGTTCCGATTGGACCTAGGGTTAGGGTTATGTTGAGGGCTAGGGTTTGAGATCCAGTTAGGGTTCCGATTGGACCTAGGGTTAGGGTTATGTTGAGGGCGATGGGTAGAGGTCCTGTTAGGGTTACGATTGGACCTAGCGTTAGGTTTATATTGAGGGCTAGGGTTAGAGTTCCGTTTAGGGTTCCGATTGGACCTAGGGTTAGGGTTATGTTGAGGGCTAGGGTTAGAGATCCGTTTAGGGTTCCGATTGGCCCTAGGGTTAGGGTTATGTTGAGGGCTAGGGTTAGACATCCGGTTAGGGTTCCGATTGGACCTAGTGTTAGGGTTACGTTGAGGGCGAGGGGTGGAGATCCTGGTAGGGTTCCGATTGTACCTAGGGTTAGGGTTATGTTGAGGGCTAGGGTTAGAGATCCGGTTACGTTTCCGATTGGACCTAGGGTTAGGGTTATGTTGAGGGCTAGGTATACAGATCCGGTTAGGTTTCCGATAGGACCTAAGGTTAGGGTTAGATTGAGGGCTAGGGTTAGAGATCCGGTTAGGGTTACGATTGGACCTAGGGTTAGGGTTATGTTGAGGGTTAGGGTTAGAGATCCGGTTAGGTTTCCGATTGGACCTAGGGTTAGGGTTATGTTGAGGGCTATGTATACAGATCCGGTTAGGGTTCCGATTGGACCTAGGGTTAGGGTTATGTTGAGGACTAGGGTTAGAGATCCGGTTAGGGTTCCGATTGGACCTAGGGTTAGGGTTATGTTGAGGGCTAGGTATACAGATCCGGTTAGGGTTCCGATTGGACCTAGGTTTAGGGTTATGTTGAGGGCTAGGGTTAGAGATCCGGTTAGGGTTCCGATTGGACCTAGGGTTAGGGTTATGTTGAGGGCAAGGGTTAGAGATCCGGTTAGGGTTCCGATTGGACCTAGGGTTAGGGTTATGTTGAGGGCTATGTATACAGATCCGGTTAGGGTTCCGATTGGACCTAGGGTTAGGGTTATGTTGAGGACTAGGGTTAGAGATCCGGTTAGGGTTCCGATTGGACCTAGGGTTAGGGTTATGTTGAGGGCTAGGGTTAGAGATCCGGTTATGGTTCCGATTGGACCTAGGGTTAGGGTTATGTTGAGGGCTAGGGTTTGAGATCCGGTTAGGGTTCCGATTGGACCTAGGGTTAGGGTTATGTTGAGGGCGATGGGTAGAGGTCCTGTTAGGGTTACGATTGGACCTAGGGTTAGGTTTATGTTGAGGACTACTGTTAGAGTTCCGTTTAGGGTTCCGATTGGACCTAGGGTTAGGGTTATGTTGAGGGCTAGAGTTAGAGATCCGTTTAGGGTTCCGATTGGCCCTAGGGTTAGGGTTATGTTGAGGCCTAGGGTTAGAGATCCGGTTAGGGTTCCGATTGGACCTAGGGTTAGGGTTATGTTGAGGGCTAGGTATACAGAACCGGTTAGGGTTCCGATTGGACCTAGGGTTAGGGTTATGTTGAGGGCTGGGGTTAGAGATCCGGTTAGGGTTCCGATTGGACCTAGGGTTAGGGTTATGTTGAGGGCTAGGGTTTGAGATCCGGTTAGGGTTCCGATTGGACCTAGGGTTAGGGTTATGTTGAGGGCGATGGGTAGAGGTCCTGTTAGGGTAACGATTGGACCTAGGGTTAGGTTTATGTTGAGGGCTAGGGTTAGAGTTCCGTTTAGGGTTCCGATTGGACCTAGGGTTAGGGTTATGTTGAGGGCTAGGGTTAGAGATCCGTTTAGGGTTCCGATTGGCCCTAGGGTTAGGGTTATGTTGAGGGCTAGGGTTAGAGATCCGGTTAGGGTTCCGATTGGACCTAGGGTTAGGGTTATGATGAGGGCTAGGGTTAGACATCCGGTTACGTTTCCGATTGGACCTAGGGTTAGGGTTATGTTGAGGGCTAGGGTTAGAGATCCGTTTAGGGTTCCGATTGGCCCTAGGGTTAGGGTTATGTTGAGGGCTAGGGTTAGAGATCCGTTTAGTGTTCCGATTGGCCCTAGGGTTAGGGTTATGTTGAGGGCTAGGGTTAGAGATCCGGTTAGGGTTCCGATTGAAGCTAGGGTTAGGGTTATGTTGAGGGCAAGGGTTAGAGATCCGGTTAGGGTTCCGATTGGACCTAGGGTTAGGGTTATGTTGAGGGCTGGGGTTAGAGATTCGGTTAGGGTTCCGATTGGACCTAGGGTTAGGGTTATGTTGAGGAAGAGGTGTAGAGATCCTGTTAGGGTACGGATTGGACCTAGGGTTAGGGTTATGTTGAGGGCTATGGTTAGATATCCGGTTAGGGTTCCGATTGGAACTAGGGTTAGGGTTACGTTGAGGGCTAGGTTTAGATATCCATGTAGGGTTCCGATTGGTCCTAGGGTTAGGGTTATGTTGAGGGCTAGGTTTAGAGATCCGGTTAGGGTTCCGATTGGACCTCGGGTTAGAGTTATGTTGAGGGCGAGGGGTAGAGATCCGGTTAGGGCTCGGATTGGACCTAGGGTTAGGGTTATGTTGAGGGCTAGGGTTAGGGATCCGGTTAGGGTTCCGATTGGACCTAGGGTTAGGGTTATGTTGAGGGCTAGGTATACAGACCCGGTTAGGGTTCCGATTGGACCTAGGGTTAGGGTTATGTTGAGGGCTAGTGTTAGAGATCCGGTAAGGGTTACGATTGTACCCAGGGTTAGCGTTGTGTTGAGGGCTAGGGTTAGAGATCCGGTTAGGATTCCGATTGGACCTAGGGTTATGGTTATGTTGAGGGCTAGGGTTAGAGTTCCTTTTAGGGTTCCGATTGGACCTAGGGTTAGGGTTATGTTGAGGGGTAGGATTAGAGATCCGGTTACGTTTCCGATTGGACCTAGGGTTAGGGTTATGTTGAGGGCTAGGTATACAGATCCGGTTAGGGTTCCGATTGGACCTAGGGTTAGGGTTATGTTGAGGGCTAGGGTTTGAGATCCGGTTAGGGTTCCGATTGGACCTAGGGTTAGGGTTATGTTGAGGGCGATGGGTAGAGGTCCTGTTAGGGTTACGATTGGACCTAGGGTTAGGTTTATGTTGAGGGCTAGGGTTAGAGTTCCGTTTAGGGTTCCGATTGGACCTAGGGTTAGGGTTATGTTGAGGGCTAGGGTTAGAGATCCGTTTAGGGTTCCGATTGGCCCTAGGGTTAGGGTTATGTTGAGGGCTAGGGTTAGACATCCGGTTAGGGTTCCGATTGGACCTAGTGTTAGGGTTACGTTGAGGGCGAGGGGTGGAGATCCTGGTAGGGTTCCGATTGTACCTAGGGTTAGGGTTATGTTGAGGGCTAGGGTTAGAGATCCGTTTAGGGGTCCGATTGGACCTAGGGTTTGGGTTATGTTGAGGGCGAGGGTTAGAGATCCGGTTAGTGTTCCGATTGGACCTAGGGTTAGGGTTATGTTGAGGGCTAGGTATACAGATCTGGTTAGGATTCCGATTGGACCTAGGGTTAGGGTTATGTTGAGGGCTAGGGTTAGAGATCCGTTTAGGGTTCCGATTGGCCCTAGGGTTAGGGTTATGTTGAGGGCTAGGGTTAGACATCCGGTTAGTGTTCCGATTGGACCTAGTGTTAGGGTTACGTTGAGGGCGAGGGGTGGAGATCCTGGTAGGGTTCCGATTGTACCTAGGGTTAGGGTTATGTTGAGGGCTAGGGTTAGATATCCTTTTAGTGTTCCAATTGGACCTAGGGTTAGGGTTATGTTGAGGGCAAGGGTTAGAGCTCCGGTTAGGGTTCCGATTGGACCTAGGGTTAGGGTTATGTTGAGGAAGATGGGTATAGATCCTGTTAGGATACCGATTGGACCTAGGGTTAGGGTTATGTGAAGGCTATGTTTAGATATCCGGTTAGGATTCCGATCGAACCTAGGGTTAGGGTTACGTTGAGGGCTAGGTTTAGATATCCATGTAGGGTTCCGATTGGTCCTAGGGTTAGGGTTATGTTGAGGGCTATGTTTAGAGATCCGGTTAGGGTTCCGATTGGACCTCGGGTTAGGGTTATGGTGAGGGCTAGGGTTAGGGATCCAGTTAGGGTTCCGATTGGACCTAGGGTTAGGGTTATGTTGACGGCTAGGTATACAGACCCGGTTAGGGTTCCGATTGGACCTAGGGTTAGGGTTATGTTGAGGGCTAGGGTTAGAGATCCGGTAAGGGTTACGGTTGGACCCAGGGTTAGCGTTGTGTTGAGGGCTAGGGTTAGAAATCCGGTTAGGGTTCCGATTGGACCTAGGGTTAGGGTTATGTTGAGGGCTAGGGTTTGAGATCCGGTTAGGGTTCCGATTGGACCTAGGGTTAGGGTTATGTTGAGGGCGATGGGTAGAGGTCCTGTTAGGGTTACGATTGGACCTAGGGTTAGGTTTATGTCGAGGACTACTGTTAGAGTTCCGTTTAGGGTTCCGATTGGACCTAGGGTTAGGGTTATGTTGAGGGCTAGAGTTAGAGATCCGTTTAGGGTTCCGATTGGACCTAGGGTTAGGGTTATGTTGAGGGCTAGGGTTAGAGATCCGGTTAGGGTTCCGATTGGACCTAGGGTTAGGGTTATGTTGAGGGCTAGGTATACAGAACCGGTTAGGGTTCCGATTGGACCAAGGGTTAGGGTTATGTTGAGGGCTAGGGTTAGAGATCCGGTTAGGGTTCCGATTGGACCTAGGGTTAGGGTTATGTTGAGGGCTGGGGTTAGAGATCCGGTTAGGGTTCCGATTGGACCTAGGGTTAGGGTTATGTTGAGGGCTAGGGTTTGAGATCCGGTTAGGGTTCCGATTGGACCTAGGGTTAGGGTTATGTTGAGGGCGATGGGTAGAGGTCCTGTTAGGGTAACGATTGGACCTAGGGTTAGGTTTATGTTGAGGGCTAGGGTTAGAGTTCCGTTTAGGGTTCCGATTGGACCTAGGGTTAGGGTTATGTTGAGGGCTAGGGTTAGAGATCCGTTTAGGGTTCCGATTGGCCCTAGGGTTAGGGTTATGTTGAGGGCTAGGGTTAGAGATCCGGTTAGGGTTCCGATTGGACCTAGGGTTAGGGTTATGATGAGGACTAGGGTTAGACATCCGGTTACGTTTCCGATTGGACCTAGGGTTAGGGTTATGTTGAGGGCTAGGGTTAGAGATCCGGTTAGGGTTCCGATTGGAACTAGGGTTAGGGTTACGTTGAGGGCTAGGTTTAGATATCCATGTAGGGTTCCGATTGGTCCTAGGGTTAGGGTTATGTTGAGGGCTAGGTTTAGAGATCCGGTTAGGGTTCCGATTGGACCTCGGGTTAGAGTTATGTTGAGGGCGAGGGGTAGAGATCCGGTTAGGGCTCGGATTGGACCTAGGGTTAGGGTTATGTTGAGGGCTAGGGTTAGGGATCCGGTTAGGGTTCCGATTGGACCTAGGGTTAGGGTTATGTTGAGGGCTAGGTATACAGACCCGGTTAGGGTTCCGATTGGACCTAGGGTTAGGGTTATGTTGAGGGCTAGTGTTAGAGATCCGGTAAGGGTTACGATTGTACCCAGGGTTAGCGTTGTGTTGAGGGCTAGGGTTAGAGATCCGGTTAGGATTCCGATTGGACCTAGGGTTATGGTTATGTTGAGGGCTAGGGTTAGAGTTCCGTTTAGGGTTCCGATTGGACCTAGGGTTAGGGTTATATTGAGGGGTAGGGTTAGAGATCCGGTTACGTTTCCGATTGGACCTAGGGTTAGGGTTATGTTGAGGGCTAGGTATACAGATCCGGTTAGGGTTCCGATTGGACCTAGGGTTAGGGTTATGTTGAGGGCTAGGGTTTGAGATCCGGTTAGGGTTCCGATTGGACCTAGGGTTAGGGTTATGTTGAGGGCTGGGGTTAGAGATTCGGTTAGGGTTCCGATTGGACCTAGGGTTAGGGTTATGTTGAGGAAGAGGTGTAGAGATCCTGTTAGGGTACGGATTGGACCTAGGGTTAGGGTTATGTTGAGGGCTATGGTTAGATATCCGGTTAGGGTTCCGATTGGAACTAGGGTTAGGGTTACGTTGAGGGCTAGGTTTAGATATCCATGTAGGGTTCCGATTGGTCCTAGGGTTAGGGTTATGTTGAGGGGTAGGTTTAGAGATCCGGTTAGGGTTCCGATTGGACCTCGGGTTAGAGTTATGTTGAGGGCGAGGGGTAGAGATCCGGTTAGGGCTCGGATTGGACCTAGGGTTAGGGTTATGTTGAGGGCTAGGGTTAGGGATCCGGTTAGGGTTCCGATTGGACCTAGGGTTAGGGTTATGTTGAGGGCTAGGTATACAGACCCGGTTAGGGTTCCGATTGGACCTAGGGTTAGGGTTATGTTGAGGGCTAGTGTTAGAGATCCGGTAAGGGTTACGATTGTACCCAGGGTTAGCGTTGTGTTGAGGGCTAGGGTTAGAGATCCGGTTAGGATTCCGATTGGACCTAGGGTTATGGTTATGTTGAGGGCTAGGGTTAGAGTTCCGTTTAGGGTTCCGATTGGACCTAGGGTTAGGGTTATGTTGAGGGGTAGGGTTAGAGATCCGGTTACGTTTCCGATTGGACCTAGGGTTAGGGTTATGTTGAGGGCTAGGTATACAGATCCGGTTAGGGTTCCGATTGGACCTAGGGTTAGGGTTACGTTGAGGGCGAGGGGTGGAGATCCTGGTAGGGTTCCGATTGTACCTAGGGTTAGGGTTATGTTGAGGGCTAGGGTTAGAGATCCGTTTAGGGGTCCGATTGGACCTAGGGTTTGGGTTATGTTGAGGGCGAGGGTTAGAGATCCGGTTAGTGTTCCGATTGGACCTAGGGTTAGGGTTATGTTGAGGGCTAGGTATACAGATCTGGTTAGGATTCCGATTGGACCTAGGGTTAGGGTTATGTTGAGGGCTAGGGTTAGAGATCCGTTTAGGGTTCCGATTGGCCCTAGGGTTAGGGTTATGTTGAGGGCTAGGGTTAGACATCCGCTTAGTGTTCCGATTGGACCTAGTGTTAGGGTTACGTTGAGGGCGAGGGGTGGAGATCCTGGTAGGGTTCCGATTGTACCTAGGGTTAGGGTTATGTTGAGGGCTAGGGTTAGATATCCTTTTAGTGTTCCAATTGGACCTAGGGTTAGGGTTATGTTGAGGGCAAGGGTTAGAGCTCCGGTTAGGGTTCCGATTGGACCTAGGGTTAGGGTTATGTTGAGGAAGATGGGTATAGATCCTGTTAGGATACCGATTGGACCTAGGGTTAGGGTTATGTGAAGGCTATGTTTAGATATCCGGTTAGGATTCCGATCGAACCTAGGGTTAGGGTTACGTTGAGGGCTGGGTTTAGATATCCATGTAGGGTTCCGATTGGTCCTAGGGTTAGGGTTATGTTGAGGGCTATGTTTAGAGATCCGGTTAGGGTTCCGATTGGACCTCGGGTTAGGGTTATGGTGAGGGCTAGGGTTAGGGATCCAGTTAGGGTTCCGATTGGACCTAGGGTTAGGGTTATGTTGACGGCTAGGTATACAGACCCGGTTAGGGTTCCGATTGGACCTAGGGTTAGGGTTATGTTGAGGGCTAGGGTTAGAGATCCGGTAAGGGTTACGGTTGGACCCAGGGTTAGCGTTGTGTTGAGGGCTAGGGTTAGAAATCCGGTTAGGGTTCCGATTGGACCTAGGGTTAGGGTTATGTTGAGGGCTAGGGTTTGAGATCCGGTTAGGGTTCCGATTGGACCTAGGGTTAGGGTTATGTTGAGGGCGATGGGTAGAGGTCCTGTTAGGGTTACGATTGGACCTAGGGTTAGGGTTATGTTGAGGGCTAGGGTTAGAGATCCGTTTAGGGTTCCGATTGGCCCTAGGGTTAGGGTTATGTTGAGGGCTAGGGTTAGAGATCCGGTTAGGGTTCCGATTGGACCTAGGGTTAGGGTTATGATGAGGACTAGGGTTAGACATCCGGTTACGTTTCCGATTGGACCTAGGGTTAGGGTTATGTTGAGGGCTAGGGTTAGAGATCCGGTTAGGGTTCCGATTGGAACTAGGGTTAGGGTTACGTTGAGGGCTAGGTTTAGATATCCATGTAGGGTTCCGATTGGTCCTAGGGTTAGGGTTATGTTGAGGGCTAGGTTTAGAGATCCGGTTAGGGTTCCGATTGGACCTCGGGTTAGAGTTATGTTGAGGGCGAGGGGTAGAGATCCGGTTAGGGCTCGGATTGGACCTAGGGTTAGGGTTATGTTGAGGGCTAGGGTTAGGGATCCGGTTAGGGTTCCGATTGGACCTAGGGTTAGGGTTATGTTGAGGGCTAGGTATACAGACCCGGTTAGGGTTCCGATTGGACCTAGGGTTAGGGTTATGTTGAGGGCTAGGGTTAGAGATCCGGTAAGGGTTACGATTGTACCCAGGGTTAGCGTTGTGTTGAGGGCTAGGGTTAGAGATCCGGTTAGGATTCCGATTGGACCTAGGGTTATGGTTATGTTGAGGGCTAGGGTTAGAGTTCCGTTTAGGGTTCCGATTGGACCTAGGGTTAGGGTTATATTGAGGGGTAGGGTTAGAGATCCGGTTACGTTTCCGATTGGACCTAGGGTTAGGGTTATGTTGAGGGCTAGGTATACAGATCCGGTTAGGGTTCCGATTGGACCTAGGGTTAGGGTTATGTTGAGGGCTAGGGTTTGAGATCCGGTTAGGGTTCCGATTGGACCTAGGGTTAGGGTTATGTTGAGGGCTGGGGTTAGAGATTCGGTTAGGGTTCCGATTGGACCTAGGGTTAGGGTTATGTTGAGGAAGAGGTGTAGAGATCCTGTTAGGGTACGGATTGGACCTAGGGTTAGGGTTATGTTGAGGGCTATGGTTAGATATCCGGTTAGGGTTCCGATTGGAACTAGGGTTAGGGTTACGTTGAGGGCTAGGTTTAGATATCCATGTAGGGTTCCGATTGGTCCTAGGGTTAGGGTTATGTTGAGGGGTAGGTTTAGAGATCCGGTTAGGGTTCCGATTGGACCTCGGGTTAGAGTTATGTTGAGGGCGAGGGGTAGAGATCCGGTTAGGGCTCGGATTGGACCTAGGGTTAGGGTTATGTTGAGGGCTAGGGTTAGGGATCCGGTTAGGGTTCCGATTGGACCTAGGGTTAGGGTTATGTTGAGGGCTAGGTATACAGACCCGGTTAGGGTTCCGATTGGACCTAGGGTTAGGGTTATGTTGAGGGCTAGTGTTAGAGATCCGGTAAGGGTTACGATTGTACCCAGGGTTAGCGTTGTGTTGAGGGCTAGGGTTAGAGATCCGGTTAGGATTCCGATTGGACCTAGGGTTATGGTTATGTTGAGGGCTAGGGTTAGAGTTCCGTTTAGGGTTCCGATTGGACCTAGGGTTAGGGTTATGTTGAGGGGTAGGGTTAGAGATCCGGTTACGTTTCCGATTGGACCTAGGGTTAGGGTTATGTTGAGGGCTAGGTATACAGATCCGGTTAGGGTTCCGATTGGACCTAGGGTTAGGGTTACGTTGAGGGCGAGGGGTGGAGATCCTGGTAGGGTTCCGATTGTACCTAGGGTTAGGGTTATGTTGAGGGCTAGGGTTAGAGATCCGTTTAGGGGTCCGATTGGACCTAGGGTTTGGGTTATGTTGAGGGCGAGGGTTAGAGATCCGGTTAGTGTTCCGATTGGACCTAGGGTTAGGGTTATGTTGAGGGCTAGGTATACAGATCTGGTTAGGATTCCGATTGGACCTAGGGTTAGGGTTATGTTGAGGGCTAGGGTTAGAGATCCGTTTAGGGTTCCGATTGGCCCTAGGGTTAGGGTTATGTTGAGGGCTAGGGTTAGACATCCGCTTAGTGTTCCGATTGGACCTAGTGTTAGGGTTACGTTGAGGGCGAGGGGTGGAGATCCTGGTAGGGTTCCGATTGTACCTAGGGTTAGGGTTATGTTGAGGGCTAGGGTTAGATATCCTTTTAGTGTTCCAATTGGACCTAGGGTTAGGGTTATGTTGAGGGCAAGGGTTAGAGCTCCGGTTAGGGTTCCGATTGGACCTAGGGTTAGGGTTATGTTGAGGAAGATGGGTATAGATCCTGTTAGGATACCGATTGGACCTAGGGTTAGGGTTATGTGAAGGCTATGTTTAGATATCCGGTTAGGATTCCGATCGAACCTAGGGTTAGGGTTACGTTGAGGGCTGGGTTTAGATATCCATGTAGGGTTCCGATTGGTCCTAGGGTTAGGGTTATGTTGAGGGCTATGTTTAGAGATCCGGTTAGGGTTCCGATTGGACCTCGGGTTAGGGTTATGGTGAGGGCTAGGGTTAGGGATCCAGTTAGGGTTCCGATTGGACCTAGGGTTAGGGTTATGTTGACGGCTAGGTATACAGACCCGGTTAGGGTTCCGATTGGACCTAGGGTTAGGGTTATGTTGAGGGCTAGGGTTAGAGATCCGGTAAGGGTTACGGTTGGACCCAGGGTTAGCGTTGTGTTGAGGGCTAGGGTTAGAAATCCGGTTAGGGTTCCGATTGGACCTAGGGTTAGGGTTATGTTGAGGGCTAGGGTTTGAGATCCGGTTAGGGTTCCGATTGGACCTAGGGTTAGGGTTATGTTGAGGGCGATGGGTAGAGGTCCTGTTAGGGTTACGATTGGACCTAGGGTTAGGTTTATGTTGAGGACTACTGTTAGAGTTCCGTTTAGGGTTCCGATTGGACCTAGGGTTAGGGTTATGTTGAGGGCTAGAGTTAGAGATCCGTTTAGGGTTCCGATTGGACCTAGGGTTAGGGTTATGTTGAGGGCTAGGGTTAGAGATCCGGTTAGGGTTCCGATTGGACCTAGGGTTAGGGTTATGTTGAGGGCTAGGTATACAGAACCGGTTAGGGTTCCGATTGGACCAAGGGTTAGGGTTATGTTGAGGGCTAGGGTTAGAGATCCGGTTAGGGTTCCGATTGGACCTAGGGTTAGGGTTATGTTGAGGGCTGGGGTTAGAGATCCGGTTAGGGTTCCGATTGGACCTAGGGTTAGGGTTATGTTGAGGGCTAGGGTTTGAGATCCGGTTAGGGTTCCGATTGGACCTAGGGTTAGGGTTATGTTGAGGGCGATGGGTAGAGGTCCTGTTAGGGTAACGATTGGACCTAGGGTTAGGTTTATGTTGAGGGCTAGGGTTAGAGTTCCGTTTAGGGTTCCGATTGGACCTAGGGTTAGGGTTAAGTTGAGGGCTAGGGTTAGAGATCCGTTTAGGGTTCCGATTGGCCCTAGGGTTAGGGTTATGTTGAGGGCTAGGGTTAGAGATCCGGTTAGGGTTCCGATTGGACCTAGGGTTAGGGTTATGATGAGGGCTAGGGTTAGACATCCGGTTACGTTTCCGATTGGACCTAGGGTTAGGGTTATGTTGAGGGCTAGGGTTAGAGATCCGGTTAGGGTTCCGATTGGAACTAGGGTTAGGGTTACGTTGAGGGCTAGGTTTAGATATCCATGTAGGGTTCCGATTGGTCCTAGGGTTAGGGTTATGTTGAGGGCTAGGTTTAGAGATCCGGTTAGGGTTCCGATTGGACCTCGGGTTAGAGTTATGTTGAGGGCGAGGGTTAGAGATCCGGTTAGGGCTCGGATTGGACCTAGGGTTAGGGTTATGTTGAGGGCTAGGGTTAGGGATCCGGTTAGGGTTCCGATTGGACCTAGGGTTAGGGTTATGTTGAGGGCTAGGTATACAGACCCGGTTAGGGTTCCGATTGGACCTAGGGTTAGGGTTATGTTGAGGGCTAGTGTTAGAGATCCGGTAAGGGTTACGATTGTACCCAGGGTTAGCGTTGTGTTGAGGGCTAGGGTTAGAGATCCGGTTAGGATTCCGATTGGACCTAGGGTTATGGTTATGTTGAGGGCTAGGGTTAGAGTTCCGTTTAGGGTTCCGATTGGACCTAGGGTTAGGGTTATGTTGAGGGGTAGGGTTAGAGATCCGGTTACGTTTCCGATTGGACCTAGGGTTAGGGTTATGTTGAGGGCTAGGTATACAGATCCGGTTAGGGTTCCGATTGGACCTAGGGTTAGGGTTATGTTGAGGGCTAGGGTTTGAGATCCGGTTAGGGTTCCGATTGGACCTAGGGTTAGGGTTATGTTGAGGGCGATGGGTAGAGGTCCTGTTAGGGTTACGATTGGACCTAGGGTTAGGTTTATGTTGAGGGCTAGGGTTAGAGTTCCGTTTAGGGTTCCGATTGGACCTAGGGTTAGGGTTATGTTGAGGGCTAGGGTTAGAGATCCGTTTAGGGTTCCGATTGGCCCTAGGGTTAGGGTTATGTTGAGGGCTAAGGTTAGACATCCGGTTAGGGTTCCGATTGGACCTAGTGTTAGGGTTACGTTGAGGGCGAGGGGTGGAGATCCTGGTAGGGTTCCGATTGTACCTAGGGTTAGGGTTATGTTGAGGGCTAGGGTTAGAGATCCGTTTAGGGGTCCGATTGGACCTAGGGTTTGGGTTATGTTGAGGGCGAGGGTTAGAGATCCGGTTAGGGTTCCGATTGGACCTAGGGTTAGGGTTATGTTGAGGGCTAGGTATACAGATCTGGTTAGGATTCCGATTGGACCTAGGGTTAGGGTTATGTTGAGGGCTAGGGTTAGAGATCCGTTTAGGGTTCCGATTGGCCCTAGGGTTAGGGTTATGTTGAGGGCTAGGGTTAGACATCCGGTTAGTGTTCCGATTGGACCTAGTGTTAGGGTTACGTTGAGGGCGAGGGGTGGAGATCCTGGTAGGGTTCCGATTGTACCTAGGGTTAGGGTTATGTTGAGGGCTAGGGTTAGATATCCTTTTAGTGTTCCAATTGGACCTAGGGTTAGGGTTATGTTGAGGGCAAGGGTTAGAGCTCCGGTTAGGGTTCCGATTGGACCTAGGGTTAGGGTTATGTTGAGGAAGATGGGTATAGATCCTGTTAGGATACCGATTGGACCTAGGGTTAGGGTTATGTGAAGGCTATGTTTAGATATTCGGTTAGGATTCCGATCGAACCTCGGGTTAGGGTTATGGTGAGGGCTAGGGTTAGGGATCCAGTTAGGGTTCCGATTGGACCTAGGGTTAGGGTTATGTTGACGGCTAGGTATACAGACCCGGTTAGGGTTCCGATTGGACCTAGGGTTAGGGTTATGTTGAGGGCTAGGGTTAGAGATCCGGTAAGGGTTACGGTTGGACCCAGGGTTAGCGTTGTGTTGAGGGCTAGAGTTAGAAATCCGGTTAGGGTTCCGATTGGACCTAGGGTTAGGGTTATGTTGAGGGCTAGGGTTAGAGTTCCGTTTAGGGTTCCGATTGGACCTAGGGTTAGGGTTATCTTGAGGGCTAGGGTTAGAAATCAGGTTAGGGTTCCAATTGGACCTAGGGTTAGGGTTATGTTGAGGGCTAGTGTTAGAGATCGGGTTAGGATTCCGATTGAACCTAGGGTTAGGGTTATGTTGAGGGCTAGGTATACAGATCCGGTTAGGGTTCCGATTGGACCTAGGGTTAGGGTTATGTTGAGGGCTAGGGTTAGAGTTCCGGTTAGGTTTCCGATTGGACCTAGGGTTAGGGTTATGTTGAGGGCTAGGGTTAGACATCCGGTTAGGGTTCCGATTGGACCTAGGGTTAGGGTTAGGTTGAGTACTAGTGTTAGAGTTCCGGTTAGGGTTCCAATTGGACCTAGGGTTAGGGTTATTTTGAGGGCTAGGGTTAGAGATCCGGTTAGGGTTCCGATTGGACCTAGGGTTAGGGTTATGTTGAGGGCTAGGGTTAGAGATCCGGTTAGGGTTCCGATTGGACCTAGGGTTAGGGTTATGTTGAGGACGAGGGGTAGAGATCCTGTAAGGGTTCCGATTGGACCTAGGGTTAGGGTTATGTTGAGGGCTAGGGTTAGATATCCGGTTAGGGTTCAGATTGGAACTAGGGTTAATGGCTACGATGAGGGCTAGTGTTAGATATCCATTTAGGGTTCCGATTGGACCTAGGGTTAGGGTTATGTTGAGGGCTAGTGTTAGAGATCCTGTTAGGGTTCCGATTGGACTTAGGGTTAGTGTTATGTTGAGGGCTAGGGTTCGAGATCCTGTTAGGGTACCGATTGGACCTAGGGTTAGGGTTATGTAGAGGGCTAGGGTTAGATATCCGGTTAGGGTTCTGATTGGACCTAGGGTTAGGGTTATGTTGAGGGCTAGGGTTAGGGTTGCGGTTAGGGTTCTGATTGGACCTAGGGTTAGGGTTATGTTGAGGGCTAGGGTTAGAGTTCCGGTTAGGGTTCGGATTGGACCTAGGGTTAGGGTTATGTTGAGGGCTAGGGTTAGAGTTCCGGTTAGGGTTCCGATTGGACCTAGGGTTAGGGTTATGTTGAGGGCTAGGGTTAGAGATCCGGTTAGGGTTGCGATTGGACTTGGGTTAGGGTTATGTTGAGGGCAAGGGTTAGAGATCCTGTCAGGGTTCCTATTTGTCCTAGGGTTAGGGTTATGTTGAGGGATAGGGTTAGAGATCCGGTTAGGGTTCCGATTGGACCTAGGGTTAGGGTTATGTTGAGGGCTAGGTTTAGAGATCCGGTTAGGGTTCCGATTGGACCTAGGGTTAGGGTTATGTTGAGGGCTAGGGTTAGAGATCCGGTTAGGGTTCCGATTGGACTTGGGTTAGGGTTATGTTGAGGGCTAGGGTTAGAGATCCTGTCAGGGTTCCTATTTGACCTAGGGTTAGGGTTATGTTGAGGGATAGGGTTAGAGATCCGGTTAGGGTTCCGATTGGACCTAGGGTTAGGGTTATGTTGAGGGCTAGGGTTAGAGATCCGGTTAGGGTTCCGATTGGACTTGGGTTAGGGTTATGTTGAGGGCTAGGGTTAGAGATCCTGTCAGGGTTCCTATTTGACCTAGGGTTAGGGTTATGTTGAGGGATAGGGTTAGAGATCCGGTTAGGGTTCCGATTGGACCTAGGGTTAGGGTTATGTTGAGGGCAAGGGTTAGAGATCCGGTTAGGGTTCCGATTGGACCTAGGGTTAGGGTTATGTTGAGGGCTGGGGTTAGAGATCCGGTTAGGGTTCCGATTGGACTTAGGGTTAGGGTTATGTTGAGGAAGAGGTGTAGAGATCCTGTTAGGGTACCGATTGGACCTAGGGTTAGGGTTATGTTGAGGGCTATGGTTAGATATCCGGTTAGGGTTCCGATTGGACCTAGGGTTAGGGTTACGTTGAGGGCTAGGTTTAGATATCCATGTAGGGTTCTGATTGGTCCTAGGGTTAGGGTTATGTTGAGGGCTAGGTTTAGAGATCCGGTTAGGGCTCGGATTGGACCTAGGGTTAGGGTTATGTTGAGGGCTAGGGTTAGGGATCCGGTTAGGGTTCCGATTGGACCTAGGGTTAGGGTTATGTTGAGGGCTAGGTATACAGACCCGGTTAGGGTTCCGATTGGACTTAGGGTTAGGGTTATGTTGAGGGCTAGGGTTAGAGATCCGGTAAGGGTTACGATTGGACCCAGGGTTAGCGTTGTGTTGTGGGCTAGGGTTAGAGATCCGGTTAGGATTCCGATTGGACCTAGGGATATGGTTATGTTGAGGGCTAGGGTTAGAGTTCCGTTTAGGGTTCCGATTGGACCTAGTGTTAGGGTTATGTTGAGGGGTAGGGTTAGAGATCCGGTTACGTTTCCGATTGGACCTAGGGTTAGGGTTATGTTGAGGGCTAGGTATACAGATCCGGTTAGTGTTCCGATTGGACCTAGGGTTAGGGTTATGTTGAGGGCTAGGGTTTGAGATCCAGTTAGGGTTCCGATTGGACCTAGGGTTAGGGTTATGTTGAGGGCGATGGGTAGAGGTCCTGTTAGGGTTACGATTGGACCTAGCGTTAGGTTTATATTGAGGGCTAGGGTTAGAGTTCCGTTTAGGGTTCCGATTGGACCTAGGTTTAGGGTTATGTTGAGGGCTAGGGTTAGAGATCCGTTTAGGGTTCCGATTGGCCCTAGGGTTAGGGTTATGTTGAGGGCTAGGGTTAGACATCCGGTTAGGGTTCCGATTGGACCTAGTGTTAGGGTTACGTTGAGGGCGAGGGGTGGAGATCCTGGTAGGGTTCCGATTGTACCTAGGGTTAGGGTTATGTTGAGGGCTAGGGTTAGATATCCATTTAGTGTTCCAATTGGACCTAGGGTTAGGGTTATTTTGAGGGCAAGGGTTAGAGATCCGGTTAGGGTTCCGATTGGACCTAGGGTAAGGGTTATGTTGAGGAAGATGGGTATAGATCCTGTTAGGATACCGATTGGACCTAGGGATAGGGTTATGTTGAAGGCTATGTTTAGATATCCGGATAGGGTTCCGATCGAACCTAGGGTTAGGGTTACGTTGAGGGCTAGGTTTAGATATCCATGTAGGGTTCCGATTGGTCCTAGGGTTAGGGTTATGTTGAGGGCTATGTTTAGAGATCCGGTTAGGTTTCCGATTGGACCTAGGGTTAGGGTTATGTTGAGGAAGAGGAGTAGAGATCCTATTAGGGTACCGATTGGACCTAGGGTTAGGGTTATGTTGAGGGCTATGGTTAGATATCCGGTTAGGGTTCCGATTGGACCTAGGGTTAGGGTTACGTTGAGGGCTAGGTTTAGATATCCAAGTAGGGTTCCGATTGGTCCTAGGGTTAGGGTTATGTTGAGGGCTAGGTTTAGAGATCCGGTTAGGGTTCCGATTGGACCTCGGGTTAGGGTTATGTTGAGGGCGAGGGGTAGAGATCCGGTTAGGGTTCGGATTGGTCCTAGGGTTAGGGTTATGTTGAGGGCTAGGGATAGGGATCCGGTTAGGGTTCCGATTGGACCTATGGTTAGGGTTATGTTGACGGCTAGGTATACAGACCTGGTTAGGGTTCCGATTGGAACTAGGGTTAGGGTTATGTTGAGGCCTAGGGTTAGAGATCCGGTAAGGGTTACGATTGGACCCAGCGTTAGCGTTGTGTTGAGGCCTAGGGTTAGAGACCCGGTTAGGATTCCGATTGGACCTAGGGTTATGGTTAGATTGAGGGCTAGGGTTAGAGATCCGGTTAGGGTTACGATTGGACCTAGGGTTAGGGTTATGTTGAGGGTTAGGGTTAGAGATCCGGTTAGGTTTCCGATTGGACCTAGGGTTAGGGTTATGTTGAGGGCTATGTATACAGATCCGGTTAGGGTTCCGATTGGACCTAGGGTTAGGGTTATGTTGAGGACTAGGGTTAGAGATCCGGTTAGGGTTCCGATTGGACCTAGGGTTAGGGTTATGTTGAGGGCTAGGTATACAGATCCGGTTAGGGTTCCGATTGGACCTAGGTTTAGGGTTATGTTGAGGGCTAGGGTTAGAGATCCGGTTAGGGATCCGATTGGACCTAGGGTTAGGGTTATGTTGAGGGCAAGGGTTAGAGATCCGGTTAGGGTTCCGATTGGACCTAGGGTTAGGGTTATGTTGAGGGCTAGGGTTTGGGATCCGGTTAGGGTTCCGATTGGACCTAGGGTTATGGTTATGTTGAGGGCTAGGTATACAGACCCGGTTAGGGTTCCGATTGGACCTAGGGTTAGGGTTATGTTGAGGGCTAGGGTTAGAGATCCGGTAAGGGTTACGATTGGACCCAGGGTTAGCGTTGTGTTGAGGGCTAGAGTTAGAGATCCGGTTAGGATTTCGATTGATCCTAGGGTTATGGTTATGTTGAGGGCTAGGGTTAGAGTTCCGTTTAGGGTTCCGATTGGACCTAGGGTTGGGGTTATGTTTAGGGCTAGGGTTAGAGATCCGGTTAGGGTTCCGATTGGACCTAGGGTTAGGGTTATGTTGAGGGCTAGGGTTAGAGATCCGGTTAGGGTTCCGATTGGACCTAGGGTTAGGGTTATGTTGAGGGCGAGGGGTAGAGATACTGTTAGGGTTCCGATTGGACCTAGGCTTAGGTTTATGTTGAGGGCTAGGGTTAGATATCCATTTAGGGTTCCGATTGGTCCTAGGGTTAGGGTTATGTTGAGGGCTAGGGTTAGGGATCCGGTTAGGGTTCCGATTGGACCTAGGGTTAGGGTTATGTTGAGGGCTAGGTTTAAATATCCGGTTTGGGTTCCGATTGGAGCTCGGGTTAGGGTTATGTTGAGGGCGAGGGGTAGAGATCCGGTTAGGGTTCGGATTGGTCCTAGGGTTAGGGTTATGTTGAGGGCTAGGGTTAGGGATCCGGTTAGGGTTCCGATTGGACCTAGGGTTAGGGTTATGTTGAGGGCTAGGTATACAGATACGGTTACGGTTCCGATTGGACCTAGGGTTAGGGTTATGTTGATGGCTAGGGTTAAATATCCATTTAGTGTTCCAATTGGACCTAGGGTTAGGTTTATGTTGAGGGCTAGGGTTAGAGTTCCGTTTAGGGTTCCGATTGGACCTAGGGTTAGGGTTATGTTGATGGCTGGGTTTAGAGATCCGGTTAGGGTTCCGATTGGACCTAGGGTTAGGGTTATGTTGAGGAAGAGGGGTAGAGATCCTGTTAGGGTTCGGATTGGTCCTAGGGTTAGGGTTATGTTGAGGGCTAGGCTTAGGGATCCGGTTAGGGATCCGATTGGACCTAGGGTTAGGGTTATGTTGAGGGCTAGGTATACAGACCCGGTTAGGGTTCCGATTGGACCTAGGGTAGGGTTATGTTGAGGGCTAGGGTTAGACATACGGTTAGTGTTCCGATTGGACCTAGTGTTAGGGTTACGTTGAGGGCGAGGGGTGGAGATCCTGGTAGGGTTCCGTTTGTACCTAGGGTTAGGGTTATGTTTAGGGCTAGGTTTAGATATCCATTTAGTGTTCCAATTGGACCTAGGGTTAGGGTTATGTTGAGGGCAAGGGTTAGAGCTCCGGTTAGGGTTCCGATTGGACCTAGGTTTAGGGTTATGTTGAGGAAGATGGGTATAGATCCTGTTAGGATACCGATTGGACCTAGGGTTAGGGTTATGTTGAAGGCTATGTTTAGATATCCCGTTAGGGTTCCGATCGAACCTAGGGTTAGGGTTACGTTGAGGGCTAGGTTTAGATATCCGGTTAGGGTTCCGATTCGACCTCGGGTTAGGGTTATGGTGAGGGCTAGGGTTAGGGATTCAGTTAGGGTTCCGATTGGACCTAGGGTTAGGGTTATGTTGACGGCTAGGTATACAGACCCGGTTAGGGTTCCGATTGGACCTAGGATTAGGGTTATGTTGAGGGCTAGGGTTAGAGATCCGGTAAGGGTTACGGTTGGAACCAGGGTTAGCGTTGTGTTGAGGGCTAGGGTTAGAAATCCGGTTAGGGTTCCGATTGGACCTAGGGTTAGGGTTATGTTGAGGGCTAGGGTTAGAGTTCCGTTTAGGGTTCCGATTGGACCTAGGGTTAGGGTTATCTTGAGGGCTAGGGTTAGAAATCAGGTTAGGGTTCCAATTGGACCTAGGGTTAGGGTTATGTTGAGGGCTAGTGTTAGAGATCGGGTTAGGTTTCCGATTGGACCTAGGGTTAGGGTTATGTTGAGGGCTAGGTATACAGATCCGGTTAAGGTTCCGATTGTACCTAGGGTTAGGGTTATGTTGAGGGCTAGGGTTAGAGTTCCGGTTAGGTTTCCGATTGGACCTAGGGTTAGGGTTATGTTGAGGGCTAGGTATACAGATCCGGTTAGGGTTCCGATTGGACCTAGGGTTAGGGTTAGGTTGAGGACTAGTGTTAGAGATCCGGTTAGGGTTCCATTGGACCTAGGGTTAGGGTTATGTTGAGGGCTAGGGTTAGAGATCCGGTTAGGGTTCCATTGGACCTAGGGTTAGGGTTATGTTGAGGGCTAGGGTTAGAGATCCTGTTAGGGTTCCGATTGGACCTAGGGTTAGGGTTATGTTGAGGACGAGGGGTAGAGATCCTGTAAGGTTTCCGATTGGACCTAGGGTTAGGGTTATGTTGAGGGCTAGGGTTAGATATCCGGTTAGGGTTCAGATTGGACCTAGGGTTAATGGCTACGATGAGGGCTAGTGTTAGATATCCATTTAGGGTTCCGATTGGACCTAGGGTTAGGGTTATTTTGAGGGCTAGGGTTAGAGATCCGGTTAGGGTTCCGATTGGACCTAGGGTTAGGGTTATGTTGAGGGCTAGGGTTAGAGATCCGGTTAGGGTTCCGATTGGACCTAGGGTTAGGGTTATGTTGAGGACGAGGGGTAGAGATCCTGTAAGGGTTCCGATTGGACCTAGGGTTAGGGTTATGTTGAGGGCTAGGGTTAGATATCCGGTTAGGGTTCAGATTGGAACTAGGGTTAATGGCTACGATGAGGGCTAGTGTTAGATATCCATTTAGGGTTCCGATTGGACCTAGGGTTAGGGTTATGTTGAGGGCTAGTGTTAGAGATCCTGTTAGGGTTCCGATTGGACTTAGGGTTAGTGTTATGTTGAGGGCTAGGGTTCGAGATCCTGTTAGGGTACCGATTGGACCTAGGGTTAGGGTTATGTAGAGGGCTAGGGTTAGATATCCGGTTAGGGTTCTGATTGGACCTAGGGTTAGGGTTATGTTGAGGGCTAGGGTTAGGGTTGCGGTTAGGGTTCTGATTGGACCTAGGGTTAGGGTTATGTTGAGGGCTAGGGTTAGAGTTCCGGTTAGGGTTCGGATTGGACCTAGGGTTAGGGTTATGTTGAGGGCTAGGGTTAGAGTTCCGGTTAGGGTTCCGATTGGACCTAGGGTTAGGGTTATGTTGAGGGCTAGGGTTAGAGATCCGGTTAGGGTTGCGATTGGACTTGGGTTAGGGTTATGTTGAGGGCAAGGGTTAGAGATCCTGTCAGGGTTCCTATTTGTCCTAGGGTTAGGGTTATGTTGAGGGATAGGGTTAGAGATCCGGTTAGGGTTCCGATTGGACCTAGGGTTAGGGTTATGTTGAGGGCTAGGTTTAGAGATCCGGTTAGGGTTCCGATTGGACCTAGGGTTAGGGTTATGTTGAGGGCTAGGGTTAGAGATCCGGTTAGGGTTCCGATTGGACTTGGGTTAGGGTTATGTTGAGGGCTAGGGTTAGAGATCCTGTCAGGGTTCCTATTTGACCTAGGGTTAGGGTTATGTTGAGGGATAGGGTTAGAGATCCGGTTAGGGTTCCGATTGGACCTAGGGTTAGGGTTATGTTGAGGGCTAGGGTTAGAGATCCGGTTAGGGTTCCGATTGGACTTGGGTTAGGGTTATGTTGAGGGCTAGGGTTAGAGATCCTGTCAGGGTTCCTATTTGACCTAGGGTTAGGGTTATGTTGAGGGATAGGGTTAGAGATCCGGTTAGGGTTCCGATTGGACCTAGGGTTAGGGTTATGTTGAGGGCAAGGGTTAGAGATCCGGTTAGGGTTCCGATTGGACCTAGGGTTAGGGTTATGTTGAGGGCTGGGGTTAGAGATCCGGTTAGGGTTCCGATTGGACTTAGGGTTAGGGTTATGTTGAGGAAGAGGTGTAGAGATCCTGTTAGGGTACCGATTGGACCTAGGGTTAGGGTTATGTTGAGGGCTATGGTTAGATATCCGGTTAGGGTTCCGATTGGACCTAGGGTTAGGGTTACGTTGAGGGCTAGGTTTAGATATCCATGTAGGGTTCTGATTGGTCCTAGGGTTAGGGTTATGTTGAGGGCTAGGTTTAGAGATCCGGTTAGGGCTCGGATTGGACCTAGGGTTAGGGTTATGTTGAGGGCTAGGGTTAGGGATCCGGTTAGGGTTCCGATTGGACCTAGGGTTAGGGTTATGTTGAGGGCTAGGTATACAGACCCGGTTAGGGTTCCGATTGGACTTAGGGTTAGGGTTATGTTGAGGGCTAGGGTTAGAGATCCGGTAAGGGTTACGATTGGACCCAGGGTTAGCGTTGTGTTGTGGGCTAGGGTTAGAGATCCGGTTAGGATTCCGATTGGACCTAGGGATATGGTTATGTTGAGGGCTAGGGTTAGAGTTCCGTTTAGGGTTCCGATTGGACCTAGTGTTAGGGTTATGTTGAGGGGTAGGGTTAGAGATCCGGTTACGTTTCCGATTGGACCTAGGGTTAGGGTTATGTTGAGGGCTAGGTATACAGATCCGGTTAGTGTTCCGATTGGACCTAGGGTTAGGGTTATGTTGAGGGCTAGGGTTTGAGATCCAGTTAGGGTTCCGATTGGACCTAGGGTTAGGGTTATGTTGAGGGCGATGGGTAGAGGTCCTGTTAGGGTTACGATTGGACCTAGCGTTAGGTTTATATTGAGGGCTAGGGTTAGAGTTCCGTTTAGGGTTCCGATTGGACCTAGGTTTAGGGTTATGTTGAGGGCTAGGGTTAGAGATCCGTTTAGGGTTCCGATTGGCCCTAGGGTTAGGGTTATGTTGAGGGCTAGGGTTAGACATCCGGTTAGGGTTCCGATTGGACCTAGTGTTAGGGTTACGTTGAGGGCGAGGGGTGGAGATCCTGGTAGGGTTCCGATTGTACCTAGGGTTAGGGTTATGTTGAGGGCTAGGGTTAGATATCCATTTAGTGTTCCAATTGGACCTAGGGTTAGGGTTATTTTGAGGGCAAGGGTTAGAGATCCGGTTAGGGTTCCGATTGGACCTAGGGTAAGGGTTATGTTGAGGAAGATGGGTATAGATCCTGTTAGGATACCGATTGGACCTAGGGATAGGGTTATGTTGAAGGCTATGTTTAGATATCCGGTTAGGGTTCCGATCGAACCTAGGGTTAGGGTTACGTTGAGGGCTAGGTTTAGATATCCATGTAGGGTTCCGATTGGTCCTAGGGTTAGGGTTATGTTGAGGGCTATGTTTAGAGATCCGGTTAGGTTTCCGATTGGACCTAGGGTTAGGGTTATGTTGAGGAAGAGGAGTAGAGATCCTATTAGGGTACCGATTGGACCTAGGGTTAGGGTTATGTTGAGGGCTATGGTTAGATATCCGGTTAGGGTTCCGATTGGACCTAGGGTTAGGGTTACGTTGAGGGCTAGGTTTAGATATCCAAGTAGGGTTCCGATTGGTCCTAGGGTTAGGGTTATGTTGAGGGCTAGGTTTAGAGATCCGGTTAGGGTTCCGATTGGACCTCGGGTTAGGGTTATGTTGAGGGCGAGGGGTAGAGATCCGGTTAGGGTTCGGATTGGTCCTAGGGTTAGGGTTATGTTGAGGGCTAGGGATAGGGATCCGGTTAGGGTTCCGATTGGACCTATGGTTAGGGTTATGTTGACGGCTAGGTATACAGACCTGGTTAGGGTTCCGATTGGAACTAGGGTTAGGGTTATGTTGAGGCCTAGGGTTAGAGATCCGGTAAGGGTTACGATTGGACCCAGCGTTAGCGTTGTGTTGAGGCCTAGGGTTAGAGACCCGGTTAGGATTCCGATTGGACCTAGGGTTATGGTTAGATTGAGGGCTAGGGTTAGAGATCCGGTTAGGGTTACGATTGGACCTAGGGTTAGGGTTATGTTGAGGGTTAGGGTTAGAGATCCGGTTAGGTTTCCGATTGGACCTAGGGTTAGGGTTATGTTGAGGGCTATGTATACAGATCCGGTTAGGGTTCCGATTGGACCTAGGGTTAGGGTTATGTTGAGGACTAGGGTTAGAGATCCGGTTAGGGTTCCGATTGGACCTAGGGTTAGGGTTATGTTGAGGGCTAGGTATACAGATCCGGTTAGGGTTCCGATTGGACCTAGGTTTAGGGTTATGTTGAGGGCTAGGGTTAGAGATCCGGTTAGGGATCCGATTGGACCTAGGGTTAGGGTTATGTTGAGGGCAAGGGTTAGAGATCCGGTTAGGGTTCCGATTGGACCTAGGGTTAGGGTTATGTTGAGGGCTAGGGTTTGGGATCCGGTTAGGGTTCCGATTGGACCTAGGGTTATGGTTATGTTGAGGGCTAGGTATACAGACCCGGTTAGGGTTCCGATTGGACCTAGGGTTAGGGTTATGTTGAGGGCTAGGGTTAGAGATCCGGTAAGGGTTACGATTGGACCCAGGGTTAGCGTTGTGTTGAGGGCTAGAGTTAGAGATCCGGTTAGGATTTCGATTGATCCTAGGGTTATGGTTATGTTGAGGGCTAGGGTTAGAGTTCCGTTTAGGGTTCCGATTGGACCTAGGGTTGGGGTTATGTTTAGGGCTAGGGTTAGAGATCCGGTTAGGGTTCCGATTGGACCTAGGGTTAGGGTTATGTTGAGGGCTAGGGTTAGAGATCCGGTTAGGGTTCCGATTGGACCTAGGGTTAGGGTTATGTTGAGGGCGAGGGGTAGAGATACTGTTAGGGTTCCGATTGGACCTAGGCTTAGGTTTATGTTGAGGGCTAGGGTTAGATATCCATTTAGGGTTCCGATTGGTCCTAGGGTTAGGGTTATGTTGAGGGCTAGGGTTAGGGATCCGGTTAGGGTTCCGATTGGACCTAGGGTTAGGGTTATGTTGAGGGCTAGGTTTAAATATCCGGTTTGGGTTCCGATTGGAGCTCGGGTTAGGGTTATGTTGAGGGCGAGGGGTAGAGATCCGGTTAGGGTTCGGATTGGTCCTAGGGTTAGGGTTATGTTGAGGGCTAGGGTTAGGGATCCGGTTAGGGTTCCGATTGGACCTAGGGTTAGGGTTATGTTGAGGGCTAGGTATACAGATACGGTTACGGTTCCGATTGGACCTAGGGTTAGGGTTATGTTGATGGCTAGGGTTAAATATCCATTTAGTGTTCCAATTGGACCTAGGGTTAGGTTTATGTTGAGGGCTAGGGTTAGAGTTCCGTTTAGGGTTCCGATTGGACCTAGGGTTAGGGTTATGTTGATGGCTGGGTTTAGAGATCCGGTTAGGGTTCCGATTGGACCTAGGGTTAGGGTTATGTTGAGGAAGAGGGGTAGAGATCCTGTTAGGGTTCGGATTGGTCCTAGGGTTAGGGTTATGTTGAGGGCTAGGCTTAGGGATCCGGTTAGGGATCCGATTGGACCTAGGGTTAGGGTTATGTTGAGGGCTAGGTATACAGACCCGGTTAGGGTTCCGATTGGACCTAGGGTAGGGTTATGTTGAGGGCTAGGGTTAGACATACGGTTAGTGTTCCGATTGGACCTAGTGTTAGGGTTACGTTGAGGGCGAGGGGTGGAGATCCTGGTAGGGTTCCGTTTGTACCTAGGGTTAGGGTTATGTTTAGGGCTAGGTTTAGATATCCATTTAGTGTTCCAATTGGACCTAGGGTTAGGGTTATGTTGAGGGCAAGGGTTAGAGCTCCGGTTAGGGTTCCGATTGGACCTAGGTTTAGGGTTATGTTGAGGAAGATGGGTATAGATCCTGTTAGGATACCGATTGGACCTAGGGTTAGGGTTATGTTGAAGGCTATGTTTAGATATCCCGTTAGGGTTCCGATCGAACCTAGGGTTAGGGTTACGTTGAGGGCTAGGTTTAGATATCCGGTTAGGGTTCCGATTCGACCTCGGGTTAGGGTTATGGTGAGGGCTAGGGTTAGGGATTCAGTTAGGGTTCCGATTGGACCTAGGGTTAGGGTTATGTTGACGGCTAGGTATACAGACCCGGTTAGGGTTCCGATTGGACCTAGGATTAGGGTTATGTTGAGGGCTAGGGTTAGAGATCCGGTAAGGGTTACGGTTGGAACCAGGGTTAGCGTTGTGTTGAGGGCTAGGGTTAGAAATCCGGTTAGGGTTCCGATTGGACCTAGGGTTAGGGTTATGTTGAGGGCTAGGGTTAGAGTTCCGTTTAGGGTTCCGATTGGACCTAGGGTTAGGGTTATCTTGAGGGCTAGGGTTAGAAATCAGGTTAGGGTTCCAATTGGACCTAGGGTTAGGGTTATGTTGAGGGCTAGTGTTAGAGATCGGGTTAGGTTTCCGATTGGACCTAGGGTTAGGGTTATGTTGAGGGCTAGGTATACAGATCCGGTTAAGGTTCCGATTGTACCTAGGGTTAGGGTTATGTTGAGGGCTAGGGTTAGAGTTCCGGTTAGGTTTCCGATTGGACCTAGGGTTAGGGTTATGTTGAGGGCTAGGTATACAGATCCGGTTAGGGTTCCGATTGGACCTAGGGTTAGGGTTAGGTTGAGGACTAGTGTTAGAGATCCGGTTAGGGTTCCATTGGACCTAGGGTTAGGGTTATGTTGAGGGCTAGGGTTAGAGATCCGGTTAGGGTTCCATTGGACCTAGGGTTAGGGTTATGTTGAGGGCTAGGGTTAGAGATCCTGTTAGGGTTCCGATTGGACCTAGGGTTAGGGTTATGTTGAGGACGAGGGGTAGAGATCCTGTAAGGTTTCCGATTGGACCTAGGGTTAGGGTTATGTTGAGGGCTAGGGTTAGATATCCGGTTAGGGTTCAGATTGGACCTAGGGTTAATGGCTACGATGAGGGCTAGTGTTAGATATCCATTTAGGGTTCCGATTGGACCTAGGGTTAGGGTTTTTGAGGGCTAGGGTTAGAGATCCTGTTAGGGTTCCGATTGGACTTAGGGTTAGGGTTATGTTGAGGGCTAGGGTTAGAGATCCTGTTAGGGTGCCGATTGGACCTAGGGTTAGGGTTATGTAGAGGGCTAGGGTTAGATATCCGGTTAGGGTTCTGATTGGACCTAGGGTTAGGGTTATGTTGAGGGCTAGGGTTAGAGTTCCGGTTAGGGTTCGGATTGGACCTAGGGTTAGGGTTATTTTGAGGGCTAGGGTTATAGTTTCGGTTAGGGTTCCGAATGGTCCTAGGGTTAGGGTTATGTTGAGGGCTAGATTTAGAGATCCGGTTAGGGTTCCGATTGGACCTCGGGTTAGGGTTATGTTGAGGGCTAGGGTTAGAGATCCGGTTAGGGTTCCGATTGGACTTGGGTTAGGGTTATGTTTAGGGCTAGGGTTAGAGATCCTGTCAGGGTTCCTATTTGACCTAGGGTTAGGGTTATGTTCAGGGATAGGGTTAGAGATCCAGTTAGGGTTCCGATTGGACCTAGGGTTAGGGTTGTGTTGAGGGCTAGGGTTAGAGATCCGTTTAGGGTTCCGATTGGACTTGGGTTAGGGTTATGTTGAGGGCAAGGGTTAGAGATCCTGTCAGGGTTCCTATTTGACCTAGGGTTAGGGTTATGTTGAGGGATAGGGTTAGAGATCCGGTTAGGGTTCCGATTGGACCTAGGGTTAGGGTTATGTTGAGGGCTAGGTTTAGAGATCCGGTTAGGGTTCCGATTGGACCTAGGGTTAGGGTTATGTTGAGGACTAGGGTTAGAGATCCGGTTAGGGTTCCGATTGGACTTGGGTTAGGGTTATGTTGAGGGCTAGGGTTAGAGATCCTGTCAGGGCTCCTATTTGACCTAGGGTTAGGGTTATGTTGAGGGATAGGGTTAGAGATCCGGTTAGGGTTCCGATTGGACCTAGGGTTAGGGTTATGTTGAGGGCTAGGGTTAGAGATCCGGTTAGGATTCCGATTGGACTTGGGTTAGGGTTATGTTGAGGGCTAGGGTTAGAGATCCTGTCAGGGTTCCTATTTGACCTAGGGTTAGGGTTATGTTGAGGGATAGGGTTAGAGATCCGGTTAGGGTTCCGATTGGACCTAGGGTTAGGGTTATGTTGAGGGCTAGGGTTAGAGATCCGGTTAGGGTTCCGATTTGACCTAGGCTTAGGGTTATGTTTAGGGCTAGGGTCAGAGATCCTGTTAGGGTTCCGATTGGACCTAGGGTTAGGGTTATGTTGAGGGCAAGGGTTAGAGATCCGGTTAGGGTTCCGATTGGACCTAGGGTTAGGGTTATGTTGAGGGCTGGGGTTAGAGATCCGGTTAGGGTTCCGATTGGACTTAGGGTTAGGGTTATGTTGAGGAAGAGGTGTAGAGATCCTGTTAGGGTACCGATTGGACCTAGGGTTAGGGTTATGTTGAGGGCTATGGTTAGATATCCGGTTAGGGTTCCGATTGGACCTAGGGTTAGGGTTACGTTGAGGGCTAGGTTTAGATATCCATGTAGGGTTCCGATTGGTCCTAAGGTTAGGGTTATGTTGAGGGCTAGGTTTAGAGATCCGGTTAGGGTTCCGATTGGACCTCGGGTTAGGGTTATGTTGAGGGCGAGGGGTAGAGATCCGGTTAGGGCTCGGATTGGACCTAGGGTTAGGGTTATGTTGAGGGCTAGGGTTAGCGATCCGGTTAGGGTTCCGATTGGACCTAGGGTTAGGGTTATGTTGAGGGCTAGGTATACAGACCCGGTTAGGGTTCCGATTGGACCTAGGGTTAGGGTTATGTTGAGGGCTAGGGTTAGAGATCCGGTAAGGGTTACGATTGGACCCAGGGTTAGCGTTGTGTTGAGGGCTAGGGTTAGAGATCCGGTTAGGATTCCGATTGGACCTAGGGATATGGTTATGTTGAGGGCTAGGTTTAGAGTTCCGTTTAGGGTTCCGATTGGACCTAGGGTTAGGGTTATGTTGAGGGGTAGGGTTAGAGATCCGGTTACGTTTCCGATTGGACCTAGGGTTAGGGTTATGTTGAGGGCTAGGTATACAGATCCGGTTAGGGTTCCGATTGGACCTAGGGTTAGGGTTATGTTGAGGGCTAGGGTTTGAGATCCAGTTAGGGTTCCGATTGGACCTATGGTTAGGGTTATGTTGAGGGCGATGGGTAGAGGTCCTGTTAGGGTTACGATTGGACCTAGGGTTAGGTTTATGTTGAGGGCTAGGGTTAGAGTTCCGTTTAGGGTTCCGATTGGACCTAGGGTTAGGGTTATGTTGAGGGCTAGGGTTAGAGATCCGTTTAGGGTTCCGATTGGCCCTAGGGTTAGGGTTATGTTGAGCGCTAGGGTTAGACATCCGGTTAGGGTTCCGATTGGACCTAGTGTTAGGGTTACGTTGAGGGCGAGGGGTGGAGATCCTGGTAGGGTTCCGATTGTACCTAGGGTTAGGGTTATGTTGAGGGCTAGGGTTAGATATCCATTTAGTGTTCCAATTGGACCTAGGTTTAGGGTTATTTTGAGGGCAAGGGTTAGAGATCCGGTTAGGGTTCCGATTGGACCTAGGGTAAGGGTTATGTTGAGGAAGATGGGTATAGATCCTGTTAGGATACCGATTGGACCTAGGGATAGGGTTATGTTGAAGGCTATGTTTAGATATCCGGTTAGGGTTCCGATCGAACCTAGGGTTAGGGTTACTTTGAGGGCTAGGTTTAGATATCCATGTAGGGTTCCGATTGGACCTAGGGTTAGGGTTATGTTGAGGGCTATGTTTAGAGATCCGGTTAGGTTTCCGATTGGACCTAGGGTTAGGGTTATGTTGAGGAAGAGGAGTAGAGATCCTGTTAGGGTACCGATTGGACCTAGGGTTAGGGTTATGTTGAGGGCTAGGTTTAGAGATCCGGTTAGGGTTCCGATTGGACCTCGGGTTAGGGTTATGTTGAGGGCTAGGGATAGGGATCCGGTTAGGGTTCCCATTGGACCTAGGGTTAGGGTTATGTTGACGGCTAGGTATACAGACCTGGTTAGGGTTCCGATTGGACCTAGGGTTAGGGTTATGTTGAGGCCTAGGGTTAGAGATCCGGTAAGGGTTACGATTGGACCCAGCGTTAGCGTTGTGTTGAGGCCTAGGGTTAGAGATCCGGTTAGGATTCCGATTGGACCTAGGGTTATGGTTATGTTGAGGGCTAGGGTTAGAGTTCCGTTTAGGGTTTCGATTGGACCTAGGGTTAGGGTTATGTTGAGGGCTAGGGTTAGAGATCCGATTACGTTTCCGATTGGACCTAGGGTTAGGGTTATGTTGAAGGCTAGGTATACAGATCCGGTTAGGTTTCCGATTGGACCTAAGGTTAGAGTTAGATTGAGGGCTAGGGTTAGAGATCCGGTTGGGTTACGATTGGACCTAGGGTTAGGGTTATGTTGAGGGTTAGGGTTAGAGATCCGGTTAGGGTTCCGATTGGACCTAGGGTTAGGGTTATGTTGAGGGCTGGGGTTAGAGATCCGTTTAGGGTTCCAATTGGACCTAGGGTTAGGGTTATGTTGAGGAAGAGGTGTAGAGATCCTGTTAGGGTACCGATTGGACCTAGGGTTAGGGTTATGTTGAGGGCTATGGTTAGATATCCGGTTAGGGTTCCGATTGGACCTAGGGTTAGGGTTACGTTGAGGGCTAGGTTTAGATATCCATGTAGGGTTCCGATTGGTCCTAGGGTTAGGGTTATGTTGAGGGCTAGGTTTAGAGATCCGGTTAGGGTTCCGATTGGACCTCGGGTTAGGGTTATGTTGAGGGCGAGGGGTAGAGATCCGGTTAGGGCTCGGATTGGACCTAGGGTTAGGGTTATGTTGAGGGCTAGGGTTAGCGATCCGGTTAGGGTTCCGATTGGACCTAGGGTTAGGGTTATGTTGAGGGCTATGGTTAGATATCCGGTTAGGGTTCCGATTGGACCTAGGGTTAGGGTTACGTTGAGGGCTAGGTTTAGATATCCATGTAGGGTTCCGATTGGTCCTAGGGTTAGGGTTATGTTGAGGGCGAGGGGTAGAGATCCGGTTAGGGCTCGGATTGGATCTAGGGTTAGGGTTATGTTGAGGGCTAGGGTTAGCGATCCGGTTAGGGTTCCGATTGGACCTAGGGTTAGGGTTATGTTGAGGGCTAGGTATACAGACCCGGTTAGGGTTCCGATTGGACCTAGGGTTAGGGTTATGTTGAGGGCTAGGGTTAGAGATCCGGTAAGGGTTACGATTGGACCCAGGGTTAGCGTTGTGTTGAGGGCTAGGGTTAGAGATCCGGTTAGGATTCCGATTGGACCTAGGGATATGGTTATGTTGAGGGCTAGGTTTAGAGTTCCGTTTAGGGTTCCGATTGGACCTAGGGTTAGGGTTATGTTGAGGGGTAGGGTTAGAGATCCGGTTACGTTTCCGATTGGACCTAGGGTTAGGGTTATGTTGAGGGCTAGGTATACAGATCCGGTTAGGGTTCCGATTGGACCTAGGGTTAGGGTTATGTTGAGGGCTAGGGTTTGAGATCCAGTTAGGGTTCCGATTGGACCTATGGTTAGGGTTATGTTGAGGGCGATGGGTAGAGGTCCTGTTAGGGTTACGATTGGACCTAGGGTTAGGTTTATGTTGAGGGCTAGGGTTAGAGTTCCGTTTAGGGTTCCGATTGGATCTAGGGTTAGGGTTATGTTGAGGGCTAGGGTTAGAGATCCGTTTAGGGTTCCGATTGGCCCTAGGGTTAGGGTTATGTTGAGGGCTAGGGTTAGACATCCGGTTAGGGTTCCGATTGGACCTAGTGTTAGGGTTACGTTGAGGGCGAGGGGTGGAGATCCTGGTAGGGTTCCGATTGTACCTAGGGTTAGGGTTATGTTGAGAGCTAGGGTTAGATATCCATTTAGTGTTCCAATTGGACCTAGGGTTAGGGTTATTTTGAGGGTAAGGGTTAGAGATCCGGTTAGGGTTCCGATTGGACCTAGGGTAAGGGTTATGTTGAGGAAGATGGGTATAGATCCTGTTAGGATACCGATTGGACCTAGGGATAGGGTTATGTTGAAGGCTATGTTTAGATATCCGGTTAGGGTTCCGATCGAATCTAGGGTTAGGGTTACTTTGAGGGCTAGGTTTAGATATCCATGTAGGGTTCCGATTGGACCTAGGGTTAGGGTTATGTTGAGGGCTATGTTTAGAGATCCGGTTAGGTTTCCGATTGGACCTAGGGTTAGGGTTATGTTGAGGAAGAGGAGTAGAGATCCTGTTAGGGTACCGATTGGACCTAGGGTTAGGGTTATGTTGATGGCTATGGTTAGATATCCGGTTAGGGTTCCGATTGGACCTAGGGTTAGGGTTACGTTGAGGGCTAGGTTTAGATATCCAAGTAGGGTTCCGATTGGTCCTAGGGTTAGGGTTATGTTGAGGGCTAGGGTTAGAGATCCGGTTAGGGTTCCGATTGGACCTTGGGTTAGGGTTATGTTGAGGGCTAGGGGTAGAGATCCGGTTAGGGTTCGGATTGGTCCTAGGGTTAGGGTTATGTTGAGGGCTAGGGATAGGGATCCGGTTAGGTTTCCCATTGGACCTAGGGTTAGGGTTATGTTGACGGCTAGGTATACAGACCTGGTTAGGGTTCCGATTGGACCTAGGGTTAGGGTTATGTTGAGGCCTAGGGTTAGAGATCCGGTAAGGGTTACGATTGGACCCAGCGTTAGCGTTGTGTTGAGGCCTAGGGTTAGAGATCCGGTTAGGATTCCGATTGGACCTAGGGTTATGGTTATGTTGAGGGCTAGGGTTAGAGTTCCGTTTAGGGTTCCGATTGGACCTAGGGTTAGGGTTATGTTGAGGGCTAGGGTTAGAGATCCGATTACGTTTCCGATTGGACCTAGGGTTAGGGTTATGTTGAGGGCTAGGTATACAGATCCGGTTAGGTTTCCGATTGGACCTAAGGTTAGAGTTAGATTGAGGGCTAGGGTTAGAGATCCGGTTAGGGTTACGATTGGACCTAGGGTTAGGGTTATGTTGAGGGTTAGGGTTAGAGATCCGGTTAGGGTTCCGATTGGACCTAGGGTTAGGGTTATGTTGAGGGCTGGGGTTAGAGATCCGTTTAGGGTTCCAATTGGACCTAGGGTTAGGGTTATGTTGAGGAAGAGGTGTAGAGATCCTGTTAGGGTACCGATTGGACCTAGGGTTAGGGTTATGTTGAGGGCTATGGTTAGATATCCGGTTAGGGTTCCGATTGGACCTAGGGTTAGGGTTACGTTGAGGGCTAGGTTTAGATATCCATGTAGGGTTCCGATAGGTCCTACGGTTAGGGTTATGTTGAGGGCTAGGTTTAGAGATCCGGTTAGGGTTCCGATTGGACCTCGGGTTAGGGTTATGCTGAGGGCGAGCGGTAGAGATCCGGTTAGGGCTCGGATTGGACCTAGGGTTAGGGTTATGTTTAGGGCTAGGGTTAGGGATCCGGTTAGGGTTCCGATTGGACCTAGGGTTATGGTTATGTTGAGGGCTAGGTATACAGACCCGGTTAGGGTTCCGATTGGACCTAGGGTTAGGGTTATGTTGAGGGCTAGGGTTAGAGATCCGGTAAGGGTTACGATTGGACCCAGGGTTAGCGTTGTGTTGAGGGCTAGGGTTAGAGATCCGGTTAGGATTCCGATTGGACCTAGGGTTATGGTTATGTTGAGGGCTAGGGTTAGAGTTCCGTTTAGGGTTCCGATTGGACCTAGGGTTAGGGTTATGTTGAGGGGTAGGGTTAGAGATCCGGTTACGTTTCCGATTGGACCTAGGGTTAGGGTTATGTTGAGGGCTAGGTATACAGATCCGGTTAGGTTTCCGATTGGACCTAAGGTTAGGGTTAGGTTGAGGGCTAGGGTTAGACATCCGGTTAGGGTTCCGATTGGACCTAGGGTTAGGGTTATGTTGAGGGCGACGGGTAGAGATCCGGTTAGGGTACAGATTGGACCTAGGGTTAGGGTTATGTTGAGGGTTAGGGTTAGAGATCCGGTTAGGTTTCCGATTGGACCTAGGGTTAGGGTTATGTTGAGGGCTAGGTATACAGATCCGGTTAGTGTTGCGATTGGACCTAGGGTTAGGGTTATGTTGAGGGCGATGGGTAGAGGTCCTGTTAGGGTTACGATTGGACCTAGGGTTAGGTTTATGTTGAGGGCTAGGGTTAGAGTTCCGTTTAGGGTTACGATTGGACCTAGGGTTAGTGTTATGTTGAGGGCTAGGGTTAGAGATCCGTTTAGGGTTCCAATTGGCCCTAGGGTTAGGGTTATGTTGAGGGCTAGGGTTAGACATCCGGTTAGGGTTCCTATTAGACCTAGTGTTAGGGTTACATTGAGGGCGAGGGGTGGAGATCCTGGTAGTGTTCCGATTGTACCTAGGGTTAGGGTTATGTTGAGGGCTAGGGTTAGATATCCATTTAGTGTTCCAATTGGACCTAGGGTTAGGGTTATGTTGAGGACGATGGGTAGAGGTCCTGTTAGGTTTACGATGGGACCTAGGGTTAGGTTTATGTTGAGGGCTAGGGTTAGAGTTCCGTTTAGGGTTCCGATTGGACCTAGGGTTAGGGTTATGTTGAGGGCTAGGGTTAGAGATCCGTTTAGGGTTCCGATTGGCCCTAGGGTTAGGGTTATGTTGAGGGCTAGGGTTAGAGATCCGTTTAGGGTTCCGATTGGCCCTAGGGTTAGGGTTATGTTGAGGGCTAGGGTTAGAGATCCGTTTAGGGTTCCGATTGGACCTAGGGTTTCGGTTATGTTGAGGGCTAGGTATACAGATCCGGTTAGTGTTCCGATTGGACCTAGTGTTAGGGTTATGTTGAGGGCTAGGGTTAGAGATCCTGTTAGGGTTCCGATTGGACCTAGGGTTAGGGTTATGTTGAGGGCTAGGGTTAGAGATCCGGTTAGGGTTCCGATTGGACCTAGGGTTAGGGTTATGTTGAGGGCTAGGGTTTGAGATCCGGTTAGGGTTCCGATTGGATCTAGGGTTAGGGTTATGTTGAGGGCGATGGGTAGAGGTCCTGTTAGGGTTACGATTGGACCTAGGGTTAGGTTTATGTTCAGGGCTAGGGTTAGAGTTCCGTTTAGGGTTCCGATTGGACCTAGGGTTAAGGTTATGTTGAGGGCTAGGGTTAGAGATCCGTTTAGGGTTCCGATTGGCCCTGGGGTTAGGGTTATGTTGAGGACTAGGGTTAGAGATCCGTTTAGGGTTCCGATTGGACCTAGGGTTTGGGTTATGTTGAGGGCGAGGGTTAGAGATCCGGTTAGGGTTCCGATTGGACCTAGGGTTAGGGTTATGTTGAGGGCTAGGTATACAGATCCGGTTAGGGTTCCGATTGGACCTAGGGTTAGGGTTATGTTGAGGGCTAGGGTTAGAGATCCGTTTAGGGTTCCGATTGGCCCTAGGGTTAGGGTTATGTTGAGGGCTAGGGTTAGACATCCGGTTAGGGTTCCGATTGGACCTAGTGTTAGGGTTACGTTGAGGGCGAGGGGTGGAGATCCTGGTAGGGTTCCGATTGTACCTAGGGTTAGGGTTATGTTGAGGGCTAGGGTTAGAGATCCGTTTAGGGTTCCGATTGGACCTAGGGTTTGGGTTATGTTGAGGGCGAGGGTTAGAGATCCGGTTAGGGTTCCGATTGGACCTAGGGTTAGGGTTATGTTGAGGGCTAGGGTTAGAGATCCGTTAGGGTTCCGATTTGCCCTAGGGTTAGGGTTATGTTGAGGGCTAGGGTTAGAGATCCGTTTAGGGTTCCGATTGGACCTAGGGTTTGGGTTATGTTGAGGGCGAGGGTTAGAGATCCGGTTAGGGTTCCGATTGTACCTAGGGTTAGGGTTATGTTGAGGGCTAGGGTTAGAGATCCGTTTAGGGTTCCGATTGGACCTAGGGTTTGGGTTATGTTGAGTGCGAGGGTTAGAGATCCGGTTAGGGTTCCGATTGTACCTAGGGTAGGGTTATGTTGAGGGCTAGGTATACAGATCCGGTTAGGGTTCCGATTGGACCTAGGGTTAGGGTTATGTTGAGGGCTAGATTTAGAGATCCGGTTAGGGTTCCGATTGGCCCTAGGGTTAGGGTTATGTTGAGGGCTAGGGTTAGACATCCGGTTAGGTTTCCGATTGGACCTAGTGTTAGGGTTACGTTGAGGGCGAGGGGTGGAGATCCTGGTAGGGTTCCGATTGTACCTAGGGTTAGGGTTATGTTGAGGGCTAGGGTTAGATATCCATTTAGTGTTCCAATTGGACCTAGGGTTAGGGTTATGTTGAGGGCGAGGGTTAGAGATCCGGTTAGGTTTCCGATTGGACCTAGGGTTAGGGTTATGTTGAGGGCTAAGTATACAGATCCGGTTAGTGTTCCGATTGGACCTAGTGTTAGGGTTATGTTGAGTACTAGGGTTAGAGATCCGGTTAGGGTTCCGATTGGACCTAGGGTTAGGGTTATGTTGAGGGCTAGGGTTAGAGATCCGGTTAGGGTTCCGATTGGACCTAGGGTTAGGGTTATGTTGAGGGCTAGGGTTTGAGATCCGGTTAGGGTTCCGATTGGACCTAGGGTTAGGGTTATGTTGAGGAAGATGGGTATAGATCCTGTTAGGATACCGATTGGACCTAGGGTTAGGGTTATGTTGAAGACTATGTTTAGATATCCGGTTAGGGTTCCGATCGAACCTAGGGTTACGGTTACGTTGAGGGCTAGGTTTAGATATCCATGTAGGGTTCCGATTCGTCCTAGGGTTAGGGTTATGTTGAGGGCTATGTTTAGAGATCCGGTTACGGTTCCGATTGGACCTCGGGTTAGGGTTATGGTGAGGGCTAGGGTTAGGGAACCAGTTAGGGTTCCGATTGGACCTAGGGTTAGGGTTATGTTGACGGCTAGGTATACAGACCCGGTTAGGGTTCCGATTGGACCTAGGGTTAGGGTTCTGTTGAGGGCTAGGGTTAGAGATCCGGTAAGGGTTACGGTTGGACCCAGGGTTAGCGTTGTGTTGAGGGCTAGGGTTAGAAATCCGGTTAGGGTTCCGATTGGACCTAGGGTTAGGGTTATGTTGAGGGCTAGGGTTAGAGTTCCGTTTAGGGTTCCGATTGGACCTAGGGTTAGGGTTATGTTGAGGGCTAGGTATACAGATCCGGTTAGGGTTCCGATTGCACCTAGGGTTAGGGTTAGGTTGAGGACTAGTGTTAGAGATCCGGTTAGGGTTCCAATTGGACCTAGGGTTAGGGTTATGTTGAGGGCTAGGGTTAGAGATCCGGTTAGGTTTCCGATTGGACCTAGGGTTAGGGTTATGTTGAGGGCTAGAGTTAGAGATCCGGTTAGGGTTCCGATTGGACCTAGGGTTAGGGTTATGTTGAGGACGAGGGGTAGAGATCCTGTAAGGGTTCCGATTGGACCTAGGGTTAGGGTTATGTTGAGGGCTAGGGTTAGATATCCGGTTAGGGTTCAGATTGGACCTAGGGTTAATGGCTACGATGAGGGCTAGTGTTAGATATCCATTTAGGGTTCAGATTGGACCTAGGGTTAGGGTTATGTTGAGGGCTAGGGTTAGAGATCCTGTTAGGGTTCCGATTGGACTTAGGGTTAGGGTTATGTTGAGGGCTAGGGTTAGAGATCCTGTTAGTGTACCGATTGGACCTAGGGTTAGGGTTATGTAGAGGGCTAGGGTTAGATATCCGGTTAGGGTTCTGATTGGACCTAGGGTTAGGGTTATGTTGAGGTCTAGGGTTAGAGTTCCGGTTAGGGTTCGGATTGGACCTAGGGTTAGGGTTATTTTGAGGGCTAGGGTTAGAGTTCCGGTTAGGGTTCCGAATGGACCTAGGGTTAGGGTTATGTTGAGGGCTAGATTTAGAGATCCGGTTAGGGTTCCGATTGGACCTCGGGTTGTGGTTATGTTGAGGGCTAGAGTTAGAGATCCGGTTAGGGTTCCGATTGGACCTAGGGTTAGGGTTATGTTGAGGGCTAGAGTTAGAGATCCGGTTAGGGTTCCGATTGGACCTAGGGTTAGGGTTATGTTGAGGACGAGGGGTAGAGATCCTGTAAGGGTTCCGATTGGACCTAGGGTTAGGGTTATGTTGAGGGCTAGGGTTAGATATCCGGTTAGGGTTCAGATTGGACCTAGGGTTAATGGCTACGATGAGGGCTAGTGTTAGATATCCATTTAGGGTTCCGATTGGACCTAGGGTTAGGGTTATGTTGAGGTCTAGGGTTAGAGTTCCGGTTAGGGTTCGGATTGGACCTAGGGTTAGGGTTATTTTGAGGGCTAGGGTTAGAGTTCCGGTTAGGGTTCCGAATGGACCTAGGGTTAGGGTTATGTTGAGGGCTAGATTTAGAGATCCGGTTAGGGTTCCGATTGGACCTCGGGTTAGGGTTATGTTGAGGGCGAGGGGTAGAGATCCGGTTAGGGTTCGGATTGGTCCTAGGGTTAGGGTTATGTTGAGGGCTAGGGTTAGGGATCCGGTTAGGGTTCCGATTGGACACAGGGTTAGGGTTATGTTGAGGGCTAGGTATACAAACCCGGTTAGGGTTCCGATTGGACCTAGGGTTAGGGTTATGTTGAGGGCGAGGGTTAGAGATCCGGTTAGGGTTCCGATTGGACCTAGGGTTAGGGTTATGTTGAGGGCTAGGGTTAGAGATCCGGTTAGGGTTCCGATTGGACCTAGGATTAGGGTTATGTTGAGGGCTAGGGTTAGATATCCGGTTAGGGTTCCGATTGGACCTAGGGTTAGGGTTATGTTGAGGGCTACGTATACAGATCCGGTTAGGGTTCCGATTGGACCTAGGGTTAGGGTTATGTGCAGGGCTAGCGTTAGAGATCCGGTTAGGGTTCCGATTGGACCTAGGGTTAGGGTTATGTTGAGGACTATGGTTAGATATCCGGTTATGGTTCCGATTGGACCTAGGGTTAGGGTTATGTTGAGGGCTAGGGTTTGAGATCCGGTTAGGGTTCCGATTGGACCTAGGGTTAGGGTTATGTTGAGGGCGATGGGTAGAGGTCCTGTTAGGGTTACGATTGGACCTAGGGTTAGGTTTATGTTGAGGGCTATGGTTAGAGTTCCGTTTAGGGTTCCGATTGGCCCTAGGGTTAGGGTTATGTTGAGGGCTAGAGTTAGAGATCCGGTTAGGGTTCCGATTGGACCTAAGGTTTGGGTTATGTTGTGGGCGAGGGTTAGAGATCCGGTTAGGGTTCCGATTGGACCTAGGGTTAGGGTTATGTTGAGGGCTAGGTATACAGATGGGGTTAGGGTTCCGATTGGACCTAGGGTTAGGGTTATGTTGAGGGCTAGGGTTAGAGATCCGGTTAGGGTTCCGATTGGACCTAAGGTTAGGGTTATGTTGAGGGTAAGGGTTAGAGATCCGGTTAGGGTTCCGATTGGACCTAGGGTTAGGGTTATGTTGAGGGCTGGGGTTAGAGATCCGGTTAGGGTTCCGATTGGACCTAGGGTTAGGGTTATGTTGAGGGCTAGGTATATAGACCCGGTTAGGGTTCCGATTGGACCTAGGGTTAGGGTTATATTGAGGGCTAGGGTTAGAGATCCGGTAAGGGTTACGATTGGACCCAGGGTTACGTTGTGTTGAGGGCTAGGGTTAGAGATCCGGTTAGGATTCCGATTGGACCTAGGGTTATGGTTATGTTGAGGGCTAGGGTTAGAGTTCCGTTTAGGGTTCCGATTGGACCTTGGGTTAGGGTTATGTTGAGGGGTAGGGTTATTGATCCGGTTACGTTTCCGATTGGACCTAGGGTTAGGGTTATGTTGAGGGCTAGGTATACAGATCCGGTTAGGTTTCCGATTGGACCTAAGGTTAGGGTTAGGTTGAGGGCTAGGGTTAGAGATCCGGTTAGGGTTCCGATTGGACCTAGGGTTAGGGTTATGTTGAGGAAGAGGTGTAGAGATCCTGTTAGGGTACCGATTGGACCTAGGGTTAGGGTTATGTTGAGGGCTATGGTTAGATATCTGGTTAGGGTTACGATTGGACCTAGGGTTAGGGTTATGTTGAGGAAGAGGTGTAGAGATCCTGTTAGGGTACCGATTGGACCTAGGGTTAGGGTTATGTTGAGGGCTATGGTTAGATATCCGGTTAGGGTTCCGATTGGACCTAGGGTTAGGGTTACGTTGAGGGCTAGGTTTAGATATCCATGTAGGGGTCCGATTGGTCCTAGGGTTAGGGTTATGTTGAGGGCTAGGTTTAGAGATCCGGTTAGGGTTCCGATTGGACCTCGGCTTAGGGTTATGTTGAGGGCGAGGGGTAGAGATCCGGTTAGGGCTCGGATTGGACCTAGGGTTAGGGTTATGTTGAGGGCTAGGGTTAGGGTTCCGGTTAGGGTTCCGATTGGACCTAGGGTTAGGGGTATGTTGAGGGCTAGGGTTAGAGATCCGGTAAGGGTTACGATTGGACCCAGGGTTACGTTGTGTTGAGGGCTAGGGTTAGAGATCCGGTTAGGATTCCGATTGGACCTAGGGTTATGGTTATGTTGAGGGCTAGGGTTAGAGTTCCGTTTAGGGTTCCGATTGGACCTTGGGTTAGGGTTATGTTGAGGGGTAGGGTTATTGATCCGGTTACGTTTCCGATTGGACCTAGGGTTAGGGTTATGTTGAGGGCTAGGTATACAGATCCGGTTAGGTTTCCGATTGGACCTAAGGTTAGGGTTAGGTTGAGGGCTAGGGTTAGAGATCCGGTTAGGGTTCCGATTGGACCTAGGGTTAGGGTTATGTTGAGGGTTAGGGTTAGAGATCCGGTTAGGTTTCCGATTGGACCTAGGGTTAGGGTTATGTTGAGGGCTAGGTATACAGATCCGGTTAGGGTTCCGATTGGACCTAGGGTTAGGGTTATGTTAAGGACTAGGGTTAGAGATCCGGTTAGGGTTCCGATTGGACCTAGGGTTAGGGTTATGTTGAGGGCTAGGGTTAGAGATCCGGTTAGGGTTCCGATTGGACCTAGGGTTAGGGTTATGTTGAGGGCTAGGGTTAGAGATCCGGTTAGGGTTCCGATTGGACCTAGGGTTAGGGTTATGTTGAGGGCGAGGGGTAGAGATACTGTTAGGGTTCCGATTGGACCTAGGCTTAGGTTTATGTTGAGGGCTAGGGTTAGATATCCATTTAGGGTTCCGATTGGTCCTAGGGTTAGGGTTATGTTGAGGGCTAGGGTTAGAGATCCGGTTAGGGTTCCGATTGGACCTAGGGTTAGGGTTATGTTGAGGGCTAGGTTTAGATATCCGGTTAGGGTTCCGATTGGACCTCGGGTTAGGGTTATGTTGAGGGCGAGGGGTAGAGATCCGGTTAGGGTTCGGATTGGTCCTAGGGTTAGGGTTATGTTGAGGGCTAGGGTTAGGGATCCGGTTAGGGTTCCGATTGGACCTAGTGTTAGGGTTATGTTGAGGGCTAGGTATACAGACACGGTTAGGGTTCCGATTGGACCTAGGGTTAGGGTTATGTTGATGGCTAGCGTTAGATATCCATTTAGTGTTCCAATTGTACCTAGGGTTAGGTTTATGTTGAGGGCTAGGGTTAGAGTTCCGTTTAGGGTTCCGATTGGACCTAGGGTAGGGTTATGTTGAGGGCTAGGGTTAGAGATCCGGTTAGGGTTCCGATTGGACCTAGGGTTAGGGTTATGTTGAGGAAGAGGGGTAGAGATCCGGTTAGGGTTCCGATTGGACCTAGGGTTAGGGTTATGTTGAGGCCTAGGGTTAGATATCCGGTTAGGGTTCCGATTGGACCTAGGGTTAGGGTTATGTTGAGGGCTACGTATACAGATCCGGTTAGGGTTCCGATTGGACCTAGGGTTAGGGTTATGTGGAGGGCTAGCGTTAGAGGTCCGGTTAGGGTTCCAATTGGACCTAGGGTTAGGGTTATGTTGAGGGCTATGGTTAGATATCCGGTTATGGTTCCGATTGGACCTATGGTTAGGGTTATGTAGAGGGCTAGGGTTAGATATCCGGTTAGGGTTCTGATTGGACCTAGGGTTAGGGTTATGTTGAGGGCTAGCGTTAGAGGTCCGGTTAGGGTTCCAATTGGACCTAGGGTTAGGGTTATGTAGAGGGCTAGGGTTAGATATCCGGTTAGGGTTCTGATTGGACCTAGGGTTAGGGTTATGTTGAGGGCTAGGCTTAGAGTTCCAGTTAGAGTTCGGATTGGACCTAGGGTTAGGGTTATTTTGAGGGCTAGGGTTAGAGTTCCGGTTAGGGTTCCGAATGGACCTAGGGTTAGGGTTATGTTGAGGGCTAGATTTAGAGATCCGGTTAGGGTTCCGATTGGACCTCGGGTTAGGGTTATGTTGAGGGCGAGGGGTAGAGATCCGGTTAGGTTTCGGATTGGTCCTAGGGTTAGGGTTATGTTGAGGCCTAGGGTTAGGGATCCGGTTAGGGTTCCGATTGGACCTAGGGTTAGGGTTATGTTGAGGGCTAGGTATACAGACACGGTTAGGGTTCCGATTGGACCTAGGGTTAGGGTTATATTGAGGGCTAGGGTAGAGATCTGGTTAGCGTTCCGATTGGACCGAGGCTTAGGGTTATGTTGAGGGCGAGTGTTAGAGATCCGGTTAGGGTTCCGATTGGACCTAGGGTTAGGGTTATGTTGAGGGCTAGGGTTAGAGATCCGGTTAGGGTTCCGATTGGACCTAGGGTTAGGGTTATGTTGAGGGCTAGTGTTTGAGATCCGGTTAGGGTTCCGATTGGACCTAGGGTTAGGGTTATGTTGAGGGCAATGGGTAGAGGTCCTGTTAGGGTTACGATTGGACCTAGGGTTAGGTTTATGTTGAGGGCTAGGGTTAGAGATCCGTTTAGGGTTCCGATTGGCCCTAGGGTTAGGGTTATGTTGAGGGCTAGGGTTAGAGATCCGGTTAGGGTTCAGATTGGACCTCGGGTTAGGGTTATGTTGAGGGCTAGGGTTAGAGATCCGGTTAGGGTTCCGATTGGACCTAGGGTTAGGGTTATGTTGAGGGCTAGGGTTTGAGATCCGGTTAGGGTTCCGATTGGACCTAGGGTTAGTGTTATGTTGAGGGCGAGGGTTAGAGATCCGGTTAGGGTTCCGATTGGACCTAGGGTTAGGGTTATGTTGAGGGCTAGGTATACAGATCCGGTTAGGGTTCCGATTGGACCTAGGGTTAGGGTTATGTTGAGGGCTACGGTTAGAGATCCGGTTAGGGTTCCGATTGGACCTAGGGTTAGGGTTATGTTGAGGGCAAGGGTTAGAGATCCGGTTAGGGTTCCGATTGAACCTAGGGTTAGGGTTATGTTGAGGGCTGTGGTTAGAGATCCGATTAGGGTTCCGATTGGACCTAGGGTTAGGGTTATGTTGAGGAAGAGGGGTAGAGATCCTGTTAGGGTACCGATTGGACCTAGGGTTAGGGTTATGTTGAGGGCTATGGTTAGATATCCGGTTAGGGTTCCGATTGGACCTAGGGTTAGGGTTACGTTGAGGGCTAGGTTTAGATATCCATGTAGGGTTCCGATTGGTCGTAGGGTTAGGGTTATGTTGCGGGCTAGATTTAGAGATCCGGTTAGGGTTCCGATTGGACCTCGGGTTAGGGTTATGTTGAGGGCGAGGGGTAGAGATCCGGTTAGGGCTCGGATTGGTCCTAGGGTTAGGGTTATGTTGAGGGCTAGGGTTAGGGATCCGGTTAGGGTTCCGATTGGACCTAGGGTGAGGGTTATGTTGACGGCTAGGTATACAGACCTGGTTAGGGTTCCGATTGGACCTAGGGTTGGGGTTATGTTGAGGGCTAGGGTTAGAGATCCGGTAAGGGTTACGATTGGACCCAGGGTTAGCGTTGTGTTGAGGGCTAGGGTTAGAGATCCGGTTAGGATTCCGATTGGACCTAGGGTTATGGTTATGTTGAGGGCTAGGGTTAGAGTTCCGTTTAGGGTTCCGATTGGACCTAGGGTTAGGGTTATGTTGAGGGCTAGGGTTAGAGATCCGGTTACGTTTCCGATTGGACCTAGGGTTAGGGTTATGTTGAGGGCTAGGTACACAGATCAGGTTAGGTTTCCGATTGGACCTAAGGTTAGGGTTAGGTTGAGGGCTAGGGTTAGAGATCTGGTTAGGGTTCCGATGGGACCTAGGGTTAGGGTTATGTTGAGGGCTAGGTATACAGATCCGGTTAGGGTTCCGATTGGACCTAGGGTTAGGGTTATGTTGAGGAAGAGGGGTAGAGATCCTGTTAGGGTACCGATTGGACCTAGGGTTAGGGTTATGTTGAGGAAGAGGGGTAGAGATCCTGTTAGGGTTCCGAATGGACCTAGGGTTAGGGTTATGTTGAGGGCTAGATTTAGAGATCCGGTTAGGGTTCCGATTGGACCTCGGGTTAGGGTTATGTTGAGGACGAGGGGTAGAGATCCGGTTAGGGTTCGGATTGGTCCTAGGGTTAGGGTTATGTTGAGGGCTAGGCTTAGGGATCCGGTTAGGGATCCGATTGGACCTAGGGTTAGGGTTATGTTCAGGGCTACGTATACAGATCCCGTTAGGGTTCCGATTGGACCTAGGGTTAGGGTTATGTTGAGGGCTATGGTTAGATATCCGGTTATGGTTCTGATTGGACCTAGGGTTAGGGTTATGTTGAGGGCTAGGGTTAGAGATCCTGTTAGGGTACCGATTGGACATAGGGTTAGAGTTATGTAGAGGGCTAGGGTTAGATATCCGGTTAGGGTTCTGATTGGACCTAGGGTTAGGGTTACGTTGAGGGCTAGGGTTAGAGTTCCGGTTAGGGTTCGGATTGGACCTAGGGTTAGGGTTATTTTGAGGGCTAGGGTTAGAGTTCCGGTTAGGGTTCCGAATGGACCTAGGGTTAGGGTTATGTTGAGGGCTAGATTTAGAGATCCGGTTAGGGTTCCGATTGGACCTCGGGTTAGGGTTATGTTGAGGGCGAGGGGTAGAGATCCGGTTAGGGTTCGGATTGGTCCTAGGGTTAGGGTTATGTTGAGGGCTAGGGTTAGGAATCCGGTTAGGGTTCCGATTGGACCTAGGTTTAGGGTTATGTTGAGGGCTAGGTATACAGACCCGGTTAGGGTTCCGATTGGACCTAGGGTTAGGGTTATGTTGAGGGCTAGGGTTAGAGATCTGGTTAGGGTTCCGATTGGACCTACGCTTAGGGTTATGTTGAGAGCGAGGGTTAGAGATCCGGTTAGGGTTCCGATTGGACCTAGGGTTAGGGTTATGTTGAGGGCTAGGGTTAGATATCCGGTTAGGGTTCCGATTGGACCTAGGGTTACGGTTATGTTGAGGGCTAGGGTTAGAGATCCGGTTAGGGTTCCGATTGGACCTAGGGTTATGGTTATGTTGAGGGCTAGGGTTAGAGATCCGGTTAGGGTTCCGATTGGACCTAGGGTTAGGGTTATGTTGAGGGCGAGGGGTAGAGATACTGTTAGGGTTCCGATTGGACCTAGGCTTAGGTTTATGTTGAGGGCTAGGGTTAGATATGCATTTAGGGTTCCAATTGGACCTAGGGTTAGGTTTATGTTGAGGGCTAGGGTTAGAGTTCCGTTTAGGGTTCCGATTGGACCTAGGGTTAGGGTTATGTTGAGGGCCAGGGTTAAAGATCCGTTTAGGGTTCCGATTGGACCTAGGGTTAGGGTTATGTTGAGGGCTAGGGTTAGAGATCCGTTTAGGGTTCCGATTGGACCTAGGGTTAGGGTTATGTTGAGGGCGAGGGTTAGAGATCTGGTTAGGGTTCCGATGGGACCTAGGGTTAGGGTTATGTTGAGGGCTAGGGTTAGAGATCCGTTTAGGGTTCCGATTGGACCTAGGGTTAGGGTTATGTTGAGGGCGAGGGTTAGAGATCTGGTTAGGGTTCCGATGGGACCTAGGGTTAGGGTTATGTTGAGGGCTAGGGTTAGAGATCCGTTTAGGGTTCCGATTGGACCTAGGGTTAGCGTTATGTTGAGGGCGAGGGTTAGAGATCCGGTTAGGGTTCCGATTGGACCTAGGGTTAGGGTTATGTTGAGGGCGAGGGGTAGAGATACTGTTAGGGTTCCGATTGGACCTAGGCTTAGGTTTATGTTGAGGGCTAGGGTTAGATATCCATTTAGGGTTCCGATTGGTCCTAGGGTTAGGGTTATGTTGAGGGCTAGGGTTAGAGATCCGGTTAGGGTTCCGATTGGACCTCGGGTTAGGGTTATGTTGAGGGCGAGGGGTAGAGATCCGGTTAGGGTTCGGATTGGTCCTAGGGTTAGGGTTATGTTGAGGGCTAGGGTTAGATATCCATTTAGGGTTCCGATTGGTCCTAGGGTTAGGGTTATGTTGAGGGCTAGGTTTAGATATCCGGTTAGGGTTCCGATTGGACCTCGGGTTAGGGTTATGTTGAGGGCGAGGGGTAGAGATCCGGTTAGGGTTCGGATTGGTCCTAGGGTTAGGGTTATGTTGAGGGCTAGGGTTAGGGATCCGGTTAGGGTTCCGATTGGACCTAGTGTTAGGGTTATGTTGAGGGCTAGGTATACAGACACGGTTAGGGTTCCGATTGGACCTAATGTTAGGGTTATGTTGATGGCTAGCGTTAGATATCCATTTAGTGTTCCAATTGTACCTAGGGTTAGGTTTATGTTGAGGGCTAGGGTTAGAGTTCCGTTTAGGGTTCCGATTGGACCTAGGGTAGGGTTATGTTGAGGGCTAGGGTTAGAGATCCGGTTAGGGTTCCGATTGGACCTAGGGTTAGGGTTATGTTGAGGAAGAGGGGTAGAGATCCGGTTAGGGTTCCGATTGGACCTAGGGTTAGGGTTATGTTGAGGCCTAGGGTTAGATATCCGGTTAGGGTTCCGATTGGACCTAGGGTTAGGGTTATGTTGAGGGCTACGTATACAGATCCGGTTAGGGTTCCGATTGGACCTAGGGTTAGGGTTATGTGGAGGGCTAGCGTTAGAGGTCCGGTTAGGGTTCCAATTGGACCTAGGGTTAGGGTTATGTTGAGGGCTATGGTTAGATATCCGGTTATGGTTCCGATTGGACCTAGGGTTAGGGTTATGTTGAGAGCTAGGGTTAGAGATCCTGTTAGGGTACCGATTGGACCTAGGGTTAGGGTTATGTAGAGGGCTAGGGTTAGATATCCGGTTAGGGTTCTGATTGGACCTAGGGTTAGGGTTATGTTGAGGGCTAGGGTTAAAGTTCCAGTTAGAGTTCGGATTGGACCTAGGGTCAGGGTTATTTTGAGGGCTAGGGTTAGAGTTCCGGTTAGGGTTCCGAATGGACCTAGGGTTAGGGTTATGTTGAGGGCTAGATTTAGAGATCCGGTTAGGGTTCCGATTGGACCTCGGGTTAGGGTTATGTTGAGGGCGAGGGGTAGAGATCCGGTTAGGTTTCGGATTGGTCCTAGGGTTAAGGTTATGTTGAGGCCTAGGGTTAGGGATCCGGTTAGGGTTCCGATTGGACCTAGGGTTAGGGTTATGTTGAGGGCTAGGTATACAGACACGGTTAGGGTTCCGATTGGACCTAGGGTTAGGGTTATATTGAGGGCTAGGGTAGAGATCTGGTTAGGGTTCCGATTGGACCGAGGCTTAGGGTTATGTTGAGGGCGAGTGTTAGAGATCCGGTTAGGGTTCCGATTGGACCTAGGGTTAGGGTTATGTTGAGGGCTAGGGTTAGAGATCCGGTTAGGGTTCCGATTGGACCTAGGGTTAGGGTTATGTTGAGGGCTAGTGTTTGAGATCCGGTTAGGGTTCCGATTGGACCTAGGGTTAGGGTTATGTTGAGGGCAATGGGTAGAGGTCCTGTTAGGGTTACGATTGGACCTAGGGTTAGGTTTATGTTGAGGGCTAGGGTTAGAGATCCGTTTAGGGTTCCGATTGGCCCTAGGGTTAGGGTTATGTTGAGGGCTAGGGTTAGAGATCCGGTTAGGGTTCAGATTGGACCTCGGGTTAGGGTTATGTTGAGGGCTAGGGTTAGAGATCCGGTTAGGGTTCCGATTGGACCTAGGGTTAGGGTTATGTTGAGGGCTAGGGTTTGAGATCCGGTTAGGGTTCCGATTGGACCTAGGGTTAGTGTTATGTTGAGGGCGAGGGTTAGAGATCCGGTTAGGGTTCCGATTGGACCTAGGGTTAGGGTTATGTTGAGGAAGAGGGGTAGAGATCCTGTTAGGGTACCGATTGGACCTAGGGTTAGGGTTATGTTGAGGGCTATGGTTAGATATCCGGTTAGGGTTCCGATTGGACCTAGGGTTAGGGTTACGTTGAGGGCTAGGTTTAGATATCCATGTAGGGTTCCGATTGGTCGTAGGGTAGGGTTATGGTGAGGGCTAGGTTTAGAGATCCGGTTAGGGTTCCGATTGGACCTCGGGTTAGGGTTATGTTGAGGGCGAGGGGTAGAGATCCGGTTAGGGCTCGGATTGGTCCTAGGGTTAGGGTTATGTTGAGGGCTAGGGTTAGGGATCCGGTTAGGGTTCCGATTGGACCTAGGGTGAGGGTTATGTTGACGGCTAGGTATACAGACCTGGTTAGGGTTCCGATTGGACCTAGGGTTGGGGTTATGTTGAGGGCTAGGGTTAGAGATCCGGTAAGGGTTACGATTGGACCCAGGGTTAGCGTTGTGTTGAGGGCTAGGGTTAGAGATCCGGTTAGGATTCCGATTGGACCTAGGGTTATGGTTATGTTGAGGGCTAGGGTTAGAGTTCCGTTTAGGGTTCCGATTGGACCTAGGGTAGGGGTTATGTAGAGGGCTAGGGTTAGATATCCGGTTAGGGTTCTGATTGGACCTAGGGTTAGGGTTATGTTGAGGGCTAGGGTTAGAGTTCCAGTTAGAGTTCGGATTGGACCTAGGGTTAGGGTTATTTTGAGGGCGAGGGTTAGAGATCCGGTAAGGGTTACGATTGGACCCAGGGTTAGCGTTGTGTTGAGGGCTAGGGTTAGAGATCCGGTTAGGATTCCGATTGGACCTAGGGTTATGGTTATGTTGAGGGCTAGGGTTAGAGTTCCGTTTAGGGTTCCGATTGGACCTAGGGTAGGGGTTATGTAGAGGGCTAGGGTTAGATATCCGGTTAGGGTTCTGATTGGACCTAGGGTTAGGGTTATGTTGAGGGCTAGGGTTAGAGTTCCAGTTAGAGTTCGGATTGGACCTAGGGTTAGGGTTATGTTGAGGGCTAGGTACACAGATCAGGTTAGGTTTCCGATTGGACCTAAGGTTAGGGTTAGGTTGAGGGCTAGGGTTAGAGATCTGGTTAGGGTTCCGATGGGACCTAGGGTTAGGGTTATGTTGAGGGCTAGGTATACAGATCCCGTTAGGGTTCCGATTGGACCTAGGGTTAGGGTTACGTTGAGGAAGAGGGGTAGAGATCCTGTTAGGGTACCGATTGGACCTAGGGTTAGGGTTATGTTGAGGAAGAGGGGTAGAGATCCTGTTAGGGTTCCGAATGGACCTAGGGTTAGGGTTATGTTGAGGGCTAGATTTAGAGATCCGGTTAGGGTTCCGATTGGACCTCGGGTTAGGGTTATGTTGAGGACGAGGGGTAGAGATCCGGTTAGGGTTCGGATTGGTCCTAGGGTTAGGGTTATGTTGAGGGCTAGGCTTAGGGATCCGGTTAGGGATCCGATTGGACCTAGGGTTAGGGTTATGTTCAGGGCTACGTATACAGATCCCGTTAGGGTTCCGATTGGACCTAGGTTTAGGGTTATGTGGAGGGCTAGCGTTAGAGATCCGGTTAGGGTTCCGATTGGACCTAGGGTTAGGGTTATGTTGAGGGCTATGGTTAGATATCCGGTTATGGTTCTGATTGGACCTAGGGTTAGGGTTATGTTGAGGGCTAGGGTTAGAGATCCTGTTAGGGTACCGATTGGACATAGGGTTAGAGTTATGTAGAGGGCTAGGGTTAGATATCCGGTTAGGGTTCTGATTGGACCTAGGGTTAGGGTTACGTTGAGGGCTAGGGTTAGAGTTCCGGTTAGGGTTCGGATTGGACCTAGGGTTAGGGTTATTTTGAGGGCTAGGGTTAGAGTTCCGGTTAGGGTTCCGAATGGACCTAGGGTTAGGGTTATGTTGAGGGCTAGATTTAGAGATCCGGTTAGGGTTCCGATTGGACCTCGGGTTAGGGTTATGTTGAGGGCGAGGGGTAGAGATCCGGTTAGGGTTCGGATTGGTCCTAGGGTTAGGGTTATGTTGAGGGCTAGGGTTAGGAATCCGGTTAGGGTTCCGATTGGACCTAGGTTTAGGGTTATGTTGAGGGCTAGGTATACAGACACGGTTAGGGTTCCGATTGGACCTAGGGTTAGGGTTATGTTGAGGGCTAGGGTTAGAGATCTGGTTAGGGTTCCGATTGGACCTACGCTTAGGGTTATGTTGAGAGCGAGGGTTAGAGATCCGGTTAGGGTTCCGATTGGACCTAGGGTTAGGGTTATGTTGAGGGCTAGGGTTAGATATCCGGTTAGGGTTCCGATTGGACCTAGGGTTACGGTTATGTTGAGGGCTAGGGTTAGAGATCCGGTTAGGGTTCCGATTGGACCTAGGGTTAGGGTTATGTTGAGGGCTAGGGTTAGAGATCCGGTTAGGGTTCCGATTGGACCTAGGGTTAGGGTTATGTTGAGGGCGAGGGGTAGAGATACTGTTAGGGTTCCGATTGGACCTAGGCTTAGGTTTATGTTGAGGGCTAGGGTTAGATATGCATTTAGGGTTCCAATTGGACCTAGGGTTAGGTTTATGTTGAGGGCTAGGGTTAGAGTTCCGTTTAGGGTTCCGATTGGACCTAGGGTTAGGGTTATGTTGAGGGCTAGGGTTAAAGATCCGTTTAGGGTTCCGATTGGACCTAGGGTTAGGGTTATGTTGAGGGCTAGGGTTAGAGATCCGTTTAGGGTTCCGATTGGACCTAGGGTTAGGGTTATGTTGAGGGCGAGGGTTAGAGATCTGGTTCGGGTTCCGATGGGACCTAGGGTTAGGGTTATGTTGAGGGCTAGGGTTAGAGATCCGTTTAGGGTTCCGATTGGACCTAGGGTTAGGGTTATGTTGAGGGCGAGGGTTAGAGATCTGGTTAGGGTTCCGATGGGACCTAGGGTTAGGGTTATGTTGAGGGCGAGGGGTAGAGATCCGGTTAGGGTTCGGATTGGTCCTAGGGTTAGGGTTATGTTGAGGGCTAGGGTTAGGAATCCGGTTAGGGTTCCGATTGGACCTAGGTTTAGGGTTATGTTGAGGGCTAGGTATACAGACCCGGTTAGGGTTCCGATTGGACCTAGGGTTAGGGTTATATTGAGGGCTAGGGTTAGAGATCTGGTTAGGGTTCCGATTGGACCTAGGCTTAGGGTTATGTTGAGAGCGAGGGTTAGAGATCCGGTTAGGGTTCCGATTGGACCTAGGGTTAGGGTTATGTTGAGGGATAGGGTTAGATATCCGGTTAGGGTTCCGATTGGACCTAGGGTTACGGTTACGTTGAGGGCTAGGGTTAGAGATCCGGTTAGGGTTCCGATTGGACCTAGGGTTAGGGTTATGTTGAGGGCTAGGGTTAGAGATCCGGTTAGGGTTCCGATTGGACCTAGGGTTAGGGTTATGTTGAGGGCGAGGGGTAGAGATACTGTTAGGGTTCCGATTGGACCTAGGCTTAGGTTTATGTTGAGGGCTAGGGTTAGATATGCATTTAGGGTTCCAATTGGACCTAGGGTTAGGTTTATGTTGAGGGCTAGGGTTAGAGTTCCGTTTAGGGTTCCGATTGGACCTAGGGTTAGGGTTATGTTGAGGGCTAGGGTTAAAGATCCGTTTAGGGTTCAGATTGGACCTAGGGTTAGGGTTATGTTGAGGGCTAGGGTTAGAGATCCGTTTAGGGTTCCGATTGGACCTAGGGTTAGGGTTATGTTGAGGGCGAGGGTTAGAGATCTGGTTCGGGTTCCGATGGGACCTAGGGTTAGGGTTATGTTGAGGGCTAGGGTTAGAGATCCGTTTAGGGTTCCGATTGGACCTAGGGTTAGCGTTATGTTGAGGGCGAGGGTTAGAGATCCGGTTAGGGTTCCGATTGGACCTAGGGTTAGGGTTATGTTGAGGGCTGGGTATACAGATCCGGTTAGGGTTCCGATTGGACCTAGGGTTAGGGTTATGTTGAGGGCTAGGGTTAGAGATCCGGTTAGGGTTCCGATTGGACCTAGGGTTAGGGTTATGTTGAGGAAGAGGGGTAGAGATCCTATTAGGGTACCGATTGGACCTAGGGTTAGGGTTATGTTGAGGGCTATGGTTAGATATCCGGTTAGGGTTCCGATTGGACCTAGGGTTAGGGTTATGTTGAGGGCGAGGGTTAGAGATCTGGTTAGCGTTCCGATGGGACCTAGGGTTAGGGTTATGTTGAGGGCTAGGTATACAGATCCGGTTAGGGTTCCGATTGGACCTAGGGTTAGGGGTATGTTGAGGGCTAGGGTTAGAGATCCGGTTAGGGTTCCGATTGGACCTAGGGTTAGGGTTATGTTGATGGCTGGGGTTAGAGATCCGGTTAGGGTTCCGATTGGACCTAGGGTTAGGGTTATGTTGAGGAAGAGGGGTAGAGATCCTGTTAGGGTACCGATTGGACCTAAGGTTAGGGTTATGTAGAGGGCTAGTGTTAAATATCCGGTTAGGGTTCTGATTGGACCTAGGGTTAAGGTTATGTTGAGGGCTAGGGTTAGAGTTCCCGTTAGGGTTCGGATTGAACCTAGGGTTAGGGTTATTTTGAGGGCTAGGGTTAGTGTTCCGGTTAGGGTTCCGAATGGACCTAGGGTTAGGGTTATGTTGAGGGCTAGATTTAGAGATCCGGTTAGGGTTCCGATTGGACCTCGGGTTAGGGTTATGTTGAGGACGAGGGGTAGAGATCCGGTTAGGGTTCGGATTGGTCCTAGGGTTAGGGTTATGTTGAGGGCTAGTCTTAGGGATCCGGTTAGGGATCCGATTGGACCTAGGGTTAGGGTTATGTTCAGGGCTACGTATACAGATCCGGTTAGGGTTCCGATTGGACCTAGGGTGAGGGTTATGTGGAGGGCTAGCGTTAGAATTCCGGTTAGGATTCCGATTGGACCTAGGGTTAGGGTTATGTTGAGGGCTAGGTATACAGACCCGGTTAGGGTTCCGATTGGACCTAGGGTTAGGGTTATGTTGAAGGATAGGGTTAGAGATCTGGTTAGGGTTCCGATTGGACCTAGGCTTAGGGTTAGGTTGAGGAAGAGGGGTATAGATCCTGTTAGGGTACCGATTGGACCTAGGGTTAGGGTTATGTAGGGGGCTAGTGTTAAATATCCGGTTAGGGTTCTGATTGGACCTAGGGTTAGGGTTATGTTGAGGGCTAGGGTTAGAGTTCCGGTTAGGGTTCGGATTGGACCTAGGGTTAGGGTTATTTTGAGGACTAGGGTTAGTGTTCCGGTTAGGGTTCCGAATGGACCTAGGGTTAGGGTTATGTTGAGGGCTAGATTTAGAGATCCGGTTAGGGTTCCGATTGGACCTCGGGTTAGGGTTATGTTGAGGACGAGGGGTAGAGATCCGGTTAGGGTTCGGATTTGTCCTAGGGTTAGGGTTATGTTGAGGGCTAGGCTTAGGGATCCGGTTAGGGATCCGATTGGACCTAGGGTTAGGGTTATGTTCAGGGCTACGTATACAGATCCGGTTAGGGTTCCGATTGGACCTAGGGTTAGGGTTATGTGGAGGGCTAGCGTTAGAGTTCCGGTTAGGGTTCCGATTGGACCTAGGGTTAGGGTTATGTTGAGGGCTAGGTATACAGACCCGGTTAGGGTTCCGAGTGGACCTAGGGTTAGGGTTATGTTGAAGGATAGGGTTAGAGATCTGGTTAGGGTTCCGATTGGACCTAGGCTTAGGGTTATGTTGAGGGCGAGGGTTAGAGATCCGGTTAGGGTTCCGATTGGACCTAGGGTTACGGTTATGTTGAGGGCTAGGGTTAGATATCCGGTTAGGTTTACGATTGGACCTAGGGTTACGGTTATGTTGAGGGCTAGGGTTAGAGATCCGGTTAGGGTTCCGATTGGACCTAGGGTTAGGGTTATGTTGAGGGCTAGGGTTAGAGATCCGGTTAGGGTTCCGATTGGACCTAGGGTTAGGGTTATGTTGAGGGCGAGGGGTAGTGATACTGTTAGGGTTCCGATTGGACCTAGGCTTAGGTTTATGTTGAGGGCTAGGGTTAGATATGAATTTAGGGTTCCAATTGGACCTAGGGTTAGGTTTATGTTGAGGGCTAGGGTTAGAGTTCCGTTTAGGGTTCCGATTGTACCTAGGGTTAGGGTTATGTTGAGGGCTAGGGTTAAAGATCCGTTTAGGGTTCCGATTGGACCTAGGGTTAGAGTTATGTTGAGGGCGAGGGTTAGAGATCTGGTTAGGGTTCCGATGGGACCTAGGGTTAGGGTTATGTTGAGGGCTAGGTATACAGATCCGGTTAGGGTTCCGATTGGACCTAGGGTTAGGGGTATGTTGAGGGCTAGGGTTAGAGATCCGGTTAGGGTTCCGATTGGACCTAGGGTTAGGGTTATGTTGATGGCTGGGGTTAGAGATCCGGTTAGGGTTCCGATTGGACCTAGGGTTAGGGTTATGTTGAGGAAGAGGGGTAGAGATCCTGTTAGGGTACCGATTGGACCTAGGGTTAGGGTTATGTAGAGGGCTAGTGTTAGATATCCGGTTAGGGTTCTGATTGGACCTACGGTTAGGGTTATGTTGAGGGCTAGGGTTAGAGTTCCGGTTAGGTTTCGGATTGGACCTAGGGTTATGGTTATTTTGAGGGCTAGGGTTAGTGTTCCGGTTAGGTTCCGAATGGACCTAGGGTTAGGGTTATGTTGAGGGTTAGATTTAGAGATCCGGTTAGGGTTCCGATTGGACCTCGGGTTAGGGTTATGTTGAGGGCTAGGCTTAGGGATCCGGTTAGGGATCCGATTGGACCTAGGGTTAGGCTTATGTTCAGGGCTACGTATACAGATCCGGTTAGGGTTCCGATTGGACCTAGGGTTAGGGTTATGTGGAGGGCTAGCGTTAGAGATCCGGTTAGGGTTCCGATTGGACCTAGGGTTAGGGTTATGTTGAGGGCTATGGTTAGATATCCGGTTATGGTTCTGATTGGACCTAGGGTTAGGGTTATGTTGAGGGCTAGGGTTAGAGATCCTGTTCGGGTACCGATTGGACCTAGGGTTAGGGTTATGTAGAGGGATAGGGTTAGATATCCGGTTAGGGTTCTGATTGGACCTAGGGTTAGGGTTACGTTGAGGGCTAGGGTTAGAGTTCCGGTTAGGGTTCGGATTGGACCTAGGGTTAGGGTTATTTTGAGGGCTAGGGTTAGAGTTCCGGTTAGGGTTCCGAATGGACCTAGGGTTAGGGTTATGTTGAGGGCTAGATTTAGAGATCCGGTTAGGGTTCAGATTGGACCTCGGGTTAGGGTTATGTTGAGGGCGAGGGGTAGAGATCCGGTTAGGGTTCGGATTGGTCCTAGGGTTAGGGTTATGTGGAGGGCTAGGGTTAGGAACCCGGTTAGGGTTCCGATTGGACCTAGGGTTAGGGTTATGTTGAGGGCTAGGGTTAGAGATCTGGTTAGGGTTCCGATTGGACCTAGGCTTAGGGTTATGTTGAGGGCGAGGGTTAGAGATCCGGTTAGGGTTCCGATTGGACCTAGGGTTAGGGTTATGTTGAGGGCTAGGGTTAGATATCCGGTTAGGGTTCCGATTGGACCTAGGGTTACGGTTATGTTGAGGGCTAGGGTTAGAGATCCGGTTAGGGTTCCGATTGGACCTAGGGTTAGGGTTATGTTGAGGGCTAGGGTTAGAGATCCGGTTAGGCTTCCGATTGGACCTAGGGTTAGGGTTATGTTGAGGGCTAGGGTTAGATATCCGGTTAGGGTTCCGATTGGACCTAGGGTTAGGGTTATGTTGAGGGCTACGTATACAGATCGGGTTAGGGTACGATTGGTCCTAGGGTTAGGGTTATGTGGAGGGCTAGCGTTAGAGATCCGGTTAGGGTTCCGATTGGACCTAGGGTTAGGGTTATGTTGAGGGCGAGGGGTAGAGATACTGTTAGGGTTCCGATTGGACCTAGGCTTAGGTTTATGTTGAGGGCTAGGGTTAGATATGCATTTAGGGTTCCAATTGGACCTAGGGTTAGGTTTATGTTGAGGGCTAGGGTTAGAATTCCGTTTAGAGTTCCGATTGGTCCTAGGGTTAGGGTTATGTTGAGGGCTAGGGTTAGGAACCCGGTTAGGGTTCCGATTGGACCTAGGGTTAGGGTTATGTTGAGGGCTAGGGTTAGAGATCTGGTTAGGGTTCCGATTGGACCTAGGCTTAGGGTTATGTTGAGGGCGAGGGTTAGAGATCCGGTTAGGGTTCCGATTGGACCTAGGGTTAGGGTTATGTTGAGGGCTAGGGTTAGATATCCGGTTAGGGTTCCGATTGGACCTAGGGTTACGGTTATGTTGAGGGCTAGGGTTAGAGATCCGGTTAGGGTTCCGATTGGACCTAGGGTTAGGGTTATGTTGAGGGATAGGGTTAGAGAGACGGTTAGGGTTACGATTGGTCCTAGGGTAAGGGTTATGTTGAGGGCTAGGTTTAGAGATCCGGTTCTGGTTACCATTGGTCTGAGGCTTAGGGTTATGTTGAGGGCTAAGGTTAGACATCCCCTTAGGTTTACGATTGGACGTAGGCTTAGGTTTATGTTGAGGGCTAGGGTTAGAGAGATGGTTAGGGTTACGATTGGACCTAGGGTTAGGGTTACGTTGAGGGCTAGGGTTAGAGTTTCGGTTAGGGTTCGGATTGGACCTAGGGTTAGGGTTATTTTGAGGGCTAGGGTTAGAGTTCCGGTTAGGGTTCCGAATGGACCTAGGGTTAGGGTTATGTTGAGGGCTAGATTTAGAGATCCGGTTAGGGTTCCGATTGGACCTAGGGTTAGGGTTATGTTGAGGGCGAGGGGTAGAGATCCGGTTAGGGTTCGGATTGGTCCTAGGGTTAGGGTTATGTTGAGGGCTAGGGTTAGGAACCCGGTTAGGGTTCCGATTGGACCTAGGGTTAGGGTTATGTTGAGTGCTAGGTATACAGACCCGGTTAGTGTTCCGATTGGACCTAGGGTTAGGGTTATGTTGAGGGCTAGGGTTAGAGATCTGGTTAGGGTTCCGATTGGACCTAGGCTTAGGGTTATGTTGAGGGCGAGGGTTAGAGATCCGGTTAGGGTTCCGATTGGACCTAGGGTTAGGGTTATGTTGAGGGCTAGGGTTAGATATCCGGTTAGGGTTCCGATTGGACCTAGGGTTACGGTTATGTTGAGGGCTAGGGTTAGAGATCCGGTTAGGGTTCCGATTGGACCTAGGGTTAGGGTTATGTAGAGGGCTAGGGTTAGAGATCCGGTTAGGCTTCCGATTGGACCTAGGGTTAGGGTTATGTTGAGGGCTAGGGTTAGATATCCGGTTAGGGTTCCGATTGGACCTAGGGTTAGGGTTATGTTGAGGGCTACGTATACAGATCCGGTTAGGGTTCCGATTGGTCCTAGGGTTAGGGTTATGTGGAGGGCTAGCGTTAGAGATCCGGTTAGGGTTCCGATTGGACCTAGGGTTAAGGTTATGTTGAGGGCTATGGTTAGATATCCGGTTATGGTTCCGATTGGACCTAGGGATAGGGTTATGTTGACGTCTAGGGTTAGATATCCGTTTAGGGTTCCGATTGGACCTAGTGTTAGGTTTATGTTGAGGGCTAGGGTTAGAGATCCGTTTAGGGTTCCGATTGGACCTAGGGTTAGGGTTATGTTGAGGGCTATGGTTTGAGATCCGGTTAGAGTTCCGATTGGACCTAGGGTTAGGGTTATGTTGAGGGCGATGGGTAGAGGTCCTGTTAGGATTACGATTGGACCTAGGGTTAGGTTTAAGTTGAGGGCTAGGGTTAGAGTTCCGTTTAGGGTTCCGATTGGACCTAGGGTTAGGGTTATGTTGAGGGCTAGGGTTAGAGATCCGTTTAGGGTTCCGATTGGCCCTAGGGTTAGGGTTATGTTGAGGGCTAGGGTCAGAGATCCGGTTAGGGTTCCGATTGGACCTAGGGTTTGGGTTATGTTGAGGGCGAGGGTTAGAGATCCGGTTAGGGTTCGGATTGGTCCTAGGGTTAGGGTTATGTTCAGGGCTAGGGTTAGGGATCCGGTAAGGGTTACGATTGGACCCAGCGTTAGCGTTGTGTTGAGGCCTAGGGTTAGAGATCCGGTTAGGATTCCGATTGGACCTAGGGTTATGATTATGTTGAGGGCTAGGCTTAGAGATCCGGTTAGGGTTCCGATTGAACCTCAGGTTAGGGTTATGTTGAGGGCGAGGGGTAGAGATCCGGTTAGGGTTCGGATTGGTCCTAGGGTTAGGGTTATGTTGAGGGCTAGGGTTAGGGAACCAGTTAGGGTTCCGATTGGACCTAGGGTTAGGGTTATGTTGACGGCTAGGTATACAGACCTGGTTAGGGTTCCGATTGGACCTAGGTTTAGGGTTATGTTGAGGGCTAGGGTTAGAGTTCCGTTTAGGGTTCCGATTGGACCTAGGGTTAGGGTTATGTTGAGGGCTAGGTATACAGATCCGGTTAGGTTTCCGATTGGACCTAAGGTTAGGGTTAGATTGAGGGCTAGGGTTAGAGATCCGGTTAGGGTTCCGATTGGACCTAGGGTTAGGGTTATGTTGAGGGTTAGGGTTAGAGATCCGGTTAGGTTTCCGATTGGACCTAGGGTTAGGGTTATGTTGAGGGCTAAGTATACAGATCCGGTTAGTGTTCCGATTGGACCTAGTGTTAGGGTTATGTTGAGGACTAGGGTTAGAGATCCGGTTAGGGTTCCGATTGGACCTAGGGTTAGGGTTATGTTCAGGGCTAGGGTTAGAGATCCGGTTAGGGTTCCGATTGGACCTAGGGTTAGGGTTATGTTGAGGGCTAGGGTTTGAGATCCGGTTAGGGTTCCGATTGGACCTAGGGTTAGGGTTATGTTGAGGGCGAGGGTTAGAGATCCGGTTAGGGTTCCGATTGGACCTAGGGTTAGGGTTATGTTGTGGGCTAGGTATACAGATCCGGTTAGGGTTCCGATTGGACCTAGGGTTAGGGTTATGTTGAGGGCTAGGGTTAGAGATCCGGTTAGGGTTCCGATTGGACCTAGGGTTAGGGTTATGTTGAGGGCAAGGGTTAGAGATCCGGTTAGGGTTCCGATTGGACCTAGGGTTAGGGTTATGTTGAGGGCTTGGGTTAGACCTTCGGTTAGGGTTCCGATTGGACCTAGGGTTTTGGTTATGTTGAGGGCGAGGGTTAGAGATCCGGTTAGGGTTCCGATTGGACCTAGGGTTAGGGTTATGTTGAGGGCTAGGTATACAGATCCGGTTAGGGTTCCGATTGGACCTAGGGTTAGGGTTATGTTGAGGGCTAGGGTTAGAGATCCGGTCAGGGTTCCGATTGGACCTAGGGTTAGGGTTATGTTGAGGGCAAGGGTTAGAGATCCGGTTAGGGTTCCGATTGGACCTAGGGTTAGGGTTATGTTGAGGGCTGGGCTTAGAGATCCGGTTAGGGTTCCGATTGGACCTCGGGTTAGGGTTATGTTGAGGAAGAGGGGTAGAGTTCCTGTTAGGGTACCGATTGGACCTAGGGTTAGGGTTATGTTGAGGGCTATGGTTAGATATCCGGTTAGGGTTCCGATTGGACCTAGGGTTAGGGTTACTTTGAGGGCTAGGTTTAGATATCCATTTAGGGTTCCGATTGGTCCTAGGGTTAGGGTTATGTTGAGGGCTAGGTTTAGAGATCCGGTTAGGGTTCCGATTGGACCTCGGGTTAGGGTTATGTTGAGGGCGAGGGGTAGAGATCCGGTTGGGGCTCGGATTGGTCCTAGGGTTAGGGTTATGTTGAGGGCTAGGGTTAGGGATCCGGTTAGGGTTCCGATTGGACCTAGGGTTAGGGTTATGTTGACGGCTAGGTATACAGACCTGGTTAGGGTTCCGATTGGACCTAGGGTTAGGGTTATGTTGAGGGCTAGGGTTAGAGATCCGGTAAGGGTTACAATTGGACCCAGGGTTAGCGTTGTGTTGAGGGCTAGGGTTAGAGATCCGGTTAGGATTCCGATTGGACCTATGGTTATGGTTATGTTGAGGGCTAGGGTTAGAGTTCCGTTTAGGGTTCCGATTGGACCTAGGGTTAGGGTTATGTTGAAGGCTAGGGTTAGAGATCCGGTTACGTTTCCGATTGGACCTAGGGTTAGGGTTATGTTGAGGGCTAGGTATACAGATCCGGTTAGGTTTTCGATTGGACCTAAGGTTAGGGTTAGGTTGAGGGTAGGGTTAGAGATCCGGTTAGGGTTCCGATTGGACCTAGGGTTAGGGTTATTTTGAGGGTTAGGGTTAGAGATCCGGTTAGGTTTCCGATTGGACCTAGGGTTAGGGTTATTTTGAGGGCTAGTTATACAGATCCGGTTAGGGTTCCGATTGGACCTAGGGTTAGGGTTATGTTGAGGACTAGGGTTAGAGTTCCGGTTAGGGTTCCGATTAGACCTAGGGTTAGGGTTATGTTGAGGGCTCCGGTTTGAGATCCGGTTAGGGTTCCGATTGGAACTAGGGTTAGGGTTATGTTGAGGGCGATGGGTAGTGGTCCTGTTAGGGTTACGATTGGACCTAGGGTTAGGTTTATGTTGAGGGCTAGGGTTAGAGTTCCGTTTAGGGTTCCGATTGGACCTAGGGTTAGGGTTATGTTGAGGGCTAGGGTTAGAGATCCGTTTAGGGTTCCGATTGGCCCTAGGGTTAGGGTTATGTTGATGCCGAGGGTTAGAGATCCGGTTAGGGTTCCGATTGGACCTAGGGTTAGGGTTATGTTGAGGGCTAGGTATACAGATCCGGTTAGGGTTCCGATTGGACCTAGGGTTAGGGTTATGTTGAGGGCTAGGGTTAGAGATCCGGTTAGGGTTCCGATTGGACCAAGGGTTAGGGTTATGTTGAGGGCAAGGGTTAGAGATCCGGTTAGGGTTCCGATTGGACCTAGGGTTAGGGTTATGTTGAGGGCTGGGGTTAGAGATCCGGTTAGGGTTCCGATTGGACCTAGGGTTAGGGTTATGTTGAGGAAGAGGGGTAGAGATCCTGTTAGGGTACCGATTGGACCTAGGGTTAGGGTTATGTTGAGGGCTATGGTTAGATATCCGGTTAGGGTTCCGATTGGACCTAGGGTTAGGGTTACGTTGAGGGCTAGGTTTAGATATCCATGTAGGGTTCCGATTGGTCCTAGGGTTAGGGTTATGTTGAGGGCTAGGTTTAGAGATCCGGTTAGGGTTCCGATTGGACCTCGGGTTAGGGTTATGTTGAGGGCTAGGGTTAGGGATCCGGTTAGGGTTCCGATTGGACCTAGGGTTAGGGTTATGTTGACGGCTAGGTATACAGACCTGGTTAGGGTTCCGATTGGACCTAGGTTTAGGGTTATGTTGAGGGCTAGGGTTAGAGTTCCGTTTAGGGTTCCGATTGGACCTAGGGTTAGGGTTATGTTGAGGGCTAGGTATACAGATCCGGTTAGGTTTCCGATTGGACCTAAGGTTAGGGTTAGATTGAGGGCTAGGGTTAGAGATCCGGTTAGGGTTCCGATTGGACCTAGGGTTAGGGTTATGTTGAGGGTTAGGGTTAGAGATCCGGTTAGGTTTCCGATTGGACCTAGGGTTAGGGTTATGTTGAGGGCTAAGTATACAGATCCGGTTAGTGTTCCGATTGGACCTAGTGTTAGGGTTATGTTGAGGACTAGGGTTAGAGATCCGGTTAGGGTTCCGATTGGACCTAGGGTTAGGGTTATGTTCAGGGCTAGGGTTAGAGATCCGGTTAGGGTTCCGATTGGACCTAGGGTTAGGGTTATGTTGAGGGCTAGGGTTTGAGATCCGGTTAGGGTTCCGATTGGACCTAGGGTTAGGGTTATGTTGAGGGCGAGGGTTAGAGATCCGGTTAGGGTTCCGATTGGACCTAGGGTTAGGGTTATGTTGTGGGCTAGGTATACAGATCCGGTTAGGGTTCCGATTGGACCTAGGGTTAGGGTTATGTTGAGGGCTAGGGTTAGAGATCCGGTTAGGGTTCCGATTGGACCTAGGGTTAGGGTTATGTTGAGGGCAAGGGTTAGAGATCCGGTTAGGGTTCCGATTGGACCTAGGGTTAGGGTTATGTTGAGGGCTTGGGTTAGACCTTCGGTTAGGGTTCCGATTGGACCTAGGGTTTTGGTTATGTTGAGGGCGAGGGTTAGAGATCCGGTTAGGGTTCCGATTGGACCTAGGGTTAGGGTTATGTTGAGGGCTAGGTATACAGATCCGGTTAGGGTTCCGATTGGACCTAGGGTTAGGGTTATGTTGAGGGCTAGGGTTAGAGATCCGGTCAGGGTTCCGATTGGACCTAGGGTTAGGGTTATGTTGAGGGCAAGGGTTAGAGATCCGGTTAGGGTTCCGATTGGACCTAGGGTTAGGGTTATGTTGAGGGCTGGGCTTAGAGATCCGGTTAGGGTTCCGATTGGACCTCGGGTTAGGGTTATGTTGAGGAAGAGGGGTAGAGTTCCTGTTAGGGTACCGATTGGACCTAGGGTTAGGGTTATGTTGAGGGCTATGGTTAGATATCCGGTTAGGGTTCCGATTGGACCTAGGGTTAGGGTTACTTTGAGGGCTAGGTTTAGATATCCATTTAGGGTTCCGATTGGTCCTAGGGTTAGGGTTATGTTGAGGGCTAGGTTTAGAGATCCGGTTAGGGTTCCGATTGGACCTCGGGTTAGGGTTATGTTGAGGGCGAGGGGTAGAGATCCGGTTGGGGCTCGGATTGGTCCTAGGGTTAGGGTTATGTTGAGGGCTAGGGTTAGGGATCCGGTTAGGGTTCCGATTGGACCTAGGGTTAGGGTTATGTTGACGGCTAGGTATACAGACCTGGTTAGGGTTCCGATTGGACCTAGGGTTAGGGTTATGTTGAGGGCTAGGGTTAGAGATCCGGTAAGGGTTACAATTGGACCCAGGGTTAGCGTTGTGTTGAGGGCTAGGGTTAGAGATCCGGTTAGGATTCCGATTGGACCTATGGTTATGGTTATGTTGAGGGCTAGGGTTAGAGTTCCGTTTAGGGTTCCGATTGGACCTAGGGTTAGGGTTATGTTGAAGGCTAGGGTTAGAGATCCGGTTACGTTTCCGATTGGACCTAGGGTTAGGGTTATGTTGAGGGCTAGGTATACAGATCCGGTTAGGTTTTCGATTGGACCTAAGGTTAGGGTTAGGTTGAGGGTAGGGTTAGAGATCCGGTTAGGGTTCCGATTGGACCTAGGGTTAGGGTTATTTTGAGGGTTAGGGTTAGAGATCCGGTTAGGTTTCCGATTGGACCTAGGGTTAGGGTTATTTTGAGGGCTAGTTATACAGATCCGGTTAGGGTTCCGATTGGACCTAGGGTTAGGGTTATGTTGAGGACTAGGGTTAGAGTTCCGGTTAGGGTTCCGATTAGACCTAGGGTTAGGGTTATGTTGAGGGCTCCGGTTTGAGATCCGGTTAGGGTTCCGATTGGAACTAGGGTTAGGGTTATGTTGAGGGCGATGGGTAGTGGTCCTGTTAGGGTTACGATTGGACCTAGGGTTAGGTTTATGTTGAGGGCTAGGGTTAGAGTTCCGTTTAGGGTTCCGATTGGACCTAGGGTTAGGGTTATGTTGAGGGCTAGGGTTAGAGATCCGTTTAGGGTTCCGATTGGCCCTAGGGTTAGGGTTATGTTGATGCCGAGGGTTAGAGATCCGGTTAGGGTTCCGATTGGACCTAGGGTTAGGGTTATGTTGAGGGCTAGGTATACAGATCCGGTTAGGGTTCCGATTGGACCTAGGGTTAGGGTTATGTTGAGGGCTAGGGTTAGAGATCCGGTTAGGGTTCCGATTGGACCAAGGGTTAGGGTTATGTTGAGGGCAAGGGTTAGAGATCCGGTTAGGGTTCCGATTGGACCTAGGGTTAGGGTTATGTTGAGGGCTGGGGTTAGAGATCCGGTTAGGGTTCCGATTGGACCTAGGGTTAGGGTTATGTTGAGGAAGAGGGGTAGAGATCCTGTTAGGGTACCGATTGGACCTAGGGTTAGGGTTATGTTGAGGGCTATGGTTAGATATCCGGTTAGGGTTCCGATTGGACCTAGGGTTAGGGTTACGTTGAGGGCTAGGTTTAGATATCCATGTAGGGTTCCGATTGGTCCTAGGGTTAGGGTTATGTTGAGGGCTAGGTTTAGAGATCCGGTTAGGGTTCCGATTGGACCTCGGGTTAGGGTTATGTTGAGGGCTAGGGTTAGGGATCCGGTTAGGGTTCCGATTGGACCTAGGGTTAGGGTTATGTTGACGGCTAGGTATACAGACCTGGTTAGGGTTCCGATTGGACCTAAGGTTAGGGTTATGTTGAGGGCTAGGGTTAGAGATCCGGTAAGGGTTACGATTGGACCCAGGGTTAGCGTTGTGTTGAGGGCTAGGGTTAGAGATCCGGTTAGGATTCCGATTGGACCTAGGGTTATGATTATGTTGAGGGCTAGGGTTAGAGATCCGGTTACGTTTCCGATTGGACATAGGGTTAGGGTTATGTTGAGGGCTAGGTATACAGATCCGGTTAGGTTTCCGATTGGACCTAAGGTTAGGGTTAGGTTGAGCGCTAGGTTTAGAGATCCGGTTAGGGTTCTGATTGGACCTAGGGTTAGGGTTATGTTGAGGGTTAGGGTTAGAGATCCGGTTAGGTTTCCGATTGGACCTAGGGTTAGGGTTATGTTGAGGGCTAGCTATACAGATCCGGTTAGGGTTCCGATTGGACCTAGGGTTAGGGTTATGTGGAGGACTAGGGTTAGAGATCCGGTTAGGGTTCCGATTGGACCTAGGGTTAGGGTTATGTTGAGGGCTAGGGTTAGAGATCCGGTTAGGGTTCCGATTTGACCTAGGGTTAGGGTTATGTTGAGGGCTAGGGTTAGGGATCCGGTTAGGGTTCCGATTGGACCTAGGGTTAGGGTTATGTTGAGGGCTAGGTTTAGATATCCGGTTAGGGTTCCGATTGGGCCTCGGGTTAGGGTTATGTTGAGGGCGAGGGGTAGAGATCCGGTTAGGGTTCGGATTGGTCCTAGGGTTAGGGTTATGTTGAGGGCTAGGGTTAGGGATCCGGTTAGGGTTCCGATTGGACCTAGGGTTAGGGTTATGTTGAGGGCTAGGGTTAGATATCCATTTAGTGTTCCAATTGGACCTAGGGTTAGGTTTATGTTGAGGGCTAGGGTTAGAGTTCAGTTTAGGGTTCCGATTGGACCTAGGCTTAGGGTTATGTTGAGGCCTAGGGTTAGAGATCCGTTTAGGGTTCCGATTGGACCTAGGGTTAGGGTTATGTTGAGGGCTAGGGTTAGAGGTCCGGTTAGGGTTCCGATTGGACCTAGGGTTAGGGTTATGTTTAGGGCGAGGGTTAGAGATCTGGTTAGGGTTGCGATGGGACCTAGGGTTAGGGTTATGTTGAGGGCTAGGTATACAGATCCGGTTAGGGTTCTGATTGGACCTAGGGTTAGGGGTATGTTGAGGGCTAGGGTTAGAGATCCGGTTAGGGTTCCGATTGGACCTAGGGTTAGGGTTATGTTGAAGAAGAGGGGTAGAGATCCGGTTAGGGTTCCGATTGGACCTAGGGTTAGGGTTATGTTGAGGGCTAGGGTTAGAGATCCGGTTCGGGTTCAGATTGGACCTAGGGTTAGGGTTATGTTGAGGGCTAGGGTTAGATATCCGGTTAGGGTTCGGATTGGACCTAGGGTTAGGGTTATGGTGAGGGCTACGTATACAGATCCGGTTAGGGTTCCGATTGGACCTAGGGTTAGGGTTATGTGGAGGGCTAGCGTTAGAGATCCGGTTAGGGTTCCGATTGGACCTAGGGTTAGGGTTATGTAGAGGGCTAGGGTTAGATATCCGGTTAGGGTTCTGATTGGACCTAAGGTTAGGGTTATGTTGAGGGCTAGGGTTAGAGTTCCGGTTAGGGTTCGGATTGGACCTAGGATTAGGGTTATTTTGAGGGCTAGGGTTAGTGTTCCGGTTAGGGTTCCGAATGGACCTAGGGTTAGGGTTATGTTGAGGGCTAGATTTAGAGTTCCGGTTAGGGTTCCGATTGGACCTCGGGTTAGGGTTATGTTGAGGACGAGGGGTAGAGATCCGGTTAGGGTTGGGATTGCTCCTAGGGTTAGGGTTATGTTGAGGGCTAGGGTTAGGGATCCGGTTAGGGATCCGATTGGACCTAGGGTTAGGGTTATGTTGAGGGCTAGGTATACAGACCCGGTTAGGGTTCCGATTGGACCTAAGGTTAGGGTTAGGTTGAGCGCTAGGGTTAGAGATCCGGTTAGGGTTCTGATTGGACCTAGGGTTAGGGTTATGTTGAGGGTTAGGGTTAGAGATCCGGTTAGGTTTCCGATTGGACCTAGGGTTAGGGTTATGTTGAGGGCTAGCTATACAGATCCGGTTAGGGTTCCGATTGGACCTAGGGTTAGGGTTATGTGGAGGACTAGGGTTAGAGATCCGGTTAGGGTTCCGATTGGACCTAGGGTTAGGGTTATGTTGAGGGCTAGGGTTAGAGATCCGGTTAGGGTTCCGATTTGACCTAGGGTTAGGGTTATGTTGAGGGCTAGGGTTAGGGATCCGGTTAGGGCTCCGATTGGACCTAGGGTTAGGGTTATGTTGAGGGCTAGGTTTAGATATCCGGTTAGGGTTCCGATTGGGCCTCGGGTTAGGGTTATGTTGAGGGCGAGGGGTAGAGATCCGGTTAGGGTTCGGATTGGTCCTAGGGTTAGGGTTATGTTGAGGGCTAGGGTTAGGGATCCGGTTAGGGTTCCGATTGGACCTAAGGTTAGGGTTATGTTGAGGGCTAGGGTTAGATATACATTTAGTGTTCCAATTGGACCTAGGGTTAGGTTTATGTTGAGGGCTAGGGTTAGAGTTCAGTTTAGGGTTCCGATTGGACCTAGGGTTAGGGTTATGTTGAGGCCTAGGGTTAGAGATCCGTTTAGGGTTCCGATTGGACCTAGGGTTAGGGTTATGTTGAGGGCTAGGGTTAGAGATCCGGTTAGGGTTCCGATTGGACCTAGGGTTAGGGTTATGTTTAGGGCGAGGGTTAGAGATCTGGTTAGGGTTGCGATGGGACCTAGTGTTAGGGTTATGTTGAGGGCTAGGTATACAGATCCGGTTAGGGTTCCGATTGGACCTAGGGTTAGGGGTATGTTGATGGCTAGGGTTAGAGATCCGGTTAGGGTTCCGATTGGACCTAGGGTTAGGGTTATGTTGAGGAAGAGGGGTAGAGATCCTGTTAGGGTACCGATTGGACCTAGGGTTAGGGTTATGTAGAGGGCTAGGGTTAGATATCCGGTTAGGGTTCTGATTGGACCTAGGGTTAGGGTTATGTTGAGGGCTAGGGTTAGAGTTCCGGTTAGGGTTCGGATTGGACCTAGGGTTCGGGTTATTTTGAGGGCTAGGGTTCGTGTTCCGGTTAGGGTTCCGAATGGACCTAGGGTTAGGGTAATGTTGAGGGCTAGATTTAGAGATCCGGTTAGGGTTCCGATTGGACCTCGGGTTAGGGTTATGTTGAGGACGAGGGGTAGAGATCCGGTTAGGGTTAGGATTGGTCCTAGGGTTAGGGTTATGTTGAGGGCTAGGGTTAGAGATCCGGTTCGGGTTCAGATTGGACCTAGGGTTAGGGTTATGTTGAGGGCTAGGGTTAGATATCCGGTTAGGGTTCGGATTGGACCTAGGGTTAGGGTTATGGTGAGGGCTACGTATACAGATCCGGTTAGGGTTCCGATTGGACCTAGGGTTAGGGTTATGTGGAGGGCTAGCGTTAGACATCCGGTTAGGGTTCCGATTGGACCTAGGGTTAGGGTTATGTAGAGGGCTAGGGTTAGATATCCGGTTAGGGTTCTGATTGGACCTAAGGTTAGGGTTATGTTGAGGGCTAGGGTTAGAGTTCCGGTTAGGGTTCGGATTGGACCTAGGGTTAGGGTTATTTTGAGGGCTAGGGTTAGTGTTCCGGTTAGGGTTCCGAATGGACCTAGGGTTAGGGTTATGTTGAGGGCTAGATTTAGAGTTCCGGTTAGGGTTCCGATTGGACCTCGGGTTAGGGTTATGTTGAGGACGAGGGGTAGAGATCCGGTTAGCGTTGGGATTGCTCCTAGGGTTAGGGTTATGTTGAGGGCTAGGGTTAGGGATCCGGTTAGGGATCCGATTGGACCTAGGGTTAGGGTTATGTTGAGGGCTAGGTATACAGACCCGGTTAGGGTTCCGATTGGACCTAAGGTTAGGGTTAGGTTGAGCGCTAGGGTTAGAGATCCGGTTAGGGTTCTGATTGGACCTAGGGTTAGGGTTATGTTGAGGGTTAGGGTTAGAGATCCGGTTAGGTTTCCGATTGGACCTAGGGTTAGGGTTATGTTGAGGGCTAGCTATACAGATCCGGTTAGGGTTCCGATTGGACCTAGGGTTAGGGTTATGTGGAGGACTAGGGTTAGAGATCCGGTTAGGGTTCCGATTGGACCTAGGGTTAGGGTTATGTTGAGGGCTAGGGTTAGAGATCCGGTTAGGGTTCCGATTTGACCTAGGGTTAGGGTTATGTTGAGGGCTAGGGTTAGGGATCCGGTTAGGGTTCCGATTGGACCTAGGGTTAGGGTTATGTTGAGGGCTAGGTTTAGATATCCGGTTAGGGTTCCGATTGGGCCTCGGGTTAGGGTTATGTTGAGGGCGAGGGGTAGAGATCCGGTTAGGGTTCGGATTGGTCCTAGGGTTAGGGTTATGTTGAGGGCTAGGGTTAGGGATCCGGTTAGGGTTCCGATTGGACCTAAGGTTAGGGTTATGTTGAGGGCTAGGGTTAGATATACATTTAGTGTTCCAATTGGACCTAGGGTTAGGTTTATGTTGAGGGCTAGGGTTAGAGTTCAGTTTAGGGTTCCGATTGGACCTAGGGTTAGGGTTATGTTGAGGAAGAGGGGTAGAGATCCTGTTAGGGTACCGATTGGACCTAGGGTTAGGGTTATGTAGAGGGCTAGGGTTAGATATCCGGTTAGGGTTCTGATTGGACCTAGGGTTAGGGTTATGTTGAGGGCTAGGGTTAGAGTTCCGGTTAGGGTTCGGATTGGACCTAGGGTTCGGGTTATTTTGAGGGCTAGGGTTCGTGTTCCGGTTAGGGTTCCGAATGGACCTAGGGTTAGGGTAATGTTGAGGGCTAGATTTAGAGATCCGGTTAGGGTTCCGATTGGACCTCGGGTTAGGGTTATGTTGAGGACGAGGGGTAGAGATCCGGTTAGGGTTAGGATTGGTCCTAGGGTTAGGGTTATGTTGAGGGCTAGGGTTAGAGATCCGGTTCGGGTTCAGATTGGACCTAGGGTTAGGGTTATGTTGAGGGCTAGGGTTAGATATCCGGTTAGGGTTCGGATTGGACCTAGGGTTAGGGTTATGGTGAGGGCTACGTATACAGATCCGGTTAGGGTTCCGATTGGACCTAGGGTTAGGGTTATGTGGAGGGCTAGCGTTAGAGATCCGGTTAGGGTTCTGATTGGACCTAGGGTTAGGGTTATGTTGAGGGCTAGGGTTACAGTTCCGGTTAGGGTTCGGATTGGACCTAGGGTTCGGGTTATTTTGAGGGCTAGGGTTCGTGTTCCGGTTAGGGTTCCGAATGGACCTAGGGTTAGGGTAATGTTGAGGGCTAGATTTAGAGATCCGGTTAGGGTTCCGATTGGACCTCGGGTTAGGGTTATGTTGAGGACGAGGGGTAGAGATCCGGTTAGGGTTAGGATTGGTCCTAGGGTTAGGGTTATGTTGAGGGCTAGGGTTAGAGATCCGGTTCGGGTTCAGATTGGACCTAGGGTTAGGGTTATGTTGAGGGCTAGGGTTAGATATCCGGTTAGGGTTCGGATTGGACCTAGGGTTAGGGTTATGGTGAGGGCTACGTATACAGATCCGGTTAGGGTTCCGATTGGACCTAGGGTTAGGGTTATGTGGAGGGCTAGCGTTAGAGATCCGGTTAGGGTTCCGATTGGACCTAGGGTTAGGGTTATGTAGAGGGCTAGGGTTAGATATCCGGTTAGGGTTCTGATTGGACCTAAGGTTAGGGTTATGTTGAGGGCTAGGGTTAGAGTTCCGGTTAGGGTTCGGATTGGACCTAGGGTTAGGGTTATGTTGAGGGCTAGATTTAGAGTTCCGGTTAGGGTTCCGATTGGACCTCGGGTTAGGGTTATGTTGAGGACGAGGGGTAGAGATCCGGTTAGGGTTGGGATTGCTCCTAGGGTTAGGGTTATGTTGAGGGCTAGGGTTAGGGATCCGGTTAGGGATCCGATTGGACCTAGGGTTAGGGTTATGTTGAGGGCTAGGTATACAGACCCGGTTAGGGTTCCGATTGGACCTAGGGTAGGGTTATATTGAGGGCTAGGGTTAGAGATCTGGTTAGGGTTCCGATTGGACCTAGGGTTAGGGTTATGTTGAGGGCGAGGGTTAGAGATCCGGTTAGGGTTCCGATTGGACCTAGGGTTAGGGTTATGTTGAGGGCTAGGATTAGAGATCCGGTTAGGGTTCCGATTGGACCTAGGGTTAGGGTTATGTTGAGGGCTAGGGTTAGATATCCGGTTAGGGTTCTGATTGGACCTAAGGTTAGGGTTATGTTGAGGGCTAGGGTTAGAGTTCCGGTTAGGGTTCGGATTGGACCTAGGGTTAGGGTTATTTTGAGGGCTAGGGTTAGTGTTCCGGTTAGGGTTCCGAATGGACCTAGGGTTAGGGTTATGTTGAGGGCTAGATTTAGAGTTCCGGTTAGGGTTCCGATTGGACCTCGGGTTAGGGTTATGTTGAGGACGAGGGGTAGAGATCCGGTTAGCGTTGGGATTGCTCCTAGGGTTAGGGTTATGTTGAGGGCTAGGGTTAGGGATCCGGTTAGGGATCCGATTGGACCTAGGGTTAGGGTTATGTTGAGGGCTAGGTATACAGACCCGGTTAGGGTTCCGATTGGACCTAAGGTTAGGGTTAGGTTGAGCGCTAGGGTTAGAGATCCGGTTAGGGTTCTGATTGGACCTAGGGTTAGGGTTATGTTGAGGGTTAGGGTTAGAGATCCGGTTAGGTTTCCGATTGGACCTAGGGTTAGGGTTATGTTGAGGGCTAGCTATACAGATCCGGTTAGGGTTCCGATTGGACCTAGGGTTAGGGTTATGTGGAGGACTAGGGTTAGAGATCCGGTTAGGGTTCCGATTGGACCTAGGGTTAGGGTTATGTTGAGGGCTAGGGTTAGAGATCCGGTTAGGGTTCCGATTTGACCTAGGGTTAGGGTTATGTTGAGGGCTAGGGTTAGGGATCCGGTTAGGGTTCCGATTGGACCTAGGGTTAGGGTTATGTTGAGGGCTAGGTTTAGATATCCGGTTAGGGTTCCGATTGGGCCTCGGGTTAGGGTTATGTTGAGGGCGAGGGGTAGAGATCCGGTTAGGGTTCGGATTGGTCCTAGGGTTAGGGTTATGTTGAGGGCTAGGGTTAGGGATCCGGTTAGGGTTCCGATTGGACCTAAGGTTAGGGTTATGTTGAGGGCTAGGGTTAGATATACATTTAGTGTTCCAATTGGACCTAGGGTTAGGTTTATGTTGAGGGCTAGGGTTAGAGTTCAGTTTAGGGTTCCGATTGGACCTAGGGTTAGGGTTATGTTGAGGAAGAGGGGTAGAGATCCTGTTAGGGTACCGATTGGACCTAGGGTTAGGGTTATGTAGAGGGCTAGGGTTAGATATCCGGTTAGGGTTCTGATTGGACCTAGGGTTAGGGTTATGTTGAGGGCTAGGGTTAGAGTTCCGGTTAGGGTTCGGATTGGACCTAGGGTTCGGGTTATTTTGAGGGCTAGGGTTCGTGTTCCGGTTAGGGTTCCGAATGGACCTAGGGTTAGGGTAATGTTGAGGGCTAGATTTAGAGATCCGGTTAGGGTTCCGATTGGACCTCGGGTTAGGGTTATGTTGAGGACGAGGGGTAGAGATCCGGTTAGGGTTAGGATTGGTCCTAGGGTTAGGGTTATGTTGAGGGCTAGGGTTAGAGATCCGGTTCGGGTTCAGATTGGACCTAGGGTTAGGGTTATGTTGAGGGCTAGGGTTAGATATCCGGTTAGGGTTCGGATTGGACCTAGGGTTAGGGTTATGGTGAGGGCTACGTATACAGATCCGGTTAGGGTTCCGATTGGACCTAGGGTTAGGGTTATGTGGAGGGCTAGCGTTAGAGATCCGGTTAGGGTTCTGATTGGACCTAGGGTTAGGGTTATGTTGAGGGCTAGGGTTACAGTTCCGGTTAGGGTTCGGATTGGACCTAGGGTTCGGGTTATTTTGAGGGCTAGGGTTCGTGTTCCGGTTAGGGTTCCGAATGGACCTAGGGTTAGGGTAATGTTGAGGGCTAGATTTAGAGATCCGGTTAGGGTTCCGATTGGACCTCGGGTTAGGGTTATGTTGAGGACGAGGGGTAGAGATCCGGTTAGGGTTAGGATTGGTCCTAGGGTTAGGGTTATGTTGAGGGCTAGGGTTAGAGATCCGGTTCGGGTTCAGATTGGACCTAGGGTTAGGGTTATGTTGAGGGCTAGGGTTAGATATCCGGTTAGGGTTCGGATTGGACCTAGGGTTAGGGTTATGGTGAGGGCTACGTATACAGATCCGGTTAGGGTTCCGATTGGACCTAGGGTTAGGGTTATGTGGAGGGCTAGCGTTAGAGATCCGGTTAGGGTTCCGATTGGACCTAGGGTTAGGGTTATGTAGAGGGCTAGGGTTAGATATCCGGTTAGGGTTCTGATTGGACCTAAGGTTAGGGTTATGTTGAGGGCTAGGGTTAGAGTTCCGGTTAGGGTTCGGATTGGACCTAGGGTTAGGGTTATGTTGAGGGCTAGATTTAGAGTTCCGGTTAGGGTTCCGATTGGACCTCGGGTTAGGGTTATGTTGAGGACGAGGGGTAGAGATCCGGTTAGGGTTGGGATTGCTCCTAGGGTTAGGGTTATGTTGAGGGCTAGGGTTAGGGATCCGGTTAGGGATCCGATTGGACCTAGGGTTAGGGTTATGTTGAGGGCTAGGTATACAGACCCGGTTAGGGTTCCGATTGGACCTAGGGTAGGGTTATATTGAGGGCTAGGGTTAGAGATCTGGTTAGGGTTCCGATTGGACCTAGGGTTAGGGTTATGTTGAGGGCGAGGGTTAGAGATCCGGTTAGGGTTCCGATTGGACCTAGGGTTAGGGTTATGTTGAGGGCTAGGATTAGAGATCCGGTTAGGGTTCCGATTGGACCTAGGGTTAGGGTTATGTTGAGGGCTAGGGTTAGATATCCGGTTAGGGTTACGATTGGACCTAGGGTTAGTGTTATGTTGAGGGCTACGTATACAGATCCGGTTAGGGTTCCGATTGGACCTAGGGTTAGGGTTATGTGGAGGGCTAGCGTTAGAGATCCGGTTAGGGTTCCGATTGGACCTAGGGTTAGGGTTATGTTGAGGGCTATGGTTAGATATCCTGTTATGGTTCCGATTGGACCTAGGGTTAGGGTTATGTTGACGTCTAGGGTTAGATATCCGTTTAGGGTTCCGATTGGACCTAGGGTTAGGTTTATGTTGAAGGCTAGGGTTAGAGATCCGTTTAGCGTTCCGATTGGACCTAGGGTTAGGGTTACGTTGAGGGCTCCGGTTTGAGATCCGGTTAGGGTTCCGATTGGAACTAGGGTTAGGGTTATGTTGAGGGCGATGGGTAGTGGTCCTGTTAGGGTTACGATTGGACCTAGTGTTAGGTTTATGTTGAGGGCTAGGGTTAGAGTTCCGTTTAGGGTTCCGATTGGACCTAGGGTTAGGGTTATGTTGAGGGCTAGGGTTAGAGATCCGTTTAGGGTTCCGATTGGCCCTAGGGTTAGGGTTATGTTGATGGCGAGGCTTAGAGATCCGGTTAGGGTTCCGATTGGACCTAGGGTTAGGGTTATGTTGAGGGCTAGGTATACAATCCGGTTAGGGTTCCGATTGGACCTAGGGTTAGGGTTATGTTGAGGGCTAGGGTTAGAGATCCGGTTAGGGTTCCGATTGGACCTAGGGTTAGGGTTATGTTGAGGGCAAGGGTTAGAGATCCGGTTAGGGTTCCGATTGGACCTAGGGTTAGGGTTATGTTGAGGGCTGGGGTTAGAGATCCGGTTAGGGTTCCGATTGGACCTAGGGTTAGGGTTATGTTGAGGAAGAGGGGTAGAGATCCTGTTAGGGTACCGATTGGACCTAGGGTTAGGGTTATGTTGAGGGCTATGGTTATATATCCGGTTAGGGTTCCGATTGGACCTAGGGTTAGGGTTACGTTGAGGGCTAGGTTTAGATATCCATGTAGTGTTCCGATTGGTTCTAGGGTTAGGGTTATGTTGAGGGCTAGGTTTAGAGATCCGGTTAGGGTTCCGATTGGACCTTGGGTTAGGGTTATGTTGAGGGCGAGGGGTAGAGATCCGATTAGGGCTCGGATTGGTCCTAGGGTTAGGGTTATGTTGAGGGCTAGGGTTAGGGATCCGGTTAGGGTTCCGATTGGACCTAGGGTTAGGGTTATGTTGACGGCTAGGTATACAGACCTGGTTAGGGTTCCGATTGGACCTAGGGTTAGGGTTATGTTGAGGGCTAGGGTTAGAGATCCGGTAAGGGTTACGATTGGACCCAGGGTTAGCGTTGTGTTGAGGGCTAGGGTTAGAGATCCGGTTAGGATTCCGATTGGACCTAGGGTTATGATTATGTTGAGGGCTAGGGTTAGAGATCCGGTTACGTTTCCGATTGGACCTAGGGTTAGGGTTATGTTGAGGGCTAGATATACAGATCCGGTTAGGTTTCCGATTGGACCTAAGGTTAGGGTTAGGTTGAGCGCTAGGGTTAGAGATCCGGTTAGGGTTCTGATTGGACCTAGGGTTAGGGTTATGTTGAGGGCTAGGGTTAGAGTTCCGGTTAGGGTTCGGATTGGACCTAAGGTTAGGGTTATTTTGAGGGCTAGGGTTAGTGTTCCAGTTAGGGTTCCGAATGGACCTAGGGTTAGGGTTATGTTGAGGGCTAGATTTAGAGTTCCGGTTAGGGTTCCGATTGGACCTCGGGTTAGGGTTATGTTGAGGACGAGGGGTAGAGATCCGGTTAGGGTCGGATTGGTCCTAGGGTTAGGGTTATGTTGAGGGCTAGGGTTAGGGATCCGGTTAGGGATTCGATTGGACCTAGGGTTAGGGTTATGTTGAGGGCTAGGTATACAGACCCGGTTAGGGTTCCGATAGGACCTAGGGTAGGGTTATATTGAGGGCTAGGGTTAGAGATCCGGTTAGGGTTCCGATTGGACCTAGGGATAGGGTTATGTTGAGGGCTAGGGTTAGAGATCCGGTTAGGGTTCCGATTGGACCTAGGGATAGGGTTATGTTGAGGGCTAGGGTTAGAGATCCGGTTAGGGTTCCGATTGGACCTAGGGTTAGGGTTATGTTGAGGGCTAGGGTTAGATATCCGGTTAGGGTTACGATTGGACCTAGGGTTAGGGTTATGTTGAGGGCTACGTATACAGATCCGGTTAGGGTTCCGATTGGACCTAGGGTTAGGGTTATGTGGAGGGCTAGCGTTAGAGATCCGGTTAGGGTTCCGATTGGACCTAGGGTTAGGGTTATGTTGAGGGCTATGGTTAGATATCCTGTTATGGTTCCGATTGGACCTAGGGTTAGGGTTATGTTGACGTCTAGGGTTAGATATCCGTTTAGGGTTCCGATTGGACCTAGGGTTAGGTTTATGTTGAGGGCTAGGGTTAGAGATCCGTTTAGGGTTCCGATTGGACCTAGGGTTAGGGTTATGTTGAGGGCTCCGGTTTGAGATCCGGTTAGGGTTCCGATTGGAACTAGGGTTAGGGTTATGTTGAGGGCGATGGGTAGTGGTCCTGTTAGGGTTACGATTGGACCTAGGGTTAGGTTTATGTTGAGGGCTAGGGTTAGAGTTCCGTTTAGGGTTCCGATTGGACCTAGGGTTAGGGTTATGTTGAGGGCTAGGTATACAGATCCGGTTAGGGTTCCGATTGGACCTAGTGTTAGGGTTATGTTGAGGGCAAGGGTTAGAGATCCGGTTAGGGTTCCGATTGGACCTAGGGTTAGGGTTATGTTGAGGGCTGGGGTTAGAGATCCGGTTAGGGTTCCGATTGGACCTAGGGTTAGGGTTATGTTGAGGAAGAGTGGTAGAGATCCTGTTAGGGTACCGATTGGACCTAGGGTTAGGGTTATGTTGAGGGCTATGGTTAGATATCCGGTTAGGGTTCCGATTGGACCTAGGGTTACGGTTACGTTGAGGGCTAGGTTTAGATATCCATGTAGGGTTCCGATTGGTCCTAGGGTTAGGGTTATGTTGAGGGCTAGGTTTAGAGATCCGGTTAGCGTTGCGATTGGACCTCGGGTTAGGGTTATGTTGAGGGCGAGGGGTAGAGATCCGATTAGGGCTCGGATTTGTCCTAGGGTTAGGGTTATGTTGAGGGCTAGGGTTAGGGATCCGGTTAGGGTTCCGATTGGACCTAGGGTTAGGGTTATGTTGACGGCTAGGTATACAGACCTGGTTAGGGTTCCGATTGGACCTAGGGTTAGGGTTATGTTGAGGGCTAGGGTTAGAGATCCGGTAAGGGTTACGATTGGACCCAGGGTTAGCGTTGTGTTGAGGGCTAGGGTTAGAGATCCGGATAGGATTCCGATTGGACCTAGGGTTATGATTATGTTGAGGGCTAGGGTTAGAGATCCGGTTACGTTTCCGATTGGACCTAGGGTTAGGGTTATGTTGAGGGCTAGGTATACAGATCCGGTTAGGTTTCCGATTGGACCTAAGGTTAGGGTTAGGTTGAGCGCTAGGGTTAGAGATCCGGTTAGGGTTCTGATTGGACCTAGGGTTAGGGTTATGTTGAGGGTTAGGGTTAGAGATCCGGTTAGGTTTCCGATTGGACCTAGGGTTAGGGTTATGTTGAGGGCTAGCTATACAGATCCGGTTAGGGTTCCGATTGGACCTAGGGTTAGGGTTATGTGGAGGACTAGGGTTAGAGATCCGGTTAGGGTTCCGATTGGACCTAGGGTTAGGGTTATGTTGAGGGCTAGGGTTAGAGATCCGATTAGGGTTCCGATTTGACCTAGGGTTAGGGTTATGTTGAGGGCTAGGGTTAGGGATCCGGTTAGGGTTCCGATTGGACCTAGGGTTAGGGTTATGTTGAGGGCTAGGTTTAGATATCCGGTTAGGGTTCCGATTGAGCCTCGGGTTAGGGTTATGTTGAGGGCGAGGGGTAGAGATCCGGTTAGGGTTCGGATTGGTCCTAGGGTTAGGGTTATGTTGAGGGCTAGGGTTAGGGATCCGGTTAGGGTTCCGATTGGACCTAGGGTTAGGGTTATGTTGAGGGCTAGGGTTAGATATCCATTTAGTGTTCCAATTGGACCTAGGGTTAGGTTTATGTTGAGGGCTAGGGTTAGAGTTCAGTTTAGGGTTCCGATTGGACCTAGGGTTAGGGTTATGTTGAGGCCTAGGGTTAGAGATCCGTTTAGGGTTCCGATTGGACCTAGGGTTAGGGTTATGTTGAGGGCTAGGGTTAGAGATCCGGTTAGGGTTCCGATTGGACCTAGGGTTAGGGTTATGTTTAGGGCGAGGGTTAGAGATCTGGTTAGGGTTGCGATGGGACCTAGGGTTAGGGTTATGTTGAGGGCTAGGTATACAGATCCGGTTAGGGTTCCGATTGGACCTAGGGTTAGGGGTATGTTGAGGGCTAGGGTTAGAGATCCGGTTAGGGTTCCGATTGGACCTAGGGTTAGGGTTATGTTGAGGAAGAGGGGTAGAGATCCTGTTAGGGTACCGATTGGACCTAGGGTTAGGGTTATGTAGAGGGCTAGGGTTAGATATCCGGTTAGGGTTCTGATTGGACCTAGGGTTAGGGTTATGTTGAGGGCTAGGGTTAGAGTTCCGGTTAGGGTTCGGATTGGACCTAGGTTAGGGTTATTTTGAGGGCTAGGGTTCGTGTTCCGGTTAGGGTTCCGAATGGACCTAGGGTTAGGGTTATGTTGAGGGCTAGATTTAGAGATCCGGTTAGGGTTCCGATTGGACCTCGGGTTAGGGTTATGTTGAGGACGAGAGGTAGAGATCCGGTTAGGGTTAGGATTGGTCCTAGGGTTAGGGTTATGTTGAGGGCTAGGGTTAGGCATCAGGTTAGGGATCCGATTGGACCTAGGGTTAGGGTTATGTTGAGGGCTAGGTATACAGACCCGGTTAGGGTTCCGATTGGACCTAGGGTAGGGTTATGTTGAGGGCTAGGGTTAGAGATCTGGTTAGGGTTCCGATTGGACCTAGGTTTAGGGTTATGTTGAGGGCGAGGGTTAGAGATCCGGTTAGGGTTCCGATTGGACCTAGGGTTAGGGTTATGTTGAGGGCTAGGGTTAGAGATCCGGTTCGGGTTCCGATTGGACCTAGGGTTAGGGTTATGTTGAGGGCTAGGGATAGATATCCGGTTAGGGTTCGGATTGGACCTAGGGTTAGGTTTATGGTGAGGGCTACGTATACAAATCCGGTTAGGGTTCCGATTGGACCTAGGGTTAGGGTTATGTGGAGGGCTAGCGTTAGAGATCCGGTTAGGGTTCCGATTGGACCTAGGGTTAGGGTTATGTAGAGGGCTAGGGTTAGATATCCGGTTAGGGTTCTGATTGGACCTAAGATTAGGGTTATGTTGAGGGCTAGGGTTAGAGTTCCGGTTAGGGTTCGGATTGGACCTAGGGTTAGGGTTATTTTGAGGGCTAGGGTTAGTGTTCCGGTTAGGGTTCCGAATGGACCTAGGGTTAGGGTTATGTTGAGGGATAGATTTAGAGTTCCGGTTAGGGTTCCGATTGGACCTCGGGTTAGGGTTATGTTGAGGACGAGCGGTAGAGATCCGGTTAGGGTTCGGATTGCTCCTAGGGTTAGGGTTATGTTGACGGCTAGGTATACAGACCTGGTTAGGGTTCCGATTGGACCTAGGGTTAGGGTTATGTTGAGGGCTAGGGTTAGAGATCCGGTTACGTTTCCGATTGGACCTAGGGTTAGGGTTATGTTGAGGGCTAGGTATACAGATCCGGTTAGGTTTCCGATTGGACCTAAGGTTAGGGTTAGGTTGAGGGCTAGGGTTAGTGATCCGGTTAGGGTTCCGATTGGACCTAGGGTTAGGGTTATGTTGAGGGTTAGGGTTAGAGATCCGGTTAGGTTTCCGATTGGACCTAGGGTTAGGGTTATGTTGAGGGCTAGCTATACAGATCCGGTTAGGGTTCCGATTGGACCTAGGGTTAGGGTTAAGTGGAGGACTAGGGTTAGAGATCCGGTTAGGGTTCCGATTGGACCTAGGGTTAGGGTTATGTTGAGGGCTAGGGTTAGAGATCCGGTTAGGGTTCCGATTTGACCTTGGGTTAGGGTTATGTTGAGGGCTAGGTTTAGATACGGTTAGGGTTCCAATTGGTCCTAGGATTAGGGTTATGTTGAGGGCTAGGGTTAGGGATCCGGTTAGGGTTCCGATTGGACCTAGGGTTAGGGTTATGTTGAGGGCTAGGTTTAGATATCCGGTTAGGGTTCCGATTGGACCTCGGGTTAGGGTTATGTTGAGGGCGAGGGGTAGAGATCCGGTTAGGGTTCGGATTGGTCCTAGGGTTAGGGTTATGTTGAGGGCTAGGGTTAGAGATCCGTTTAGGGTTCCGATTGGACCTAGGGTTAAGGTTATCTTGAGGGCTAGGGTTAGAGATCCGGTTAGGGTTCCGATTGGACCTAGGGTTAGGGTTATGTTTAGGGCGAGGGTTAGAGATCTGGTTAGGGTTGCGATGGGACCTAGGGTTAGGGTTATGTTGAGGGCTAGGTATACAGATCCGGTTAGGGTTCCGATTGGACCTAGGGTTAGGGGAATGTTGAGGGCTAGGGTTAGAGATCCGGTTAGGGTTCCGATTGGACCTAGGGTTAGGGTTATGTTGAGGAAGAGGGGTAGAGATCCTGTTAGGGTACCGATTGGACCTAGGGTTAGGGTTATGTAGAGGGCTAGGGTTAGATATCCGGTTAGGGTTCTGATTGGACCTAGGGTTAGGGTTATGTTGAGGGCTAGGGTTAGAGTTCCGGTTAGGGTTCGGATTGTACCTAGGGTTAGGGTTATTTTGAGGGCTAGGGTTCGTGTTCCGGTTAGGGTTCCGAATGGACCTAGGGTTAGGGTTATGTTGAGGGCTAGATTTAGAGATCCGGTTAGGGTTCCGATTGGACCTCGGGTTAGGGTTATGTTGAGGACGAGGGGTAGAGATCCGGTTAGGGTTAGGATTGGTCCTAGGGTTAGGGTTATGTTGAGGGCTAGGGTTAGGGATCCGGTTAGGGATCCGATTGGACCTAGGGTTAGGGTTATGTTGAGGGCTAGGTATACAGACCCGGTTAGGGTTCCGATTGGACCTAGGGTAGGGTTATGTTGAGGGCTAGGGTTAGAGATCTGGTTAGGGTTCCGATTGGACCTAGGGTTAGGGTTATGTTGAGGGCGAGGGTTAGAGATCCGGTTAGGGTTCCGATTGGACCTAGGGTTAGGGTTATGTTGAGGGCTAGGGTTAGAGATCCGGTTCGGGTTCCGATTGGACCTAGGGTTAGGGTTATGTTGAGGGCTAGGGTTAGATATCCGGTTAGGGTTCCGATTGGACCTAGGGTTAGGGTTATGGTGAGGGCTACTTATACAGATCCGGTTAGGGTTCCGATTGGACCTAGGGTTAGGGTTATGTGGAGGGCTAGGGTTAGAGATCCGGTTCGGGTCACGTTTGGACCTAGGGTTAGGGTTATGTTGAGGGCTAGGGTTAGAGATCCGGTTCGGGTCACGATTGGACCTAGGGTTAGGGTTATGTTGAGGGCTAGGGTTAGAGATCCTGTTCGGGTCACGATTGGACCTAGGGTTAGGGTTATGTTGAGGGCTAGGGTTAGAGATCCGGTTCGGGTCACGATTGGACCTAGGGTTAGGGTTATGTTGAGGGCTAGGGTTAGAGATCCGGTTCGGGTCACGATTGGACCTAGGGTTAGGGTTACGTTGAGGGCTAGGGTTAGAGATCCGGTTCGGGTCACGATTGGACCTAGGGTTAGGGTTATGTTGAGGGCCAGGGTTAGAGATCCGGTTCGGGTCACGATTGGACCTAGGGTTAGGGTTATGTTTAGGGCGAGGGTTAGAGATCTGGTTAGGGTTGCGATGGGACCTAGGGTTAGGGTTATGTTGAGGGCTAGGTATACAGATCCGGTTAGGGTTCCGATTGGACCTAGGGTTAGGGGTATGTTGAGGGCTAGGGTTAGAGATCCGGTTAGGGTTCCGATTGGACCTAGGGTTAGGGTTATGTTGAGGAAGAGGGGTAGAGATCCTGTTAGGGTACCGATTGGACCTAGGGTTAGGGTTATGTAGAGGGCTAGGGTTAGATATCCGGTTAGGGTTCCGATTGGACCTAGGGTTAGGGTTATGTTGAGGGCTAGGGTTAGAGATCCGGTTCGGGTTCCGATTGGACCTAGGGTTAGGGTTATGTTGAGAGCTAGGGTTAGATATCCGGTTCGGGTTCCGATTGGGCCTAGGGTTAGGGTTATGTTGAGGGCTAGGGTTAGATATCCGGTTAGGGTTCCGATTGGACCTAGGGTTAGGGTTATGTTGAGGGCCAGGGTTAGAGATCCGGTTCGGGTCACGATTGGACCTAGGGTTAGGGTTATGTTGAGGGCCAGGGTTAGAGATCCGGTTCGGGTCACGATTGGACCTAGGGCTAGGGTTATGTTGAGGGCCAGGGTTAGAGATCCGGTTCGGGTCACGATTGGACCTAGGGTTAGGGTTATGTTGAGGGCCAGGGTTAGAGATCCGGTTCGGGTCACGATTGGACCTAGGGTTAGGGTTATGTTGAGGGCCAGGGTTAGAGATCCGGTTCGGCTCACGATTGGACCTAGGGTTAGGGTTATGTTGAGGGCCAGGGTTAGAGATCCGGTTCGGCTCACGATTGGACCTAGGGTTAGGGTTATGTTGAGGGCCAGGGTTAGAGATCCGGTTCGGCTCACGATTGGACCTAGGGTTAGGGTTATGTTGAGGGCCAGGGTTAGAGATCTGGTTCGGCTCACGATTGGACCTAGGGTTAGGGTTATGTTGAGGGCCAGGGTTAGAGATCCGATTCGGCTCACGATTGGACCTAGGGTTAGGGTTATGTTGAGGGCCAGGGTTAGAGATCCGGTTCGGCTCACGATTGGACCTAGGGTTAGGGTTATGTTGAGGGACAGGGTTAGAGATCCGGTTCGGCTCACGATTGGACCTAGGGTTAGGGTTATGTTGAGGGCCAGGGTTAGAGATCCCGTTCGGCTCACGATTGGACCTAGGGTTAGGGTTATGTTGAGGGCCAGGGTTAGAGATCCGGTTCGGCTCACGACTGGACCTAGGGTTAGGGTTATGTTGAGGGCCAGGGTTAGAGATCCGGTTCGGGTCACGATTGGACCTAGGGTTAGGGTTATGTTGAGGGCTAGGGTTAGAGATCCGGTTCGGGTCACGATTGGACCTAGGGTTAGGGTTATGTTGAGGGCTAGGTATACAGATCCGGTTAGGGTTCCGATTGGACCTAGGGTTAGGGTTATGATGAGGGCTAGGGTTAGAGATCCGGTTAGGGTTCCGATTGGACCTAGGGTTAGGGTTATGTTGAGGGCAAGGGTTAGAGATCCGGTTAGGGTTCCGATTGGACCTAGGGTTAGGGTTATGTTTAGCGCTGGGGTTAGAGATCCGGTTAGGGTTCCGATTGGACCTAGGGTTAGGGTTATGTTGAGGAAGAGGGGTAGAGATCCTGTTAGGGTACCGATTGGACCTAGGGTTAGGGTTATGTTGAGGGCTATGGTTATATATCCGGTTAGGGTTCCGATTGGACCTAGGGTTAGGGTTACGTTGAGCGCTAGGTTTAGATATCCATGTAGTGTTCCGATTGGTTCTAGGGTTAGGGTTATGTTGAGGGCTAGGTTTAGAGATCCGGTTAGGGTTCCGATTGGACCTTGGGTTAGGGTTATGTTGAGGGCGAGGGGTAGAGATCCGATTAGGGCTCGGATTGGTCCTAGGGTTAGGGTTATGTTGAGGGCTAGGGTTAGGGATCCGGTTAGGGTTCCGATTGGACCTAGGGTTAGGGTTATGTTGACGGCTAGGTATACAGACCTGGTTAGGGTTCCGATTGGACCTAGGGTTAGGGTTATGTTGAGGGCTAGGGTTAGAGATCCGGTTACGTTTCCGATTGGACCTAGGGTTAGGGTTATGTTGAGGGCTAGGTATACAGATCCGGTTAGGTTTCCGATTGGACCTAAGGTTAGGGTTAGGTTGAGGGCTAGGGTTAGTGATCCGGTTAGGGTTCCGATTGGACCTAGGGTTAGGGTTATGTTGAGGGTTAGGGTTAGAGATCCGGTTAGGTTTCCGATTGGACCTAGGGTTAGGGTTATGTTGAGGGCTAGCTATACAGATCCGGTTAGGGTTCCGATTGGACCTAGGGTTAGGGTTAAGTGGAGGACTAGGGTTAGAGATCCGGTTAGGGTTCCGATTGGACCTAGGGTTAGGGTTATGTTGAGGGCTAGGGTTAGAGATCCGGTTAGGGTTCCGATTTGACCTTGGGTTAGGGTTATGTTGAGGGCTAAGGTTAGATACGGTTAGGGTTCCAATTGGTCCTAGGATTAGGGTTATGTTGAGGGCTAGGGTTAGGGATCCGGTTAGGGTTCCGATTGGACCTAGGGTTAGGGTTATGTTGAGGGCTAGGTTTAGATATCCGGTTAGGGTTCCGATTGGACCTCGGGTTAGGGTTATGTTGAGGGCGAGGGGTAGAGATCCGGTTAGGGTTCGGATTGGTCCTAGGGTTAGGGTTATGTTGAGGGCTAGGGTTAGAGATCCGTTTAGGGTTCCGATTGGACCTAGGGTTAAGGTTATGTTGAGGGCTAGGGTTAGAGATCCGGTTAGGGTTCCGATTGGACCTAGGGTTAGGGTTATGTTTAGGGCGAGGGTTAGAGATCTGGTTAGGGTTGCGATGGGACCTAGGGTTAGGGTTATGTTGAGGGCTAGGTATACAGATCCGGTTAGGGTTCCGATTGGACCTAGGGTTAGGGGAATGTTGAGGGCTAGGGTTAGAGATCCGGTTAGGGTTCCGATTGGACCTAGGGTTAGGGTTATGTTGAGGAAGAGGGGTAGAGATCCTGTTAGGGTACCGATTGGACCTAGGGTTAGGGTTATGTAGAGGGCTAGGGTTAGATATCCGGTTAGGGTTCTGATTGGACCTAGGGTTAGGGTTATGTTGAGGGCTAGGGTTAGAGTTCCGGTTAGGGTTCGGATTGGACCTAGGGTTAGGGTTATTTTGAGGGCTAGGGTTCGTGTTCCGGTTAGGGTTCCGAATGGACCTAGGGTTAGGGTTATGTTGAGGGCTAGATTTAGAGATCCGGTTAGGGTTCCGATTGGACCTCTGGTTAGGGTTATGTTGAGGACGAGGGGTAGAGATCCGGTTAGGGTTAGGATTGGTCCTAGGGTTAGGGTTATGTTGAGGGCTAGGGTTAGGGATCCGGTTAGGGATCCGATTGGACCTAGGGTTAGGGTTATGTTGAGGGCTAGGTATACAGACCCGGTTAGGGTTCCAAATGGACCTAGGGTAGGGTTATGTTGAGGGCTAGGGTTAGAGATCTGGTTAGTGTTCCGATTGGACCTAGGGTTAGGGTTATGTTGAGGGCGAGGGTTAGAGATCCGGTTAGGGTTCCGATTGGACCTAGGGTTAGGGTTATGTTGAAGGCTATGGTTAGAGATCCGTTTCGGGTTCCGATTGGACCTAGGGTTAGGGTTATGGTGAGGGCTACTTATACAGATCCGGTTAGGGTTCCGATTGGACCTAGGGTTAGGGTTATGTGGAGGGCTAGGGTTAGAGATCCGGTTCGGGTCACGTTTGGACCTAGGGTTAGGGTTATGTTGAGGGCTAGGGTTAGAGATCCGGTTCGGGTCACGATTGGACCTAGGGTTAGGGTTATGTTGAGGGCTAGGGTTAGAGATCCTGTTCGGGTCACGATTGGACCTAGGGTTAGGGTTATCTTGAGGGCTAGGGTTAGAGATCCGGTTCGGGTCACGATTGGACCTAGGGTTAGGGTTATGTTGAGGGCTAGGGTTAGAGATCTGGTTAGGGTTCCGATTGGACCTAGGCTTAGGGTTATGTTGAGGGCGAGGGTTAGAGATCCGGTTAGGGTTCCGATTGGACCTAGGGTTAGGGTTATGTTGAGGGCTAGGGTTAGATATCCGGTTAGGGTTCCGATTGGACCTAGGGTTACGGTTATGTTGAGGGCTAGGGTTAGAGATCCGGTTAGGGTTCCGATTGGACCTAGGGTTAGGGTTATGTAGAGGGCTAGGGTTAGAGATCCGGTTAGGCTTCCGATTGGACCTAGGGTTAGGGTTATGTTGAGGGCTAGGGTTAGATATCCGGTTAGGGTTCCGATTGGACCTAGGGTTAGGGTTATGTTGAGGGCTACGTATACAGATCCGGTTAGGGTTCCGATTGGTCCTAGGGTTAGGGTTATGTGGAGGGCTAGCGTTAGAGATCCGGTTAGGGTTCCGATTGGACCTAGGGTTAAGGTTATGTTGAGGGCTATGGTTAGATATCCGGTTATGGTTCCGATTGGACCTAGGGATAGGGTTATGTTGACGTCTAGGGTTAGATATCCGTTTAGGGTTCCGATTGGACCTAGTGTTAGGTTTATGTTGAGGGCTAGGGTTAGAGATCCGTTTAGGGTTCCGATTGGACCTAGGGTTAGGGTTATGTTGAGGGCTATGGTTTGAGATCCGGTTAGAGTTCCGATTGGACCTAGGGTTAGGGTTATGTTGAGGGCGATGGGTAGAGGTCCTGTTAGGATTACGATTGGACCTAGGGTTAGGTTTAAGTTGAGGGCTAGGGTTAGAGTTCCGTTTAGGGTTCCGATTGGACCTAGGGTTAGGGTTATGTTGAGGGCTAGGGTTAGAGATCCGGTTAGGATTCCGATTGGACCTAGGGTTATGATTATGTTGAGGGCTAGGCTTAGAGATCCGGTTAGGGTTCCGATTGAACCTCGGGTTAGGGTTATGTTGAGGGCGAGGGGTAGAGATCCGGTTAGGGTTCGGATTGGTCCTAGGGTTAGGGTTATGTTGAGGGCTAGGGTTAGGGAACCAGTTAGGGTTCCGATTGGACCTAGGGTTAGGGTTATGTTGACGGCTAGGTATACAGACCTGGTTAGGGTTCCGATTGGACCTAGGTTTAGGGTTATGTTGAGGGCTAGGGTTAGAGTTCCGTTTAGGGTTCCGATTGGACCTAGGGTTAGGGTTATGTTGAGGGCTAGGTATACAGATCCGGTTAGGTTTCCGATTGGACCTAAGGTTAGGGTTAGATTGAGGGCTAGGGTTAGAGATCCGGTTAGGGTTCCGATTGGACCTAGGGTTAGGGTTATGTTGAGGGTTAGGGTTAGAGATCCGGTTAGGTTTCCGATTGGACCTAGGGTTAGGGTTATGTTGAGGGCTAAGTATACAGATCCGGTTAGTGTTCCGATTGGACCTAGTGTTAGGGTTATGTTGAGGACTAGGGTTAGAGATCCGGTTAGGGTTCCGATTGGACCTAGGGTTAGGGTTATGTTCAGGGCTAGGGTTAGAGATCCGGTTAGGGTTCCGATTGGACCTAGGGTTAGGGTTATGTTGAGGGCTAGGGTTTGAGATCCGGTTAGGTTTCCGATTGGACCTAGGGTTAGGGTTATGTTGAGGGCGAGGGTTAGAGATCCGGTTAGGGTTCCGATTGGACCTAGGGTTAGGGTTATGTTGTGGGCTAGGTATACAGATCCGGTTAGGGTTCCGATTGGACCTAGGGTTAGGGTTATGTTGAGGGCTAGGGTTAGAGATCCGGTTAGGGTTCCGATTGGACCTAGGGTTAGGGTTATGTTGAGGGCAAGGGTTAGAGATCCGGTTAGGGTTCCGATTGGACCTAGGGTTAGGGTTATGTTGAGGGCTTGGGTTAGACCTTCGGTTAGGGTTCCGATTGGACCTAGGGTTTTGGTTATGTTGAGGGCGAGGGTTAGAGATCCGGTTAGGGTTCCGATTGGACCTAGGGTTAGGGTTATGTTGAGGGCTAGGTATACAGATCCGGTTAGGGTTCCGATTGGACCTAGGGTTAGGGTTATGTTGAGGGCTAGGGTTAGAGATCCGGTCAGGGTTCCGATTGGACCTAGGGTTAGGGTTATGTTGAGGGCAAGGGTTAGAGATCCGGTTAGGGTTCCGATTGGACCTAGGGTTAGGGTTATGTTGAGGGCTGGGCTTAGAGATCCGGTTAGGGTTCCGATTGGACCTCGGGTTAGGGTTATGTTGAGGAAGAGGGGTAGAGTTCCTGTTAGGGTACCGATTGGACCTAGGGTTAGGGTTATGTTGAGGGCTATGGTTAGATATCCGGTTAGGGTTCCGATTGGACCTAGGGTTAGGGTTACTTTGAGGGCTAGGTTTAGATATCCATTTAGGGTTCCGATTGGTCCTAGGGTTAGGGTTATGTTGAGGGCTAGGTTTAGAGATCCGGTTAGGGTTCCGATTGGACCTCGGGTTAGGGTTATGTTGAGGGCGAGGGGTAGAGATCCGGTTGGGGCTCGGATTGGTCCTAGGGTTAGGGTTATGTTGAGGGCTAGGGTTAGGGATCCGGTTAGGGTTCCGATTGGACCTAGGGTTAGGGTTATGTTGACGGCTAGGTATACAGACCTGGTTAGGGTTCCGATTGGACCTAGGGTTAGGGTTATGTTGAGGGCTAGGGTTAGAGATCCGGTAAGGGTTACAATTGGACCCAGGGTTAGCGTTGTGTTGAGGGCTAGGGTTAGAGATCCGGTTAGGATTCCGATTGGACCTAGGGTTATGGTTATGTTGAGGGCTAGGGTTAGAGTTCCGTTTAGGGTTCCGATTGGACCTAGGGTTAGGGTTATGTTGAAGGCTAGGGTTAGAGATCCGGTTACGTTTCCGATTGGACCTAGGGTTAGGGTTATGTTGAGGGCTAGGTATACAGATCCGGTTAGGTTTTCGATTGGACCTAAGGTTAGGGTTAGGTTGAGGGCTAGGGTTAGAGATCCGGTTAGGGTTCCGATTGGACCTAGGGTTAGGGTTATTTTGAGGGTTAGGGTTAACGATCCGGTTAGGTTTCCGATTGGACCTAGGGTTAGGGTTATGTTGAGGACTAGGGTTAGAGTTCCGGTTAGGGTTCCGATTAGACCTAGGGTTAGGGTTATGTTGAGGGCCAGGGTTAGAGATCCGGTTCGGGTCACGATTGGACCTAGGGTTAGGGTTATGTTGAGGGCCAGGGTTAGAGATCCGGTTCGGGTCACGATTGGACCTAGGGTTAGGGTTATGTTGAGGGCCAGGGTTAGAGATCCGGTTCGGCTCACGATTGGACCTAGGGTTAGGGTTATGTTGAGGGCCAGGGTTAGAGATCCGGTTCGGCTCACGATTGGACCTAGGGTTAGGGTTATGTTGAGGGCCAGGGTTAGAGATCCGGTTCGGCTCACGATTGGACCTAGGGTTAGGGTTATGTTGAGGGCCAGGGTTAGAGATCTGGTTCGGCTCACGATTGGACCTAGGGTTAGGGTTATGTTGAGGGCCAGGGTTAGAGATCCGATTCGGCTCACGATTGGACCTAGGGTTAGGGTTATGTTGAGGGCCAGGGTTAGAGATCCGGTTCGGCTCACGATTGGACCTAGGGTTAGGGTTATGTTGAGGGACAGGGTTAGAGATCCGGTTCGGCTCACGATTGGACCTAGGGTTAGGGTTATGTTGAGGGCCAGGGTTAGAGATCCCGTTCGGCTCACGATTGGACCTAGGGTTAGGGTTATGTTGAGGGCCAGGGTTAGAGATCCGGTTCGGCTCACGACTGGACCTAGGGTTAGGGTTATGTTGAGGGCCAGGGTTAGAGATCCGGTTCGGGTCACGATTGGACCTAGGGTTAGGGTTATGTTGAGGGCTAGGGTTAGAGATCCGGTTCGGGTCACGATTGGACCTAGGGTTAGGGTTATGTTGAGGGCTAGGTATACAGATCCGGTTAGGGTTCCGATTGGACCTAGGGTTAGGGTTATGATGAGGGCTAGGGTTAGAGATCCGGTTAGGGTTCCGATTGGACCTAGGGTTAGGGTTATGTTGAGGGCAAGGGTTAGAGATCCGGTTAGGGTTCCGATTGGACCTAGGGTTAGGGTTATGTTGAGCGCTGGGGTTAGAGATCCGGTTAGGGTTCCGATTGGACCTAGGGTTAGGGTTATGTTGAGGAAGAGGGGTAGAGATCCTGTTAGGGTACCGATTGGACCTAGGGTTAGGGTTATGTTGAGGGCTATGGTTATATATCCGGTTAGGGTTCCGATTGGACCTAGGGTTAGGGTTACGTTGAGCGCTAGGTTTAGATATCCATGTAGTGTTCCGATTGGTTCTAGGGTTAGGGTTATGTTGAGGGCTAGGTTTAGAGATCCGGTTAGGGTTCCGATTGGACCTTGGGTTAGGGTTATGTTGAGGGCGAGGGGTAGAGATCCGATTAGGGCTCGGATTGGTCCTAGGGTTAGGGTTATGTTGAGGGCTAGGGTTAGGGATCCGGTTAGGGTTCCGATTGGACCTAGGGTTAGGGTTATGTTGACGGCTAGGTATACAGACCTGGTTAGGGTTCCGATTGGACCTAGGGTTAGGGTTATGTTGAGGGCTAGGGTTAGAGATCCGGTTACGTTTCCGATTGGACCTAGGGTTAGGGTTATGTTGAGGGCTAGGTATACAGATCCGGTTAGGTTTCCGATTGGACCTAAGGTTAGGGTTAGGTTGAGGGCTAGGGTTAGTGATCCGGTTAGGGTTCCGATTGGACCTAGGGTTAGGGTTATGTTGAGGGTTAGGGTTAGAGATCCGGTTAGGTTTCCGATTGGACCTAGGGTTAGGGTTATGTTGAGGGCTAGCTATACAGATCCGGTTAGGGTTCCGATTGGACCTAGGGTTAGGGTTAAGTGGAGGACTAGGGTTAGAGATCCGGTTAGGGTTCCGATTGGACCTAGGGTTAGGGTTATGTTGAGGGCTAGGGTTAGAGATCCGGTTAGGGTTCCGATTTGACCTTGGGTTAGGGTTATGTTGAGGGCTAAGGTTAGATACGGTTAGGGTTCCAATTGGTCCTAGGATTAGGGTTATGTTGAGGGCTAGGGTTAGGGATCCGGTTAGGGTTCCGATTGGACCTAGGGTTAGGGTTATGTTGAGGGCTAGGTTTCGATATCCGGTTAGGGTTCCGATTGGACCTCGGGTTAGGGTTATGTTGAGGGCGAGGGGTAGAGATCCGGTTAGGGTTCGGATTGGTCCTAGGGTTAGGGTTATGTTGAGGGCTAGGGTTAGAGATCCGTTTAGGGTTCCGATTGGACCTAGGGTTAAGGTTATGTTGAGGGCTAGGGTTAGAGATCCGGTTAGGGTTCCGATTGGACCTAGGGTTAGGGTTATGTTTAGGGCGAGGGTTAGAGATCTGGTTAGGGTTGCGATGGGACCTAGGGTTAGGGTTATGTTGAGGGCTAGGTATACAGATCCGGTTAGGGTTCCGATTGGACCTAGGGTTAGGGGAATGTTGAGGGCTAGGGTTAGAGATCCGGTTAGGGTTCCGATTGGACCTAGGGTTAGGGTTATGTTGAGGAAGAGGGGTAGAGATCCTGTTAGGGTACCGATTGGACCTAGGGTTAGGGTTATGTAGAGGGCTAGGGTTAGATATCCGGTTAGGGTTCTGATTGGACCTAGGGTTAGGGTTATGTTGAGGGCTAGGGTTAGAGTTCCGGTTAGGGTTCGGATTGGACCTAGGGTTAGGGTTATTTTGAGGGCTAGGGTTCGTGTTCCGGTTAGGGTTCCGAATGGACCTAGGGTTAGGGTTATGTTGAGGGCTAGATTTAGAGATCCGGTTAGGGTTCCGATTGGACCTCTGGTTAGGGTTATGTTGAGGACGAGGGGTAGAGATCCGGTTAGGGTTAGGATTGGTCCTAGGGTTAGGGTTATGTTGAGGGCTAGGGTTAGGGATCCGGTTAGGGATCCGATTGGACCTAGGGTTAGGGTTATGTTGAGGGCTAGGTATACAGACCCGGTTAGGGTTCCAAATGGACCTAGGGTAGGGTTATGTTGAGGGCTAGGGTTAGAGATCTGGTTAGTGTTCCGATTGGACCTAGGGTTAGGGTTATGTTGAGGGCGAGGGTTAGAGATCCGGTTAGGGTTCCGATTGGACCTAGGGTTAGGGTTATGTTGAAGGCTAGGGTTAGAGATCCGTTTCGGGTTCCGATTGGACCTAGGGTTAGGGTTATGGTGAGGGCTACTTATACAGATCCGGTTAGGGTTCCGATTGGACCTAGGGTTAGGGTTATGTGGAGGGCTAGGGTTAGAGATCCGGTTCGGGTCACGTTTGGACCTAGGGTTAGGGTTATGTTGAGGGCTAGGGTTAGAGATCCGGTTCGGGTCACGATTGGACCTAGGGTTAGGGTTATGTTGAGGGCTAGGGTTAGAGATCCTGTTCGGGTCACGATTGGACCTAGGGTTAGGGTTATCTTGAGGGCTAGGGTTAGAGATCCGGTTCGGGTCACGATTGGACCTAGGGTTAGGGTTATGTTGAGGGCTAGGGTTAGAGATCTGGTTAGGGTTCCGATTGGACCTAGGCTTAGGGTTATGTTGAGGGCGAGGGTTAGAGATCCGGTTAGGGTTCCGATTGGACCTAGGGTTAGGGTTATGTTGAGGGCTAGGGTTAGATATCCGGTTAGGGTTCCGATTGGACCTAGGGTTACGGTTATGTTGAGGGCTAGGGTTAGAGATCCGGTTAGGGTTCCGATTGGACCTAGGCTTAGGGTTATGTAGAGGGCTAGGGTTAGAGATCCGGTTAGGCTTCCGATTGGACCTAGGGTTAGGGTTATGTTGAGGGCTAGGGTTAGATATCCGGTTAGGGTTCCGATTGGACCTAGGGTTAGGGTTATGTTGAGGGCTACGTATACAGATCCGGTTAGGGTTCCGATTGGTCCTAGGGTTAGGGTTATGTGGAGGGCTAGCGTTAGAGATCCGGTTAGGGTTCCGATTGGACCTAGGGTTAAGGTTATGTTGAGGGCTATGGTTAGATATCCGGTTATGGTTCCGATTGGACCTAGGGATAGGGTTATGTTGACGTCTAGGGTTAGATATCCGTTTAGGGTTCCGATTGGACCTAGTGTTAGGTTTATGTTGAGGGCTAGGGTTAGAGATCCGTTTAGGGTTCCGATTGGACCTAGGGTTAGGGTTATGTTGAGGGCTATGGTTTGAGATCCGGTTAGAGTTCCGATTGGACCTAGGGTTAGGGTTATGTTGAGGGCGATGGGTAGAGGTCCTGTTAGGATTACGATTGGACCTAGGGTTAGGTTTAAGTTGAGGGCTAGGGTTAGAGTTCCGTTTAGGGTTCCGATTGGACCTAGGGTTAGGGTTATGTTGAGGGCTAGGGTTAGAGATCCGGTTAGGATTCCGATTGGACCTAGGGTTATGATTATGTTGAGGGCTAGGCTTAGAGATCCGGTTAGGGTTCCGATTGAACCTCGGGTTAGGGTTATGTTGAGGGCGAGGGGTAGAGATCCGGTTAGGGTTCGGATTGGTCCTAGGGTTAGGGTTATGTTGAGGGCTAGGGTTAGGGAACCAGTTAGGGTTCCGATTGGACCTAGGGTTAGGGTTATGTTGACGGCTAGGTATACAGACCTGGTTAGGGTTCCGATTGGACCTAGGTTTAGGGTTATGTTGAGGGCTAGGGTTAGAGTTCCGTTTAGGGTTCCGATTGGACCTAGGGTTAGGGTTATGTTGAGGGCTAGGTATACAGATCCGGTTAGGTTTCCGATTGGACCTAAGGTTAGGGTTAGATTGAGGGCTAGGGTTAGAGATCCGGTTAGGGTTCCGATTGGACCTAGGGTTAGGGTTATGTTGAGGGTTAGGGTTAGAGATCCGGTTAGGTTTCCGATTGGACCTAGGGTTAGGGTTATGTTGAGGGCTAAGTATACAGATCCGGTTAGTGTTCCGATTGGACCTAGTGTTAGGGTTATGTTGAGGACTAGGGTTAGAGATCCGGTTAGGGTTCCGATTGGACCTAGGGTTAGGGTTATGTTCAGGGCTAGGGTTAGAGATCCGGTTAGGGTTCCGATTGGACCTAGGGTTAGGGTTATGTTGAGGGCTAGGGTTTGAGATCCGGTTAGGGTTCCGATTGGACCTAGGGTTAGGGTTATGTTGAGGGCGAGGGTTAGAGATCCGGTTAGGGTTCCGATTGGACCTAGGGTTAGGGTTATGTTGTGGGCTAGGTATACAGATCCGGTTAGGGTTCCGATTGGACCTAGGGTTAGGGTTATGTTGAGGGCTAGGGTTAGAGATCCGGTTAGGGTTCCGATTGGACCTAGGGTTAGGGTTATGTTGAGGGCAAGGGTTAGAGATCCGGTTAGGGTTCCGATTGGACCTAGGGTTAGGGTTATGTTGAGGGCTTGGGTTAGACCTTCGGTTAGGGTTCCGATTGGACCTAGGGTTTTGGTTATGTTGAGGGCGAGGGTTAGAGATCCGGTTAGGGTTCCGATTGGACCTAGGGTTAGGGTTATGTTGAGGGCTAGGTATACAGATCCGGTTAGGGTTCCGATTGGACCTAGGGTTAGGGTTATGTTGAGGGCTAGGGTTAGAGATCCGGTCAGGGTTCCGATTGGACCTAGGGTTAGGGTTATGTTGAGGGCAAGGGTTAGAGATCCGGTTAGGGTTCCGATTGGACCTAGGGTTAGGGTTATGTTGAGGGCTGGGCTTAGAGATCCGGTTAGGGTTCCGATTGGACCTCGGGTTAGGGTTATGTTGAGGAAGAGGGGTAGAGTTCCTGTTAGGGTACCGATTGGACCTAGGGTTAGGGTTATGTTGAGGGCTATGGTTAGATATCCGGTTAGGGTTCCGATTGGACCTAGGGTTAGGGTTACTTTGAGGGCTAGGTTTAGATATCCATTTAGGGTTCCGATTGGTCCTAGGGTTAGGGTTATGTTGAGGGCTAGGTTTAGAGATCCGGTTAGGGTTCCGATTGGACCTCGGGTTAGGGTTATGTTGAGGGCGAGGGGTAGAGATCCGGTTGGGGCTCGGATTGGTCCTAGGGTTAGGGTTATGTTGAGGGCTAGGGTTAGGGATCCGGTTAGGGTTCCGATTGGACCTAGGGTTAGGGTTATGTTGACGGCTAGGTATACAGACCTGGTTAGGGTTCCGATTGGACCTAGGGTTAGGGTTATGTTGAGGGCTAGGGTTAGAGATCCGGTAAGGGTTACAATTGGACCCAGGGTTAGCGTTGTGTTGAGGGCTAGGGTTAGAGATCCGGTTAGGATTCCGATTGGACCTAGGGTTATGGTTATGTTGAGGGCTAGGGTTAGAGTTCCGTTTAGGGTTCCGATTGGACCTAGGGTTAGGGTTATGTTGAAGGCTAGGGTTAGAGATCCGGTTACGTTTCCGATTGGACCTAGGGTTAGGGTTATGTTGAGGGCTAGGTATACAGATCCGGTTAGGTTTTCGATTGGACCTAAGGTTAGGGTTAGGTTGAGGGCTAGGGTTAGAGATCCGGTTAGGGTTCCGATTGGACCTAGGGTTAGGGTTATTTTGAGGGTTAGGGTTAGAGATCCGGTTAGGTTTCCGATTGGACCTAGGGTTAGGGTTATTTTGAGGGCTAGTTATACAGATCCGGTTAGGGTTCCGATTGGACCTAGGGTTAGGGTTATGTTGAGGACTAGGGTTAGAGTTCCGGTTAGGGTTCCGATTAGACCTAGGGTTAGGGTTATGTTGAGGGCTCCGGTTTGAGATCCGGTTAGGGTTCCGATTGGAACTAGGGTTAGGGTTATGTTGAGGGCGATGGGTAGTGGTCCTGTTAGGGTTACGATTGGACCTAGGGTTAGGTTTATGTTGAGGGCTAGGGTTAGAGTTCCGTTTAGGGTTCCGATTGGACCTAGGGTTAGGGTTATGTTGAGGGCTAGGGTTAGAGATCCGTTTAGGGTTCCGATTGGCCCTAGGGTTAGGGTTATGTTGATGCCGAGGGTTAGAGATCCGGTTAAGGTTCCGATTGGACCTAGGGTTAGGGTTATGTTGAGGGCTAGGTATACAGATCCGGTTAGGGTTCCGATTGGACCTAGGGTTAGGGTTATGTTGAGGGCTAGGGTTAGAGATCCGGTTAGGGTTCCGATTGGACCAAGGGTTAGGGTTATGTTGAGGGCAAGGGTTAGAGATCCGGTTAGGGTTCCGATTGGACCTAGGGTTAGGGTTATGTTGAGGGCTGGGGTTAGAGATCCGGTTAGGGTTCCGATTGGACCTAGGGTTAGGGTTATGTTGAGGAAGAGGGGTAGAGATCCTGTTAGGGTACCGATTGGACCTAGGGTTAGGGTTATGTTGAGGGCTATGGTTAGATATCCGGTTAGGGTTCCGATTGGACCTAGGGTTAGGGTTACGTTGAGGGCTAGGTTTAGATATCCATGTAGGGTTCCGATTGGTCCTAGGGTTAGGGTTATGTTGAGGGCTAGGTTTAGAGATCCGGTTAGGGTTCCGATTGGACCTCGGGTTAGGGTTATGTTGAGGGCTAGGGTTAGGGATCCGGTTAGGGTTCCGATTGGACCTAGGGTTAGGGTTATGTTGACGGCTAGGTATACAGACCTGGTTAGGGTTCCGATTGGACCTAAGGTTAGGGTTATGTTGAGGGCTAGGGTTAGAGATCCGGTAAGGGTTACGATTGGACCCAGGGTTAGCGTTGTGTTGAGGGCTAGGGTTAGAGATCCGGTTAGGATTCCGATTGGACCTAGGGTTATGATTATGTTGAGGGCTAGGGTTAGAGATCCGGTTACGTTTCCGATTGGACATAGGGTTAGGGTTATGTTGAGGGCTAGGTATACAGATCCGGTTAGGTTTCCGATTGGACCTAAGGTTAGGGTTAGGTTGAGCGCTAGGTTTAGAGATCCGGTTAGGGTTCTGATTGGACCTAGGGTTAGGGTTATGTTGAGGGTTAGGGTTAGAGATCCGGTTAGGTTTCCGATTGGACCTAGGGTTAGGGTTATGTTGAGGGCTAGCTATACAGATCCGGTTAGGGTTCCGTTTGGACCTAGGGTTAGGGTTATGTGGAGGACTAGGGTTAGAGATCCGGTTAGGGTTCCGATTGGACCTAGGGTTAGGGTTATGTTGAGGGCTAGGGTTAGAGATCCGGTTAGGGTTCCGATTTGACCTAGGGTTAGGGTTATGTTGAGGGCTAGGGTTAGGGATCCGGTTAGGGTTCCGATTGGACCTAGGGTTAGGGTTATGTTGAGGGCTAGGTTTAGATATCCGGTTAGGGTTCCGATTGGGCCTCGGGTTAGGGTTATGTTGAGGGCGAGGGGTAGAGATCCGGTTAGGGTTCGGATTGGTCCTAGGGTTAGGGTTATGTTGAGGGCTAGGGTTAGGGATCCGGTTAGGGTTCCGATTGGACCTAGGGTTAGGGTTATGTTGAGGGCTAGGGTTAGATATCCATTTAGTGTTCCAATTGGACCTAGGGTTAGGTTTATGTTGAGGGCTAGGGTTAGAGTTCAGTTTAGGGTTCCGATTGGACCTAGGCTTAGGGTTATGTTGAGGCCTAGGGTTAGAGATCCGTTTAGGGTTCCGATTGGACCTAGGGTTAGGGTTATGTTGAGGGCTAGGGTTAGAGATCCGGTTAGGGTTCCGATTGGACCTAGGGTTAGGGTTATGTTTAGGGCGAGGGTTAGAGATCTGGTTAGGGTTGCGATGGGACCTAGGGTTAGGGTTATGTTGAGGGCTAGGTATACAGATCCGGTTAGGGTTCTGATTGGACCTAGGGTTAGGGGTATGTTGAGGGCTAGGGTTAGAGATCCGGTTAGGGTTCCGATTGGACCTAGGGTTAGGGTTATGTTGAGGAAGAGGGGTAGAGATCCGGTTAGGGTTCCGATTGGACCTAGGGTTAGGGTTATGTTGAGGGCTAGGGTTAGAGATCCGGTTCGGGTTCAGATTGGACCTAGAGTTAGGGTTATGTTGAGGGCTAGGGTTAGATATCCGGTTAGGGTTCGGATTGGACCTAGGGTTAGGGTTATGGTGAGGGCTACGTATACAGATCCGGTTAGGGTTCCGATTGGACCTAGGGTTAGGGTTATGTGGAGGGCTAGCGTTAGAGATCCGGTTAGGGTTCCGATTGGACCTAGGGTTAGGGTTATGTAGAGGGCTAGGGTTAGATATCCGGTTAGGGTTCTGATTGGACCTAAGGTTAGGGTTATGTTGAGGGCTAGGGTTAGAGTTCCGGTTAGGGTTCGGATTGGACCTAGGGTTAGGGTTATTTTGAGGGCTAGGGTTAGTGTTCCGGTTAGGGTTCCGAATGGACCTAGGGTTAGGGTTATGTTGAGGGCTAGATTTAGAGTTCCGGTTAGGGTTCCGATTGGACCTCGGGTTAGGGTTATGTTGAGGACGAGGGGTAGAGATCCGGTTAGGGTTGGGATTGCTCCTAGGGTTAGGGTTATGTTGAGGGCTAGGGTTAGGGATCCGGTTAGGGATCCGATTGGACCTAGGTTTAGGGTTATGTTGAGGGCTAGGTATACAGACCCGGTTAGGGTTCCGATTGGACCTAAGGTTAGGGTTAGGTTGAGCGCTAGGGTTAGAGATCCGGTTAGGGTTCTGATTGGACCTAGGGTTAGGGTTATGTTGAGGGTTAGGGTTAGAGATCCGGTTAGGTTTCCGATTGGACCTAGGGTTAGGGTTATGTTGAGGGCTAGCTATACAGATCCGGTTAGGGTTCCGATTGGACCTAGGGTTAGGGTTATGTGGAGGACTAGGGTTAGAGATCCGGTTAGGGTTCCGATTGGACCTAGGGTTAGGGTTATGTTGAGGGCTAGGGTTAGAGATCCGGTTAGGGTTCCGATTTGACCTAGGGTTAGGGTTATGTTGAGGGCTAGGGTTAGGGATCCGGTTAGGGCTCCGATTGGACCTAGGGTTAGGGTTATGTTGAGGGCTAGGTTTAGATATCCGGTTAGGGTTCCGATTGGGCCTCGGGTTAGGGTTATGTTGAGGGCGAGGGGTAGAGATCCGGTTAGGGTTCGGATTGGTCCTAGGGTTAGGGTTATGTTGAGGGCTAGGGTTAGGGATCCGGTTAGGGTTCCGATTGGACCTAAGGTTAGGGTTATGTTGAGGGCTAGGGTTAGATATACATTTAGTGTTCCAATTGGACCTAGGGTTAGGTTTATGTTGAGGGCTAGGGTTAGAGTTCAGTTTAGGGTTCCGATTGGACCTAGGGTTAGGGTTATGTTGAGGCCTAGGGTTAGAGATCCGTTTAGGGTTCCGATTGGACCTAGGGTTAGGGTTATGTTGAGGGCTAGGGTTAGAGATCCGGTTAGGGTTCCGATTGGACCTAGGGTTAGGGTTATGTTTAGGGCGAGGGTTAGAGATCTGGTTAGGGTTGCGATGGGACCTAGTGTTAGGGTTATGTTGAGGGCTAGGTATACAGATCCGGTTAGGGTTCCGATTGGACCTAGGGTTAGGGGTATGTTGAGGGCTAGGGTTAGAGATCCGGTTAGGGTTCCGATTGGACCTAGGGTTAGGGTTATGTTGAGGAAGAGGGGTAGAGATCCTGTTAGGGTACCGATTGGACCTAGGGTTAGGGTTATGTAGAGGGCTAGGGTTAGATATCCGGTTAGGGTTCTGATTGGACCTAGGGTTAGGGTTATGTTGAGGGCTAGGGTTAGAGTTCCGGTTAGGGTTCGGATTGGACCTAGGGTTCGGGTTATTTTGAGGGCTAGGGTTCGTGTTCCGGTTAGGGTTCCGAATGGACCTAGGGTTAGGGTAATGTTGAGGGCTAGATTTAGAGATCCGGTTAGGGTTCCGATTGGACCTCGGGTTAGGGTTATGTTGAGGACGAGGGGTAGAGATCCGGTTAGGGTTAGGATTGGTCCTAGGGTTAGGGTTATGTTGAGGGCTAGGGTTAGAGATCCGGTTCGGGTTCAGATTGGACCTAGGGTTAGGGTTATGTTGAGGGCTAGGGTTAGATATCCGGTTAGGGTTCGGATTGGACCTAGGGTTAGGGTTATGGTGAGGGCTACGTATACAGATCCGGTTAGGGTTCCGATTGGACCTAGGGTTAGGGTTATGTGGAGGGCTAGCGTTAGAGATCCGGTTAGGGTTCCGATTGGACCTAGGGTTAGGGTTATGTAGAGGGCTAGGGTTAGATATCCGGTTAGGGTTCTGATTGGACCTAAGGTTAGGGTTATGTTGAGGGCTAGGGTTAGAGTTCCGGTTAGGGTTCGGATTGGACCTAGGGTTAGGGTTATTTTGAGGGCTAGGGTTAGTGTTCCGGTTAGGGTTCCGAATGGACCTAGGGTTAGGGTTATGTTGAGGGCTAGATTTAGAGTTCCGGTTAGGGTTCCGATTGGACCTCGGGTTAGGGTTATGTTGAGGACGAGGGGTAGAGATCCGGTTAGCGTTGGGATTGCTCCTAGGGTTAGGGTTATGTTGAGGGCTAGGGTTAGGGATCCGGTTAGGGATCCGATTGGACCTAGGGTTAGGGTTATGTTGAGGGCTAGGTATACAGACCCGGTTAGGGTTCCGATTGGACCTAAGGTTAGGGTTAGGTTGAGCGCTAGGGTTAGAGATCCGGTTAGGGTTCTGATTGGACCTAGGGTTAGGGTTATGTTGAGGGTTAGGGTTAGAGATCCGGTTAGGTTTCCGATTGGACCTAGGGTTAGGGTTATGTTGAGGGCTAGCTATACAGATCCGGTTAGGGTTCCGATTGGACCTAGGGTTAGGGTTATGTGGAGGACTAGGGTTAGAGATCCGGTTAGGGTTCTGATTGGACCTAGGGTTAGGGTTATGTTGAGGGCTAGGGTTAGAGATCCGGTTAGGGTTCCGATTTGACCTAGGGTTAGGGTTATGTTGAGGGCTAGGGTTAGGGATCCGGTTAGGGTTCCGATTGGACCTAGGGTTAGGGTTATGTTGAGGGCTAGGTTTAGATATCCGGTTAGGGTTCCGATTGGGCCTCGGGTTAGGGTTATGTTGAGGGCGAGGGGTAGAGATCCGGTTAGGGTTCGGATTGGTCCTAGGGTTAGGGTTATGTTGAGGGCTAGGGTTAGGGATCCGGTTAGGGTTCCGATTGGACCTAAGGTTAGGGTTATGTTGAGGGCTAGGGTTAGATATACATTTAGTGTTCCAATTGGACCTAGGGTTAGGTTTATGTTGAGGGCTAGGGTTAGAGTTCAGTTTAGGGTTCCGATTGGACCTAGGGTTAGGGTTATGTTGAGGAAGAGGGGTAGAGATCCTGTTAGGGTACCGATTGGACCTAGGGTTAGGGTTATGTAGAGGGCTAGGGTTAGATATCCGGTTAGGGTTCTGATTGGACCTAGGGTTAGGGTTATGTTGAGGGCTAGGGTTAGAGTTCCGGTTAGGGTTCGGATTGGACCTAGGGTTCGGGTTATTTTGAGGGCTAGGGTTCGTGTTCCGGTTAGGGTTCCGAATGGACCTAGGGTTAGGGTAATGTTGAGGGCTAGATTTACAGATCCGGTTAGGGTTCCGATTGGACCTCGGGTTAGGGTTATGTTGAGGACGAGGGGTAGAGATCCGGTTAGGGTTAGGATTGGTCCTAGGGTTAGGGTTATGTTGAGGGCTAGGGTTAGAGATCCGGTTCGGGTTCAGATTGGACCTAGGGTTAGGGTTATGTTGAGGGCTAGGGTTAGATATCCGGTTAGGGTTCGGATTGGACCTAGGGTTAGGGTTATGGTGAGGGCTACGTATACAGATCCGGTTAGGGTTCCGATTGGACCTAGGGTTAGGGTTATGTGGAGGGCTAGCGTTAGAGATCCGGTTAGGGTTCTGATTGGACCTAGGGTTAGGGTTATGTTGAGGGCTAGGGTTAGAGTTCCGGTTAGGGTTCGGATTGGACCTAGGGTTCGGGTTATTTTGAGGGCTAGGGTTCGTGTTCCGGTTAGGGTTCCGAATGGACCTAGGGTTAGGGTAATGTTGAGGGCTAGATTTAGAGATCCGGTTAGGGTTCCGATTGGACCTCGGGTTAGGGTTATGTTGAGGACGAGGGGTAGAGATCCGGTTAGGGTTAGGATTGGTCCTAGGGTTAGGGTTATGTTGAGGGCTAGGGTTAGAGATCCGGTTCGGGTTCAGATTGGACCTAGGGTTAGGGTTATGTTGAGGGCTAGGGTTAGATATCCGGTTAGGGTTCGGATTGGACCTAGGGTTAGGGTTATGGTGAGGGCTACGTATACAGATCCGGTTAGGGTTCCGATTGGACCTAGGGTTAGGGTTATGTGGAGGGCTAGCGTTAGAGATCCGGTTAGGGTTCCGATTGGACCTAGGGTTAGGGTTATGTAGAGGGCTAGGGTTAGATATCCGGTTAGGGTTCTGATTGGACCTAAGGTTAGGGTTATGTTGAGGGCTAGGGTTAGAGTTCCGGTTAGGGTTCGGATTGGACCTAGGGTTAGGGTTATGTTGAGGGCTAGATTTAGAGTTCCGGTTAGGGTTCCGATTGGACCTCGGGTTAGGGTTATGTTGAGGACGAGGGGTAGAGATCCGGTTAGGGTTGGGATTGCTCCTAGGGTTAGGGTTATGTTGAGGGCTAGGGTTAGGGATCCGGTTAGGGATCCGATTGGACCTAGGGTTAGGGTTATGTTGAGGGCTAGGTATACAGACCCGGTTAGGGTTCCGATTGGACCTAGGGTAGGGTTATATTGAGGGCTAGGGTTAGAGATCTGGTTAGGGTTCCGATTGGACCTAGGGTTAGGGTTATGTTGAGGGCGAGGGTTAGAGATCCGGTTAGGGTTCCGATTGGACCTAGGGTTAGGGTTATGTTGAGGGCTAGGATTAGAGATCCGGTTAGGGTTCCGATTGGACCTAGGGTTAGGGTTATGTTGAGGGCTAGGGTTAGATATCCGGTTAGGGTTACGATTGGACCTAGGGTTAGTGTTATGTTGAGGGCTACGTATACAGATCCGGTTAGGGTTCCGATTGGACCTAGGGTTAGGGTTATGTGGAGGGCTAGCGTTAGAGATCCGGTTAGGGTTCCGATTGGACCTAGGGTTAGGGTTATGTTGAGGGCTATGGTTAGATATCCTGTTATGGTTCCGATTGGACCTAGGGTTAGGGTTATGTTGACGTCTAGGGTTAGATATCCGTTTAGGGTTCCGATTGGACCTAGGGTTAGGTTTATGTTGAAGGCTAGGGTTAGAGATCCGTTTAGCGTTCCGATTGGACCTAGGGTTAGGGTTACGTTGAGGGCTCCGGTTTGAGATCCGGTTAGGGTTCCGATTGGAACTAGGGTTAGGGTTATGTTGAGGGCGATGGGTAGTGGTCCTGTTAGGGTTACGATTGGACCTAGTGTTAGGTTTATGTTGAGGGCTAGGGTTAGAGTTCCGTTTAGGGTTCCGATTGGACCTAGGGTTAGGGTTATGTTGAGGGCTAGGGTTAGAGATCCGTTTAGGGTTCCGATTGGCCCTAGGGTTAGGGTTATGTTGATGGCGAGGCTTAGAGATCCGGTTAGGTTTCCGATTGGACCTAGGGTTAGGGTTATGTTGAGGGCTAGGTATACAATCCGGTTAGGGTTCCGATTGGACCTAGGGTTAGGGTTATGTTGAGGGCTAGGGTTAGAGATCCGGTTAGGGTTCCGATTGGACCTAGGGTTAGGGTTATGTTGAGGGCAAGGGTTAGAGATCCGGTTAGGGTTCCGATTGGACCTAGGGTTAGGGTTATGTTGAGCGCTGGGGTTAGAGATCCGGTTAGGGTTCCGATTGGACCTAGGGTTAGGGTTATGTTGAGGAAGAGGGGTAGAGATCCTGTTAGGGTACCGATTGGACCTAGGGTTAGGGTTATGTTGAGGGCTATGGTTAGATATCCGGTTAGGGTTCCGATTGGACCTAGGGTTAGGGTTACGTTGAGGGCTAGGTTTAGATATCCATGTAGGGTTCCGATTGGTCCTAGGGTTAGGGTTATGTTGAGGGCTAGGTTTAGAGATCCGGTTAGGGTTCCGATTGGACCTCGGGTTAGGGTTATGTTGAGGGCTAGGGTTAGGGATCCGGTTAGGGTTCCGATTGGACCTAGGGTTAGGGTTATGTTGACGGCTAGGTATACAGACCTGGTTAGGGTTCCGATTGGACCTAAGGTTAGGGTTATGTTGAGGGCTAGGGTTAGAGATCCGGTAAGGGTTACGATTGGACCCAGGGTTAGCGTTGTGTTGAGGGCTAGGGTTAGAGATCCGGTTAGGATTCCGATTGGACCTAGGGTTATGATTATGTTGAGGGCTAGGGTTAGAGATCCGGTTACGTTTCCGATTGGACATAGGGTTAGGGTTATGTTGAGGGCTAGGTATACAGATCCGGTTAGGTTTCCGATTGGACCTAAGGTTAGGGTTAGGTTGAGCGCTAGGTTTAGAGATCCGGTTAGGGTTCTGATTGGACCTAGGGTTAGGGTTATGTTGAGGGTTAGGGTTAGAGATCCGGTTAGGTTTCCGATTGGACCTAGGGTTAGGGTTATGTTGAGGGCTAGCTATACAGATCCGGTTAGGGTTCCGTTTGGACCTAGGGTTAGGGTTATGTGGAGGACTAGGGTTAGAGATCCGGTTAGGGTTCCGATTGGACCTAGGGTTAGGGTTATGTTGAGGGCTAGGGTTAGAGATCCGGTTAGGGTTCCGATTTGACCTAGGGTTAGGGTTATGTTGAGGGCTAGGGTTAGGGATCCGGTTAGGGTTCCGATTGGACCTAGGGTTAGGGTTATGTTGAGGGCTAGGTTTAGATATCCGGTTAGGGTTCCGATTGGGCCTCGGGTTAGGGTTATGTTGAGGGCGAGGGGTAGAGATCCGGTTAGGGTTCGGATTGGTCCTAGGGTTAGGGTTATGTTGAGGGCTAGGGTTAGGGATCCGGTTAGGGTTCCGATTGGACCTAGGGTTAGGGTTATGTTGAGGGCTAGGGTTAGATATCCATTTAGTGTTCCAATTGGACCTAGGGTTAGGTTTATGTTGAGGGCTAGGGTTAGAGTTCAGTTTAGGGTTCCGATTGGACCTAGGCTTAGGGTTATGTTGAGGCCTAGGGTTAGAGATCCGTTTAGGGTTCCGATTGGACCTAGGGTTAGGGTTATGTTGAGGGCTAGGGTTAGAGATCCGGTTAGGGTTCCGATTGGACCTAGGGTTAGGGTTATGTTTAGGGCGAGGGTTAGAGATCTGGTTAGGGTTGCGATGGGACCTAGGGTTAGGGTTATGTTGAGGGCTAGGTATACAGATCCGGTTAGGGTTCTGATTGGACCTAGGGTTAGGGGTATGTTGAGGGCTAGGGTTAGAGATCCGGTTAGGGTTCCGATTGGACCTAGGGTTAGGGTTATGTTGAGGAAGAGGGGTAGAGATCCGGTTAGGGTTCCGATTGGACCTAGGGTTAGGGTTATGTTGAGGGCTAGGGTTAGAGATCCGGTTCGGGTTCAGATTGGACCTAGGGTTAGGGTTATGTTGAGGGCTAGGGTTAGATATCCGGTTAGGGTTCGGATTGGACCTAGGGTTAGGGTTATGGTGAGGGCTACGTATACAGATCCGGTTAGGGTTCCGATTGGACCTAGGGTTAGGGTTATGTGGAGGGCTAGCGTTAGAGATCCGGTTAGGGTTCCGATTGGACCTAGGGTTAGGGTTATGTAGAGGGCTAGGGTTAGATATCCGGTTAGGGTTCTGATTGGACCTAAGGTTAGGGTTATGTTGAGGGCTAGGGTTAGAGTTCCGGTTAGGGTTCGGATTGGACCTAGGGTTAGGGTTATTTTGAGGGCTAGGGTTAGTGTTCCGGTTAGGGTTCCGAATGGACCTAGGGTTAGGGTTATGTTGAGGGCTAGATTTAGAGTTCCGGTTAGGGTTCCGATTGGACCTCGGGTTAGGGTTATGTTGAGGACGAGGGGTAGAGATCCGGTTAGGGTTGGGATTGCTCCTAGGGTTAGGGTTATGTTGAGGGCTAGGGTTAGGGATCCGGTTAGGGATCCGATTGGACCTAGGGTTAGGGTTATGTTGAGGGCTAGGTATACAGACCCGGTTAGGGTTCCGATTGGACCTAAGGTTAGGGTTAGGTTGAGCGCTAGGGTTAGAGATCCGGTTAGGGTTCTGATTGGACCTAGGGTTAGGGTTATGTTGAGGGTTAGGGTTAGAGATCCGGTTAGGTTTCCGATTGGACCTAGGGTTAGGGTTATGTTGAGGGCTAGCTATACAGATCCGGTTAGGGTTCCGATTGGACCTAGGGTTAGGGTTATGTGGAGGACTAGGGTTAGAGATCCGGTTAGGGTTCCGATTGGACCTAGGGTTAGGGTTATGTTGAGGGCTAGGGTTAGAGATCCGGTTAGGGTTCCGATTTGACCTAGGGTTAGGGTTATGTTGAGGGCTAGGGTTAGGGATCCGGTTAGGGCTCCGATTGGACCTAGGGTTAGGGTTATGTTGAGGGCTAGGTTTAGATATCCGGTTAGGGTTCCGATTGGGCCTCGGGTTAGGGTTATGTTGAGGGCGAGGGGTAGAGATCCGGTTAGGGTTCGGATTGGTCCTAGGGTTAGGGTTATGTTGAGGGCTAGGGTTAGGGATCCGGTTAGGGTTCCGATTGGACCTAAGGTTAGGGTTATGTTGAGGGCTAGGGTTAGATATACATTTAGTGTTCCAATTGGACCTAGGGTTAGGTTTATGTTGAGGGCTAGGGTTAGAGTTCAGTTTAGGGTTCCGATTGGACCTAGGGTTAGGGTTATGTTGAGGCCTAGGGTTAGAGATCCGTTTAGGGTTCCGATTGGACCTAGGGTTAGGGTTATGTTGAGGGCTAGGGTTAGAGATCCGGTTAGGGTTCCGATTGGACCTAGGGTTAGGGTTATGTTTAGGGCGAGGGTTAGAGATCTGGTTAGGGTTGCGATGGGACCTAGTGTTAGGGTTATGTTGAGGGCTAGGTATACAGATCCGGTTAGGGTTCCGATTGGACCTAGGGTTAGGGGTATGTTGAGGGCTAGGGTTAGAGATCCGGTTAGGGTTCCGATTGGACCTAGGGTTAGGGTTATGTTGAGGAAGAGGGGTAGAGATCCTGTTAGGGTACCGATTGGACCTAGGGTTAGGGTTATGTAGAGGGCTAGGGTTAGATATCCGGTTAGGGTTCTGATTGGACCTAGGGTTAGGGTTATGTTGAGGGCTAGGGTTAGAGTTCCGGTTAGGGTTCGGATTGGACCTAGGGTTCGGGTTATTTTGAGGGCTAGGGTTCGTGTTCCGGTTAGGGTTCCGAATGGACCTAGGGTTAGGGTAATGTTGAGGGCTAGATTTAGAGATCCGGTTAGGGTTCCGATTGGACCTCGGGTTAGGGTTATGTTGAGGACGAGGGGTAGAGATCCGGTTAGGGTTAGGATTGGTCCTAGGGTTAGGGTTATGTTGAGGGCTAGGGTTAGAGATCCGGTTCGGGTTCAGATTGGACCTAGGGTTAGGGTTATGTTGAGGGCTAGGGTTAGATATCCGGTTAGGGTTCGGATTGGACCTAGGGTTAGGGTTATGGTGAGGGCTACGTATACAGATCCGGTTAGGGTTCCGATTGGACCTAGGGTTAGGGTTATGTGGAGGGCTAGCGTTAGAGATCCGGTTAGGGTTCCGATTGGACCTAGGGTTAGGGTTATGTAGAGGGCTAGGGTTAGATATCCGGTTAGGGTTCTGATTGGACCTAAGGTTAGGGTTATGTTGAGGGCTAGGGTTAGAGTTCCGGTTAGGGTTCGGATTGGACCTAGGGTTAGGGTTATTTTGAGGGCTAGGGTTAGTGTTCCGGTTAGGGTTCCGAATGGACCTAGGGTTAGGGTTATGTTGAGGGCTAGATTTAGAGTTCCGGTTAGGGTTCCGATTGGACCTCGGGTTAGGGTTATGTTGAGGACGAGGGGTAGAGATCCGGTTAGCGTTGGGATTGCTCCTAGGGTTAGGGTTATGTTGAGGGCTAGGGTTAGGGATCCGGTTAGGGATCCGATTGGACCTAGGGTTAGGGTTATGTTGAGGGCTAGGTATACAGACCCGGTTAGGGTTCCGATTGGACCTAAGGTTAGGGTTAGGTTGAGCGCTAGGGTTAGAGATCCGGTTAGGGTTCTGATTGGACCTAGGGTTAGGGTTATGTTGAGGGTTAGGGTTAGAGATCCGGTTAGGTTTCCGATTGGACCTAGGGTTAGGGTTATGTTGAGGGCTAGCTATACAGATCCGGTTAGGGTTCCGATTGGACCTAGGGTTAGGGTTATGTGGAGGACTAGGGTTAGAGATCCGGTTAGGGTTCCGATTGGACCTAGGGTTAGGGTTATGTTGAGGGCTAGGGTTAGAGATCCGGTTAGGGTTCCGATTTGACCTAGGGTTAGGGTTATGTTGAGGGCTAGGGTTAGGGATCCGGTTAGGGTTCCGATTGGACCTAGGGTTAGGGTTATGTTGAGGGCTAGGTTTAGATATCCGGTTAGGGTTCCGATTGGGCCTCGGGTTAGGGTTATGTTGAGGGCGAGGGGTAGAGATCCGGTTAGGGTTCGGATTGGTCCTAGGGTTAGGGTTATGTTGAGGGCTAGGGTTAGGGATCCGGTTAGGGTTCCGATTGGACCTAAGGTTAGGGTTATGTTGAGGGCTAGGGTTAGATATACATTTAGTGTTCCAATTGGACCTAGGGTTAGGTTTATGTTGAGGGCTAGGGTTAGAGTTCAGTTTAGGGTTCCGATTGGACCTAGGGTTAGGGTTATGTTGAGGAAGAGGGGTAGAGATCCTGTTAGGGTACCGATTGGACCTAGGGTTAGGGTTATGTAGAGGGCTAGGGTTAGATATCCGGTTAGGGTTCTGATTGGACCTAGGGTTAGGGTTATGTTGAGGGCTAGGGTTAGAGTTCCGGTTAGGGTTCGGATTGGACCTAGGGTTCGGGTTATTTTGAGGGCTAGGGTTCGTGTTCCGGTTAGGGTTCCGAATGGACCTAGGGTTAGGGTAATGTTGAGGGCTAGATTTACAGATCCGGTTAGGGTTCCGATTGGACCTCGGGTTAGGGTTATGTTGAGGACGAGGGGTAGAGATCCGGTTAGGGTTAGGATTGGTCCTAGGGTTAGGGTTATGTTGAGGGCTAGGGTTAGAGATCCGGTTCGGGTTCAGATTGGACCTAGGGTTAGGGTTATGTTGAGGGCTAGGGTTAGATATCCGGTTAGGGTTCGGATTGGACCTAGGGTTAGGGTTATGGTGAGGGCTACGTATACAGATCCGGTTAGGGTTCCGATTGGACCTAGGGTTAGGGTTATGTGGAGGGCTAGCGTTAGAGATCCGGTTAGGGTTCTGATTGGACCTAGGGTTAGGGTTATGTTGAGGGCTAGGGTTAGAGTTCCGGTTAGGGTTCGGATTGGACCTAGGGTTCGGGTTATTTTGAGGGCTAGGGTTCGTGTTCCGGTTAGGGTTCCGAATGGACCTAGGGTTAGGGTAATGTTGAGGGCTAGATTTAGAGATCCGGTTAGGGTTCCGATTGGACCTCGGGTTAGGGTTATGTTGAGGACGAGGGGTAGAGATCCGGTTAGGGTTAGGATTGGTCCTAGGGTTAGGGTTATGTTGAGGGCTAGGGTTAGAGATCCGGTTCGGGTTCAGATTGGACCTAGGGTTAGGGTTATGTTGAGGGCTAGGGTTAGATATCCGGTTAGGGTTCGGATTGGACCTAGGGTTAGGGTTATGGTGAGGGCTACGTATACAGATCCGGTTAGGGTTCCGATTGGACCTAGGGTTAGGGTTATGTGGAGGGCTAGCGTTAGAGATCCGGTTAGGGTTCCGATTGGACCTAGGGTTAGGGTTATGTAGAGGGCTAGGGTTAGATATCCGGTTAGGGTTCTGATTGGACCTAAGGTTAGGGTTATGTTGAGGGCTAGGGTTAGAGTTCCGGTTAGGGTTCGGATTGGACCTAGGGTTAGGGTTATGTTGAGGGCTAGATTTAGAGTTCCGGTTAGGGTTCCGATTGGACCTCGGGTTAGGGTTATGTTGAGGACGAGGGGTAGAGATCCGGTTAGGGTTGGGATTGCTCCTAGGGTTAGGGTTATGTTGAGGGCTAGGGTTAGGGATCCGGTTAGGGATCCGATTGGACCTAGGGTTAGGGTTATGTTGAGGGCTAGGTATACAGACCCGGTTAGGGTTCCGATTGGACCTAGGGTAGGGTTATATTGAGGGCTAGGGTTAGAGATCTGGTTAGGGTTCCGATTGGACCTAGGGTTAGGGTTATGTTGAGGGCGAGGGTTAGAGATCCGGTTAGGGTTCCGATTGGACCTAGGGTTAGGGTTATGTTGAGGGCTAGGATTAGAGATCCGGTTAGGGTTCCGATTGGACCTAGGGTTAGGGTTATGTTGAGGGCTAGGGTTAGATATCCGGTTAGGGTTACGATTGGACCTAGGGTTAGTGTTATGTTGAGGGCTACGTATACAGATCCGGTTAGGGTTCCGATTGGACCTAGGGTTAGGGTTATGTGGAGGGCTAGCGTTAGAGATCCGGTTAGGGTTCCGATTGGACCTAGGGTTAGGGTTATGTTGAGGGCTATGGTTAGATATCCTGTTATGGTTCCGATTGGACCTAGGGTTAGGGTTATGTTGACGTCTAGGGTTAGATATCCGTTTAGGGTTCCGATTGGACCTAGGGTTAGGTTTATGTTGAAGGCTAGGGTTAGAGATCCGTTTAGCGTTCCGATTGGACCTAGGGTTAGGGTTACGTTGAGGGCTCCGGTTTGAGATCCGGTTAGGGTTCCGATTGGAACTAGGGTTAGGGTTATGTTGAGGGCGATGGGTAGTGGTCCTGTTAGGGTTACGATTGGACCTAGTGTTAGGTTTATGTTGAGGGCTAGGGTTAGAGTTCCGTTTAGGGTTCCGATTGGACCTAGGGTTAGGGTTATGTTGAGGGCTAGGGTTAGAGATCCGTTTAGGGTTCCGATTGGCCCTAGGGTTAGGGTTATGTTGATGGCGAGGCTTAGAGATCCGGTTAGGGTTCCGATTGGACCTAGGGTTAGGGTTATGTTGAGGGCTAGGTATACAATCCGGTTAGGGTTCCGATTGGACCTAGGGTTAGGGTTATGTTGAGGGCTAGGGTTAGAGATCCGGTTAGGGTTCCGATTGGACCTAGGGTTAGGGTTATGTTGAGGGCAAGGGTTAGAGATCCGGTTAGGGTTCCGATTGGACCTAGGGTTAGGGTTATGTTGAGGGCTGGGGTTAGAGATCCGGTTAGGGTTCCGATTGGACCTAGGGTTAGGGTTATGTTGAGGAAGAGGGGTAGAGATCCTGTTAGGGTACCGATTGGACCTAGGGTTAGGGTTATGTTGAGGGCTATGGTTATATATCCGGTTAGGGTTCCGATTGGACCTAGGGTTAGGGTTACGTTGAGGGCTAGGTTTAGATATCCATGTAGTGTTCCGATTGGTTCTAGGGTTAGGGTTATGTTGAGGGTTAGGTTTAGAGATCCGGTTAGGGTTCCGATTGGACCTTGGGTTAGGGTTATGTTGAGGGCGAGGGGTAGAGATCCGATTAGGGCTCGGATTGGTCCTAGGGTTAGGGTTATGTTGAGGGCTAGGGTTAGGGATCCGGTTAGGGTTCCGATTGGACCTAGGGTTAGGGTTATGTTGACGGCTAGGTATACAGACCTGGTTAGGGTTCCGATTGGACCTAGGGTTAGGGTTATGTTGAGGGCTAGGGTTAGAGATCCGGTAAGGGTTACGATTGGACCCAGGGTTAGCGTTGTGTTGAGGGCTAGGGTTAGAGATCCGGTTAGGATTCCGATTGGACCTAGGGTTATGATTATGTTGAGGGCTAGGGTTAGAGATCCGGTTACGTTTCCGATTGGACCTAGGGTTAGGGTTATGTTGAGGGCTAGATATACAGATCCGGTTAGGTTTCCGATTGGACCTAAGGTTAGGGTTAGGTTGAGCGCTAGGGTTAGAGATCCGGTTAGGGTTCTGATTGGACCTAGGGTTAGGGTTATGTTGAGGGCTAGGGTTAGAGTTCCGGTTAGGGTTCGGATTGGACCTAAGGTTAGGGTTATTTTGAGGGCTAGGGTTAGTGTTCCAGTTAGGGTTCCGAATGGACCTAGGGTTAGGGTTATGTTGAGGACGAGGGGTAGAGATCCGGTTAGGGTCGGATTGGTCCTAGGGTTAGGGTTATGTTGAGGGCTAGGGTTAGGGATCCGGTTAGGGATTCGATTGGACCTAGGGTTAGGGTTATGTTGAGGGCTAGGTATACAGACCCGGTTAGGGTTCCGATAGGACCTAGGGTAGGGTTATATTGAGGGCTAGGGTTAGAGATCCGGTTAGGGTTCCGATTGGACCTAGGGATAGGGTTATGTTGAGGGCTAGGGTTAGAGATCCGGTTAGGGTTCCGATTGGACCTAGGGTTAGGGTTATGTTGAGGGCTAGGGTTAGATATCCGGTTAGGGTTACGATTGGACCTAGGGTTAGGGTTATGTTGAGGGCTACGTATACAGATCCGGTTAGGGTTCCGATTGGACCTAGGGTTAGGGTTATGTGGAGGGCTAGCGTTAGAGATCCGGTTAGGGTTCCGATTGGACCTAGGGTTAGGGTTATGTTGAGGGCTATGGTTAGATATCCTGTTATGGTTCCGATTGGACCTAGGGTTAGGGTTATGTTGACGTCTAGGGTTAGATATCCGTTTAGGGTTCCGATTGGACCTAGGGTTAGGTTTATGTTGAGGGCTAGGGTTAGAGATCCGTTTAGGGTTCCGATTGGACCTAGGGTTAGGGTTATGTTGAGGGCTCCGGTTTGAGATCCGGTTAGGGTTCCGATTGGAACTAGGGTTAGGGTTATGTTGAGGGCGATGGGTAGTGGTCCTGTTAGGGTTACGATTGGACCTAGGGTTAGGTTTATGTTGAGGGCTAGGGTTAGAGTTCCGTTTAGGGTTCCGATTGGACCTAGGGTTAGGGTTATGTTGAGGGCTAGGTATACAGATCCGGTTAGGGTTCCGATTGGACCTAGTGTTAGGGTTATGTTGAGGGCAAGGGTTAGAGATCCGGTTAGGGTTCCGATTGGACCTAGGGTTAGGGTTATGTTGAGGGCTGGGGTTAGAGATCCGGTTAGGGTTCCGATTGGACCTAGGGTTAGGGTTATGTTGAGGAAGAGTGGTAGAGATCCTGTTAGGGTACCGATTGGACCTAGGGTTAGGGTTATGTTGAGGGCTATGGTTAGATATCCGGTTAGGGTTCCGATTGGACCTAGGGTTACGGTTACGTTGAGGGCTAGGTTTAGATATCCATGTAGGGTTCCGATTGGTCCTAGGGTTAGGGTTATGTTGAGGGCTAGGTTTAGAGATCCGGTTAGCGTTGCGATTGGACCTCGGGTTAGGGTTATGTTGAGGGCGAGGGGTAGAGATCCGATTAGGGCTCGGATTTGTCCTAGGGTTAGGGTTATGTTGAGGGCTAGGGTTAGGGATCCGGTTAGGGTTCCGATTGGACCTAGGGTTAGGGTTATGTTGACGGCTAGGTATACAGACCTGGTTAGGGTTCCGATTGGACCTAGGGTTAGGGTTATGTTGAGGGCTAGGGTTAGAGATCCGGTAAGGGTTACGATTGGACCCAGGGTTAGCGTTGTGTTGAGGGCTAGGGTTAGAGATCCGGATAGGATTCCGATTGGACCTAGGGTTATGATTATGTTGAGGGCTAGGGTTAGAGATCCGGTTACGTTTCCGATTGGACCTAGGGTTAGGGTTATGTTGAGGGCTAGGTATACAGATCCGGTTAGGTTTCCGATTGGACCTAAGGTTAGGGTTAGGTTGAGCGCTAGGGTTAGAGATCCGGTTAGGGTTCTGATTGGACCTAGGGTTAGGGTTATGTTGAGGGTTAGGGTTAGAGATCCGGTTAGGTTTCCGATTGGACCTAGGGTTAGGGTTATGTTGAGGGCTAGCTATACAGATCCGGTTAGGGTTCCGATTGGACCTAGGGTTAGGGTTATGTGGAGGACTAGGGTTAGAGATCCGGTTAGGGTTCCGATTGGACCTAGGGTTAGGGTTATGTTGAGGGCTAGGGTTAGAGATCCGATTAGGGTTCCGATTTGACCTAGGGTTAGGGTTATGTTGAGGGCTAGGGTTAGGGATCCGGTTAGGGTTCCGATTGGACCTAGGGTTAGGGTTATGTTGAGGGCTAGGTTTAGATATCCGGTTAGGGTTCCGATTGAGCCTCGGGTTAGGGTTATGTTGAGGGCGAGGGGTAGAGATCCGGTTAGGGTTCGGATTGGTCCTAGGGTTAGGGTTATGTTGAGGGCTAGGGTTAGGGATCCGGTTAGGGTTCCGATTGGACCTAGGGTTAGGGTTATGTTGAGGGCTAGGGTTAGATATCCATTTAGTGTTCCAATTGGACCTAGGGTTAGGTTTATGTTGAGGGCTAGGGTTAGAGTTCAGTTTAGGGTTCCGATTGGACCTAGGGTTAGGGTTATGTTGAGGCCTAGGGTTAGAGATCCGTTTAGGGTTCCGATTGGACCTAGGGTTAGGGTTATGTTGAGGGCTAGGGTTAGAGATCCGGTTAGGGTTCCGATTGGACCTAGGGTTAGGGTTATGTTGAGGACGAGGGGTAGAGATCCGGTTAGGGTTAGGATTGGTCCTAGGGTTAGGGTTATGTTGAGGGCTAGGGTTAGGCATCAGGTTAGGGATCCGATTGGACCTAGGGTTAGGGTTATGTTGAGGGCTAGGTATACAGACCCGGTTAGGGTTCCGATTGGACCTAGGGTAGGGTTATGTTGAGGGCTAGGGTTAGAGATCTGGTTAGGGTTCCGATTGGACCTAGGTTTAGGGTTATGTTGAGGGCGAGGGTTAGAGATCCGGTTAGGGTTCCGATTGGACCTAGGGTTAGGGTTATGTTGAGGGCTAGGGTTAGAGATCCGGTTCGGGTTCCGATTGGACCTAGGGTTAGGGTTATGTTGAGGGCTAGGGATAGATATCCGGTTAGGGTTCGGATTGGACCTAGGGTTAGGTTTATGGTGAGGGCTACGTATACAAATCCGGTTAGGGTTCCGATTGGACCTAGGGTTAGGGTTATGTGGAGGGCTAGCGTTAGAGATCCGGTTAGGGTTCCGATTGGACCTAGGGTTAGGGTTATGTAGAGGGCTAGGGTTAGATATCCGGTTAGGGTTCTGATTGGACCTAAGGTTAGGGTTATGTTGAGGGCTAGGGTTAGAGTTCCGGTTAGGGTTCGGATTGGACCTAGGGTTAGGGTTATTTTGAGGGCTAGGGTTAGTGTTCCGGTTAGGGTTCCGAATGGACCTAGGGTTAGGGTTATGTTGAGGGATAGATTTAGAGTTCCGGTTAGGGTTCCGATTGGACCTCGGGTTAGGGTTATGTTGAGGACGAGCGGTAGAGATCCGGTTAGGGTTCGGATTGCTCCTAGGGTTAGGGTTATGTTGACGGCTAGGTATACAGACCTGGTTAGGGTTCCGATTGGACCTAGGGTTAGGGTTATGTTGAGGGCTAGGGTTAGAGATCCGGTTACGTTTCCGATTGGACCTAGGGTTAGGGTTATGTTGAGGGCTAGGTATACAGATCCGGTTAGGTTTCCGATTGGACCTAAGGTTAGGGTTAGGTTGAGGGCTAGGGTTAGTGATCCGGTTAGGGTTCCGATTGGACCTAGGGTTAGGGTTATGTTGAGGGTTAGGGTTAGAGATCCGGTTAGGTTTCCGATTGGACCTAGGGTTAGGGTTATGTTGAGGGCTAGCTATACAGATCCGGTTAGGGTTCCGATTGGACCTAGGGTTAGGGTTAAGTGGAGGACTAGGGTTAGAGATCCGGTTAGGGTTCCGATTGGACCTAGGGTTAGGGTTATGTTGAGGGCTAGGGTTAGAGATCCGGTTAGGGTTCCGATTTGACCTTGGGTTAGGGTTATGTTGAGGGCTAGGTTTAGATACGGTTAGGGTTCCAATTGGTCCTAGGATTAGGGTTATGTTGAGGGCTAGGGTTAGGGATCCGGTTAGGGTTCCGATTGGACGTAGGGTTAGGGTTATGTTGAGGGCTAGGTTTAGATATCCGGTTAGGGTTCCGATTGGACCTCGGGTTAGGGTTATGTTGAGGGCGAGGGGTAGAGATCCGGTTAGGGTTCGGATTGGTCCTAGGGTTAGGGTTATGTTGAGGGCTAGGGTTAGAGATCCGTTTAGCGTTCCGATTGGACCTAGGGTTAAGGTTATCTTGAGGGCTAGGGTTAGAGATCCGGTTAGGGTTCCGATTGGACCTAGGGTTAGGGTTATGTTTAGGGCGAGGGTTAGAGATCTGGTTAGGGTTGCGATGGGACCTAGGGTTAGGGTTATGTTGAGGGCTAGGTATACAGATCCGGTTAGGGTTCCGATTGGACCTAGGGTTAGGGGAATGTTGAGGGCTAGGGTTAGAGATCCGGTTAGGGTTCCGATTGGACCTAGGGTTAGGGTTATGTTGAGGAAGAGGGGTAGAGATCCTGTTAGGGTACCGATTGGACCTAGGGTTAGGGTTATGTAGAGGGCTAGGGTTAGATATCCGGTTAGGGTTCTGATTGGACCTAGGGTTAGGGTTATGTTGAGGGCTAGGGTTAGAGTTCCGGTTAGGGTTCGGATTGTACCTAGGGTTAGGGTTATTTTGAGGGCTAGGGTTCGTGTTCCGGTTAGGGTTCCGAATGGACCTAGGGTTAGGGTTATGTTGAGGGCTAGATTTAGAGATCCGGTTAGGGTTCCGATTGGACCTCGGGTTAGGGTTATGTTGAGGACGAGGGGTAGAGATCCGGTTAGGGTTAGGATTGGTCCTAGGGTTAGGGTTATGTTGAGGGCTAGGGTTAGGGATCCGGTTAGGGATCCGATTGGACCTAGGGTTAGGGTTATGTTGAGGGCTAGGTATACAGACCCGGTTAGGGTTCCGATTGGACCTAGGGTAGGGTTATGTTGAGGGCTAGGGTTAGAGATCTGGTTAGGGTTCCGATTGGACCTAGGGTTAGGGTTATGTTGAGGGCGAGGGTTAGAGATCCGGTTAGGGTTCCGATTGGACCTAGGGTTAGGGTTATGTTGAGGGCTAGGGTTAGAGATCCGGTTCGGGTTCCGATTGGACCTAGGGTTAGGGTTATGTTGAGGGCTAGGGTTAGATATCCGGTTAGGGTTCCGATTGGACCTAGGGTTAGGGTTATGGTGAGGGCTACTTATACAGATCCGGTTAGGGTTCCGATTGGACCTAGGGTTAGGGTTATGTGGAGGGCTAGGGTTAGAGATCCGGTTCGGGTCACGTTTGGACCTAGGGTTAGGGTTATGTTGAGGGCTAGGGTTAGAGATCCGGTTCGGGTCACGATTGGACCTAGGGTTAGGGTTATGTTGAGGGCTAGGGTTAGAGATCCTGTTCGGGTCACGATTGGACCTAGGGTTAGGGTTATGTTGAGGGCTAGGGTTAGAGATCCGGTTCGGGTCACGATTGGACCTAGGGTTAGGGTTATGTTGAGGGCTAGGGTTAGAGATCCGGTTCGGGTCACGATTGGACCTAGGGTTAGGGTTACGTTGAGGGCTAGGGTTAGAGATCCGGTTCGGGTCACGATTGGACCTAGGGTTAGGGTTATGTTGAGGGCCAGGGTTAGAGATCCGGTTCGGGTCACGATTGGACCTAGGGTTAGGGTTATGTTTAGGGCGAGGGTTAGAGATCTGGTTAGGGTTGCGATGGGACCTAGGGTTAGGGTTATGTTGAGGGCTAGGTATACAGATCCGGTTAGGGTTCCGATTGGACCTAGGGTTAGGGGTATGTTGAGGGCTAGGGTTAGAGATCCGGTTAGGGTTCCGATTGGACCTAGGGTTAGGGTTATGTTGAGGAAGAGGGGTAGAGATCCTGTTAGGGTACCGATTGGACCTAGGGTTAGGGTTATGTAGAGGGCTAGGGTTAGATATCCGGTTAGGGTTCCGATTGGACCTAGGGTTAGGGTTATGTTGAGGGCTAGGGTTAGAGATCCGGTTCGGGTTCCGATTGGACCTAGGGTTAGGGTTATGTTGAGAGCTAGGGTTAGATATCCGGTTCGGGTTCCGATTGGGCCTAGGGTTAGGGTTATGTTGAGGGCTAGGGTTAGATATCCGGTTAGGGTTCCGATTGGACCTAGGGTTAGGGTTATGTTGAGGGCCAGGGTTAGAGATCCGGTTCGGGTCACGATTGGACCTAGGGTTAGGGTTATGTTGAGGGCCAGGGTTAGAGATCCGGTTCGGGTCACGATTGGACCTAGGGCTAGGGTTATGTTGAGGGCCAGGGTTAGAGATCCGGTTCGGGTCACGATTGGACCTAGGGTTAGGGTTATGTTGAGGGCCAGGGTTAGAGATCCGGTTCGGGTCACGATTGGACCTAGGGTTAGGGTTATGTTGAGGGCCAGGGTTAGAGATCCGGTTCGGCTCACGATTGGACCTAGGGTTAGGGTTATGTTGAGGGCCAGGGTTAGAGATCCGGTTCGGCTCACGATTGGACCTAGGGTTAGGGTTATGTTGAGGGCCAGGGTTAGAGATCCGGTTCGGCTCACGATTGGACCTAGGGTTAGGGTTATGTTGAGGGCCAGGGTTAGAGATCCGGTTCGGGTCACGATTGGACCTAGGGTTAGGGTTATGTTGAGGGCTAGGGTTAGAGATCCGGTTCGGGTCACGATTGGACCTAGGGTTAGGGTTATGTTGAGGGCTAGGTATACAGATCCGGTTAGGGTTCCGATTGGACCTAGGGTTAGGGTTATGATGAGGGCTAGGGTTAGAGATCCGGTTAGGGTTCCGATTGGACCTAGGGTTAGGGTTATGTTGAGGGCAAGGGTTAGAGATCCGGTTAGGGTTCCGATTGGACCTAGGGTTAGGGTTATGTTGAGCGCTGGGGTTAGAGATCCGGTTAGGGTTCCGATTGGACCTAGGGTTAGGGTTATGTTGAGGAAGAGGGGTAGAGATCCTGTTAGGGTACCGATTGGACCTAGGGTTAGGGTTATGTTGAGGGCTATGGTTATATATCCGGTTAGGGTTCCGATTGGACCTAGGGTTAGGGTTACGTTGAGCGCTAGGTTTAGATATCCATGTAGTGTTCCGATTGGTTCTAGGGTTAGGGTTATGTTGAGGGCTAGGTTTAGAGATCCGGTTAGGGTTCCGATTGGACCTTGGGTTAGGGTTATGTTGAGGGCGAGGGGTAGAGATCCGATTAGGGCTCGGATTGGTCCTAGGGTTAGGGTTATGTTGAGGGCTAGGGTTAGGGATCCGGTTAGGGTTCCGATTGGACCTAGGGTTAGGGTTATGTTGACGGCTAGGTATACAGACCTGGTTAGGGTTCCGATTGGACCTAGGGTTAGGGTTATGTTGAGGGCTAGGGTTAGAGATCCGGTTACGTTTCCGATTGGACCTAGGGTTAGGGTTATGTTGAGGGCTAGGTATACAGATCCGGTTAGGTTTCCGATTGCACCTAAGGTTAGGGTTAGGTTGAGGGCTAGGGTTAGTGATCCGGTTAGGGTTCCGATTGGACCTAGGGTTAGGGTTATGTTGAGGGTTAGGGTTAGAGATCCGGTTAGGTTTCCGATTGGACCTAGGGTTAGGGTTATGTTGAGGGCTAGCTATACAGATCCGGTTAGGGTTCCGATTGGACCTAGGGTTAAGGTTAAGTGGAGGACTAGGGTTAGAGATCCGGTTAGGGTTCCGATTGGACCTAGGGTTAGGGTTATGTTGAGGGCTAGGGTTAGAGATCCGGTTAGGGTTCCGATTTGACCTTGGGTTAGGGTTATGTTGAGGGCTAAGGTTAGATACGGTTAGGGTTCCAATTGGTCCTAGGATTAGGGTTATGTTGAGGGCTAGGGTTAGGGATCCGGTTAGGGTTCCGATTGGACCTAGGGTTAGGGTTATGTTGAGGGCTAGGTTTAGATATCCGGTTAGGGTTCCGATTGGACCTCGGGTTAGGGTTATGTTGAGGGCGAGGGGTAGAGATCCGGTTAGGGTTCGGATTGGTCCTAGGGTTAGGGTTATGTTGAGGGCTAGGGTTAGAGATCCGTTTAGGGTTCCGATTGGACCTAGGGTTAAGGTTATGTTGAGGGCTAGGGTTAGAGATCCGGTTAGGGTTCCGATTGGACCTAGGGTTAGGGTTATGTTTAGGGCGAGGGTTAGAGATCTGGTTAGGGTTGCGATGGGACCTAGGGTTAGGGTTATGTTGAGGGCTAGGTATACAGATCCGGTTAGGGTTCCGATTGGACCTAGGGTTAGGGGAATGTTGAGGGCTAGGGTTAGAGATCCGGTTAGGGTTCCGATTGGACCTAGGGTTAGGGGTATGTTGAGGAAGAGGGGTAGAGATCCTGTTAGGGTACCGATTGGACCTAGGGTTAGGGTTATGTAGAGGGCTAGGGTTAGATATCCGGTTAGGGTTCTGATTGGACCTAGGGTTAGGGTTATGTTGAGGGCTAGGGTTAGAGTTCCGGTTAGGGTTCGGATTGGACCTAGGGTTAGGGTTATTTTGAGGGCTAGGGTTCGTGTTCCGGTTAGGGTTCCGAATGGACCTAGGGTTAGGGTTATGTTGAGGGCTAGATTTAGAGATCCGGTTAGGGTTCCGATTGGACCTCTGGTTAGGGTTATGTTGAGGACGAGGGGTAGAGATCCGGTTAGGGTTAGGATTGGTCCTAGGGTTAGGGTTATGTTGAGGGCTAGGGTTAGGGATCCGGTTAGGGATCCGATTGGACCTAGGGTTAGGGTTATGTTGAGGGCTAGGTATACAGACCCGGTTAGGGTTCCAAATGGACCTAGGGTAGGGTTATGTTGAGGGCTAGGGTTAGAGATCTGGTTAGTGTTCCGATTGGACCTAGGGTTAGGGTTATGTTGAGGGCGAGGGTTAGAGATCCGGTTAGGGTTCCGATTGGACCTAGGGTTAGGGTTATGTTGAAGGCTAGGGTTAGAGATCCGTTTCGGGTTCCGATTGGACCTAGGGTTAGGGTTATGGTGAGGGCTACTTATACAGATCCGGTTAGGGTTCCGATTGGACCTAGGGTTAGGGTTATGTGGAGGGCTAGGGTTAGAGATCCGGTTCGGGTCATGTTTGGACCTAGGGTTAGGGTTATGTTGAGGGCTAGGGTTAGAGATCCGGTTCGGGTCACGATTGGACCTAGGGTTAGGGTTATGTTGAGGGCTAGGGTTAGAGATCCTGTTCGGGTCACGATTGGACCTAGGGTTAGGGTTATCTTGAGGGCTAGGGTTAGAGATCCTGTTCGGGTCACGATTGGACCTAGGGTTAGGGTTATGTTGAGGACGAGGGGTAGAGATCCGGTTAGGGTTAGGATTGGTCCTAGGGTTAGGGTTATGTTGAGGGCTAGGGTTAGGCATCAGGTTAGGGATCCGATTGGACCTAGGGTTAGGGTTATGTTGAGGGCTAGGTATACAGACCCGGTTAGGGTTCCGATTGGACCTAGGGTAGGGTTATGTTGAGGGCTAGGGTTAGAGATCTGGTTAGGGTTCCGATTGGACCTAGGTTTAGGGTTATGTTGAGGGCGAGGGTTAGAGATCCGGTTAGGGTTCCGATTGGACCTAGGGTTAGGGTTATGTTGAGGGCTAGGGTTAGAGATCCGGTTCGGGTTCCGATTGGACCTAGGGTTAGGGTTATGTTGAGGGCTAGGGATAGATATCCGGTTAGGGTTCGGATTGGACCTAGGGTTAGGTTTATGGTGAGGGCTACGTATACAAATCCGGTTAGGGTTCCGATTGGACCTAGGGTTAGGGTTATGTGGAGGGCTAGCGTTAGAGATCCGGTTAGGGTTCCGATTGGACCTAGGGTTAGGGTTATGTAGAGGGCTAGGGTTAGATATCCGGTTAGGGTTCTGATTGGACCTAAGGTTAGGGTTATGTTGAGGGCTAGGGTTAGAGTTCCGGTTAGGGTTCGGATTGGACCTAGGGTTAGGGTTATTTTGAGGGCTAGGGTTAGTGTTCCGGTTAGGGTTCCGAATGGACCTAGGGTTAGGGTTATGTTGAGGGATAGATTTAGAGTTCCGGTTAGGGTTCCGATTGGACCTCGGGTTAGGGTTATGTTGAGGACGAGCGGTAGAGATCCGGTTAGGGTTCGGATTGCTCCTAGGGTTAGGGTTATGTTGACGGCTAGGTATACAGACCTGGTTAGGGTTCCGATTGGACCTAGGGTTAGGGTTATGTTGAGGGCTAGGGTTAGAGATCCGGTTACGTTTCCGATTGGACCTAGGGTTAGGGTTATGTTGAGGGCTAGGTATACAGATCCGGTTAGGTTTCCGATTGGACCTAAGGTTAGGGTTAGGTTGAGGGCTAGGGTTAGTGATCCGGTTAGGGTTCCGATTGGACCTAGGGTTAGGGTTATGTTGAGGGTTAGGGTTAGAGATCCGGTTAGGTTTCCGATTGGACCTAGGGTTAGGGTTATGTTGAGGGCTAGCTATACAGATCCGGTTAGGGTTCCGATTGGACCTAGGGTTAGGGTTAAGTGGAGGACTAGGGTTAGAGATCCGGTTAGGGTTCCGATTGGACCTAGGGTTAGGGTTATGTTGAGGGCTAGGGTTAGAGATCCGGTTAGGGTTCCGATTTGACCTTGGGTTAGGGTTATGTTGAGGGCTAGGTTTAGATACGGTTAGGGTTCCAATTGGTCCTAGGATTAGGGTTATGTTGAGGGCTAGGGTTAGGGATCCGGTTAGGGTTCCGATTGGACGTAGGGTTAGGGTTATGTTGAGGGCTAGGTTTAGATATCCGGTTAGGGTTCCGATTGGACCTCGGGTTAGGGTTATGTTGAGGGCGAGGGGTAGAGATCCGGTTAGGGTTCGGATTGGTCCTAGGGTTAGGGTTATGTTGAGGGCTAGGGTTAGAGATCCGTTTAGGGTTCCGATTGGACCTAGGGTTAAGGTTATCTTGAGGGCTAGGGTTAGAGATCCGGTTAGGGTTCCGATTGGACCTAGGGTTAGGGTTATGTTTAGGGCGAGGGTTAGAGATCTGGTTAGGGTTGCGATGGGACCTAGGGTTAGGGTTATGTTGAGGGCTAGGTATACAGATCCGGTTAGGGTTCCGATTGGACCTAGGGTTAGGGGAATGTTGAGGGCTAGGGTTAGAGATCCGGTTAGGGTTCCGATTGGACCTAGGGTTAGGGTTATGTTGAGGAAGAGGGGTAGAGATCCTGTTAGGGTACCGATTGGACCTAGGGTTAGGGTTATGTAGAGGGCTAGGGTTAGATATCCGGTTAGGGTTCTGATTGGACCTAGGGTTAGGGTTATGTTGAGGGCTAGGGTTAGAGTTCCGGTTAGGGTTCGGATTGTACCTAGGGTTAGGGTTATTTTGAGGGCTAGGGTTCGTGTTCCGGTTAGGGTTCCGAATGGACCTAGGGTTAGGGTTATGTTGAGGGCTAGATTTAGAGATCCGGTTAGGGTTCCGATTGGACCTCGGGTTAGGGTTATGTTGAGGACGAGGGGTAGAGATCCGGTTAGGGTTAGGATTGGTCCTAGGGTTAGGGTTATGTTGAGGGCTAGGGTTAGGGATCCGGTTAGGGATCCGATTGGACCTAGGGTTAGGGTTATGTTGAGGGCTAGGTATACAGACCCGGTTAGGGTTCCGATTGGACCTAGGGTAGGGTTATGTTGAGGGCTAGGGTTAGAGATCTGGTTAGGGTTCCGATTGGACCTAGGGTTAGGGTTATGTTGAGGGCGAGGGTTAGAGATCCGGTTAGGGTTCCGATTGGACCTAGGGTTAGGGTTATGTTGAGGGCTAGGGTTAGAGATCCGGTTCGGGTTCCGATTGGACCTAGGGTTAGGGTTATGTTGAGGGCTAGGGTTAGATATCCGGTTAGGGTTCCGATTGGACCTAGGGTTAGGGTTATGGTGAGGGCTACTTATACAGATCCGGTTAGGGTTCCGATTGGACCTAGGGTTAGGGTTATGTGGAGGGCTAGGGTTAGAGATCCGGTTCGGGTCACGTTTGGACCTAGGGTTAGGGTTATGTTGAGGGCTAGGGTTAGAGATCCGGTTCGGGTCACGATTGGACCTAGGGTTAGGGTTATGTTGAGGGCTAGGGTTAGAGATCCTGTTCGGGTCACGATTGGACCTAGGGTTAGGGTTATGTTGAGGGCTAGGGTTAGAGATCCGGTTCGGGTCACGATTGGACCTAGGGTTAGGGTTATGTTGAGGGCTAGGGTTAGAGATCCGGTTCGGGTCACGATTGGACCTAGGGTTAGGGTTACGTTGAGGGCTAGGGTTAGAGATCCGGTTCGGGTCACGATTGGACCTAGGGTTAGGGTTATGTTGAGGGCCAGGGTTAGAGATCCGGTTCGGGTCACGATTGGACCTAGGGTTAGGGTTATGTTTAGGGCGAGGGTTAGAGATCTGGTTAGGGTTGCGATGGGACCTAGGGTTAGGGTTATGTTGAGGGCTAGGTATACAGATCCGGTTAGGGTTCCGATTGGACCTAGGGTTAGGGGTATGTTGAGGGCTAGGGTTAGAGATCCGGTTAGGGTTCCGATTGGACCTAGGGTTAGGGTTATGTTGAGGAAGAGGGGTAGAGATCCTGTTAGGGTACCGATTGGACCTAGGGTTAGGGTTATGTAGAGGGCTAGGGTTAGATATCCGGTTAGGGTTCCGATTGGACCTAGGGTTAGGGTTATGTTGAGGGCTAGGGTTAGAGATCCGGTTCGGGTTCCGATTGGACCTAGGGTTAGGGTTATGTTGAGAGCTAGGGTTAGATATCCGGTTCGGGTTCCGATTGGGCCTAGGGTTAGGGTTATGTTGAGGGCTAGGGTTAGATATCCGGTTAGGGTTCCGATTGGACCTAGGGTTAGGGTTATGTTGAGGGCCAGGGTTAGAGATCCGGTTCGGGTCACGATTGGACCTAGGGTTAGGGTTATGTTGAGGGCCAGGGTTAGAGATCCGGTTCGGGTCACGATTGGACCTAGGGCTAGGGTTATGTTGAGGGCCAGGGTTAGAGATCCGGTTCGGGTCACGATTGGACCTAGGGTTAGGGTTATGTTGAGGGCCAGGGTTAGAGATCCGGTTCGGGTCACGATTGGACCTAGGGTTAGGGTTATGTTGAGGGCCAGGGTTAGAGATCCGGTTCGGCTCACGATTGGACCTAGGGTTAGGGTTATGTTGAGGGCCAGGGTTAGAGATCCGGTTCGGCTCACGATTGGACCTAGGGTTAGGGTTATGTTGAGGGCCAGGGTTAGAGATCCGGTTCGGCTCACGATTGGACCTAGGGTTAGGGTTATGTTGAGGGCCAGGGTTAGAGATCCGGTTCGGGTCACGATTGGACCTAGGGTTAGGGTTATGTTGAGGGCTAGGGTTAGAGATCCGGTTCGGGTCACGATTGGACCTAGGGTTAGGGTTATGTTGAGGGCTAGGTATACAGATCCGGTTAGGGTTCCGATTGGACCTAGGGTTAGGGTTATGATGAGGGCTAGGGTTAGAGATCCGGTTAGGGTTCCGATTGGACCTAGGGTTAGGGTTATGTTGAGGGCAAGGGTTAGAGATCCGGTTAGGGTTCCGATTGGACCTAGGGTTAGGGTTATGTTGAGCGCTGGGGTTAGAGATCCGGTTAGGGTTCCGATTGGACCTAGGGTTAGGGTTATGTTGAGGAAGAGGGGTAGAGATCCTGTTAGGGTACCGATTGGACCTAGGGTTAGGGTTATGTTGAGGGCTATGGTTATATATCCGGTTAGGGTTCCGATTGGACCTAGGGTTAGGGTTACGTTGAGCGCTAGGTTTAGATATCCATGTAGTGTTCCGATTGGTTCTAGGGTTAGGGTTATGTTGAGGGCTAGGTTTAGAGATCCGGTTAGGGTTCCGATTGGACCTTGGGTTAGGGTTATGTTGAGGGCGAGGGGTAGAGATCCGATTAGGGCTCGGATTGGTCCTAGGGTTAGGGTTATGTTGAGGGCTAGGGTTAGGGATCCGGTTAGGGTTCCGATTGGACCTAGGGTTAGGGTTATGTTGACGGCTAGGTATACAGACCTGGTTAGGGTTCCGATTGGACCTAGGGTTAGGGTTATGTTGAGGGCTAGGGTTAGAGATCCGGTTACGTTTCCGATTGGACCTAGGGTTAGGGTTATGTTGAGGGCTAGGTATACAGATCCGGTTAGGTTTCCGATTGGACCTAAGGTTAGGGTTAGGTTGAGGGCTAGGGTTAGTGATCCGGTTAGGGTTCCGATTGGACCTAGGGTTAGGGTTATGTTGAGGGTTAGGGTTAGAGATCCGGTTAGGTTTCCGATTGGACCTAGGGTTAGGGTTATGTTGAGGGCTAGCTATACAGATCCGGTTAGGGTTCCGATTGGACCTAGGGTTAAGGTTAAGTGGAGGACTAGGGTTAGAGATCCGGTTAGGGTTCCGATTGGACCTAGGGTTAGGGTTATGTTGAGGGCTAGGGTTAGAGATCCGGTTAGGGTTCCGATTTGACCTTGGGTTAGGGTTATGTTGAGGGCTAAGGTTAGATACGGTTAGGGTTCCAATTGGTCCTAGGATTAGGGTTATGTTGAGGGCTAGGGTTAGGGATCCGGTTAGGGTTCCGATTGGACCTAGGGTTAGGGTTATGTTGAGGGCTAGGTTTAGATATCCGGTTAGGGTTCCGATTGGACCTCGGGTTAGGGTTATGTTGAGGGCGAGGGGTAGAGATCCGGTTAGGGTTCGGATTGGTCCTAGGGTTAGGGTTATGTTGAGGGCTAGGGTTAGAGATCCGTTTAGGGTTCCGATTGGACCTAGGGTTAAGGTTATGTTGAGGGCTAGGGTTAGAGATCCGGTTAGGGTTCCGATTGGACCTAGGGTTAGGGTTATGTTTAGGGCGAGGGTTAGAGATCTGGTTAGGGTTGCGATGGGACCTAGGGTTAGGGTTATGTTGAGGGCTAGGTATACAGATCCGGTTAGGGTTCCGATTGGACCTAGGGTTAGGGGAATGTTGAGGGCTAGGGTTAGAGATCCGGTTAGGGTTCCGATTGGACCTAGGGTTAGGGGTATGTTGAGGAAGAGGGGTAGAGATCCTGTTAGGGTACCGATTGGACCTAGGGTTAGGGTTATGTAGAGGGCTAGGGTTAGATATCCGGTTAGGGTTCTGATTGGACCTAGGGTTAGGGTTATGTTGAGGGCTAGGGTTAGAGTTCCGGTTAGGGTTCGGATTGGACCTAGGGTTAGGGTTATTTTGAGGGCTAGGGTTCGTGTTCCGGTTAGGGTTCCGAATGGACCTAGGGTTAGGGTTATGTTGAGGGCTAGATTTAGAGATCCGGTTAGGGTTCCGATTGGACCTCTGGTTAGGGTTATGTTGAGGACGAGGGGTAGAGATCCGGTTAGGGTTAGGATTGGTCCTAGGGTTAGGGTTATGTTGAGGGCTAGGGTTAGGGATCCGGTTAGGGATCCGATTGGACCTAGGGTTAGGGTTATGTTGAGGGCTAGGTATACAGACCCGGTTAGGGTTCCAAATGGACCTAGGGTAGGGTTATGTTGAGGGCTAGGGTTAGAGATCTGGTTAGTGTTCCGATTGGACCTAGGGTTAGGGTTATGTTGAGGGCGAGGGTTAGAGATCCGGTTAGGGTTCCGATTGGACCTAGGGTTAGGGTTATGTTGAAGGCTAGGGTTAGAGATCCGTTTCGGGTTCCGATTGGACCTAGGGTTAGGGTTATGGTGAGGGCTACTTATACAGATCCGGTTAGGGTTCCGATTGGACCTAGGGTTAGGGTTATGTGGAGGGCTAGGGTTAGAGATCCGGTTCGGGTCATGTTTGGACCTAGGGTTAGGGTTATGTTGAGGGCTAGGGTTAGAGATCCGGTTCGGGTCACGATTGGACCTAGGGTTAGGGTTATGTTGAGGGCTAGGGTTAGAGATCCTGTTCGGGTCACGATTGGACCTAGGGTTAGGGTTATCTTGAGGGCTAGGGTTAGAGATCCGGTTCGGGTCACGATTGGACCTAGGGTTAGGGTTATGTTGAGGGCTAGGGTTAGAGATCCGGTTCGGGTCACGATTGGACCTAGGGTTAGGGTTATGTTGAGGGCTAGGGTTAGAGATCCGGTTCGGGTCACGATTGGACCTAGGGTTAGGGTTATGTTGAGGGCCAGGGTTAGAGATCCGGTTCGGGTCACGATTGGACCTAGTGTTAGGGTTATGTTTAGGGCGAGGGTTAGAGATCTGGTTAGGGTTGCGATGGGACCTAGGGTTAGGGTTATGTTGAGGGCTAGGTATACAGATCCGGTTAGGGTTCCGATTGGACCTAGGGTTAGGGGTATGTTGAGGGCTAGGGTTAGAGATCCGGTTAGGGTTCCGATTGGACCTAGGGTTAGGGTTATGTTGAGGAAGAGGGGTAGAGATCCTGTTAGGGTACCGATTGGACCTAGGGTTAGGGTTATGTAGAGGGCTAGGGTTAGATATCCGGTTAGGGTTCTGATTGGACCTAGGGTTAGGGTTATGTTGAGGGCTAGGGTTAGAGTTCCGGTTAGGGTTCGGATTGGACCTAGGGTTAGGGTTATTTTGAGGGCTAGGTTTCGTTTTCCGGTTAGGGTTCCGAATGGACCTAGGGTTAGGGTTATGTTGAGGGCTAGATTTAGAGATCCGGTTAGGGTTCCGATTGGACCTCGGGTTAGGGTTATGTTGAGGACGAGGGGTAGAGATCCGGTTAGGGTTAGGATTGGTCCTAGGGTTAGGGTTATGTTGAGGGCTAGGGTTAGGGATCCGGTTAGGGATCCGATTGGACCTAGGGTTAGGGTTATGTTGAGGGCTAGGTATACAGACCCGGTTAGGGTTCCGATTGGACCTAGGGTAGGGTTATGTTGAGGGCTAGGGTTAGAGATCCGGTTCGGGTTCCGATTGGACCTAGGGTTAGGGTTATGTTGAGGGCTAGGGTTAGATATCCGGTTAGGGTTCCGATTGGACCTAGGGTTAGGGTTATGTTGAGGGCTAGGGTTAGAGATCCGGTTCGGGTTCCGATTGGACCTAGGGTTAGGGTTATGTTGAGGGCTAGGGTTAGATATCCGGTTCGGGTTCCGATTGGACCTAGGGTTAGGGTTATGTTGAGGGCTAGGGTTAGATATCCGGTTAGGGTTCCGATTGGACCTAGGGTTAGGGTTATGTTGAGGGCCAGGGTTAGAGATCCGGTTCGGGTCACGATTGGACCTAGGGCTAGGGTTATGTTGAGGGCCAGGGTTAGAGATCCGGTTCGGGTCACGATTGGACCTAGGGCTAGGGTTATGTTGAGGGCCAGGGTTAGAGATCCGGTTCGGGTCACGATTGGACCTAGGGTTAGGGTTATGTTGAGGGCCAGGGTTAGAGATCCGGTTCGGGTCACGATTGGACCTAGGGTTAGGGTTATGTTGAGGGCCAGGGTTAGAGATCCGGTTCGGCTCACGATTGGACCTAGGGTTAGGGTTATGTTGAGGGCCAGGGTTAGAGATCCGGTTCGGCTCACGATTGGACCTAGGGTTAGGGTTATGTTGAGGGCCAGGGTTAGAGATCCGGTTCGGCTCACGATTGGACCTAGGGTTAGGGTTATGTTGAGGGCCAGGGTTAGAGATCCGGTTCGGCTCACGATTGGACCTAGGGTTAGGGTTATGTTGAGGGCCAGGGTTAGAGATCCGGTTCGGCTCACGATTGGACCTAGGGTTAGGGTTATGTTGAGGGCCAGGGTTAGAGATCCGGTTCGGCTCACGATTGGACCTAGGGTTAGGGTTATGTTGAGGGCCAGGGTTAGAGATCCGGTTCGGGTCACGATTGGACCTAGGGTTAGGGTTATGTTGAGGGCCAGGGTTAGAGATCCGGTTCGGCTCACGATTGGACCTAGGGTTAGGGTTATGTTGAGGGCCAGGGTTAGAGATCCGGTTCGGCTCACAATTGGACCTAGGGTTAGGGTTATGTTGAGGGCCAGGGTTAGAGATCCGGTTCGGCTCACGATTGGACCTAGGGTTAGGGTTATGTTGAGGGCCAGGGTTAGAGATCCGGTTCGGCTCACGATTGGACCTAGGGTTAGGGTTATGTTGAGGGCCAGGGTTAGAGATCCGGTTCGGCTCACGATTGGACCTAGGGTTAGGGTTATGTTGAGGGCCAGGGTTAGAGATCCCGTTCGGCTCACGATTGGACCTAGGGTTAGGGTTATGTTGAGGGCCAGGGTTAGAGATCCGGTTCGGCTCACGACTGGACCTAGGGTTAGGGTTATGTTGAGGGCCAGGGTTAGAGATCCGGTTCGGGTCACGACTGGACCTAGGGTTAGGATTATGTTGAGGGCCAGGGTTAGAGATCCGGTTCGGGTCACGATTGGACCTAGGGTTAGGGTTATGTTGTGGGCCAGGGTTAGAGATCCGGTTCGGGTCACGATTGGACCTAAAGTTAGGGTTATGTTGAGGGCTAGGGTTAGAGATCCGGTTCGGGTCACGATTGGACCTAAAGTTAGGGTTATGTTGAGGGTTAGGGTTAGAGATCCGGTTCGGGTCACGATTGGACCTAGGGTTAGGGTTATGTTGAGGGCTAGGGTTAGAGATCCGGTTCGGGTCACGATTGGACCTAGGGATAGGGTTATGTTGAGGGCTAGGGTTAGAGATCCGGTTCGGGTCACGATTGGACCTAGGGTTAGGGTTATGTTGAGGGCTAGGGTTAGAGATCCGGTTCGGGTCACGATTGGACCTAGGGTTAGGGTTATGTTGAGGGCCAGGGTTAGAGATCCGGTTCGGGTCACGATTGGACCTAGGGTTAGGGTTATGTTGAGGGCCAGGGTTAGAGATCCGGTTCGGGTCACGATTGGACCTAGGGTTAGGGTTATGTTGAGGGCCAGGGTTAGAGATCCGGTTCGGGTCACGATTGGACCTAGGGTTAGGGTTATGTTGAGGGCCAGGGTTAGAGATCCGGTTCGGGTCACGATTGGACCTAGGGCTAGGGTTATGTTGAGGGCCAGGGTTAGAGATCCGGTTCGGGTCACGATTGGACCTAGGGTTAGGGTTATTTTGAGGGCTAGGGTTAGAGATCCGGTTTGGGTCACGATTGGACCTAAAGTTAGGGTTATGTTGAGGTCTAGGGTTCGAGATCCGGTTCGGGTCACGATTGGACCTAAAGTTAGGGTTATGTTGAGGGCCAGGGTTAGAGATCCGGTTCGGCTCACGATTGGACCTAGGGTTAGGGTTATGTTGAGGGCTAGGGTTAGAGATCCGGTTCGGGTCACGATTGGACCTAGGGTTAGGGTTATGTTGAGGGCCAGGGTTAGAGATCCGGTTCGGCTCACGATTGGACCTAGGGTTAGGGTTATTTTGAGGGCCTGGGTTAGAGATCCGGTTCGGCTCACGATTGGACCTAGGGTTAGGGTTATGTTTGGGCCAGGGTTAGAGATCCGGTTCGGCTCACGATTGGACCTAGGGTTAGGGTTATGTTGAGGGCCAGGGTTAGAGATCCGGTTCGGCTCACGATTGGACCTAGGGTTAGGGTTATGTTGAGGGCCAGGGTTAGAGATCCGGTTCGGGTCACGATTGGACCTAGGGTTAGGGTTATGTTGAGGGCCAGGGTTACAGATCCGGTTCGGGTCACGTTTGGACCTAGGGTTAGGGTTATGTTGAGGGCCAGGGTTAGAGATCCGGTTCGGGTCACGATTGGACCTAGGGTTAGGGTTATGTTGAGGGCCAGGGTTAGAGATCCGGTTCGGGTCACGATTTGACCTAGGGTTAGGGTTATGTTGAGGGCAAGGGTTAGAGATCCGGTTCGGGTCACGATTGGACCTAGGGTTAGGGTTATGTTGAGGGCCAGGGTTAGAGATCCGGTTCGGGTCACGATTGGACCTAGGGTTAGGGTTATGTTGAGGGCCAGGGTTAGAGATCCGGTTCGGGTCACGATTGGACCTAGGGTTAGGGTTATGTTGAGGGCCAGGGTTAGAGATCCGGTTCGGCTCACGATTGGACCTAGGGTTAGGGTTATGTTGAGGGCCAGGGTTAGAGATCCGGTTCGGCCCACGATTGGACCTAGGGTTAGGGTTATGTTGAGGGCCAGGGTTAGAGATCCGGTTCGGCTCACGATTGGACCTAGGGTTAGGGTTATGTTGAGGGCCAGGGTTAGAGATCCGGTTCGGCTCACGATTGGACCTAGGGTTAGGGTTATGTTGAGGGCCAGGGTTAGAGATCCGGTTCGGCTCACGATTGGACCTAGGGTTAGGGTTATGTTGAGGGCCAGGGTTAGAGATCCGGTTCGGCTCACGATTGGACCTAGGGTTAGGGTTATGTTGAGGGCCAGGGTTAGAGATCCGGTTCGGCTCACGATTGGACCTAGGGTTAGGGTTATGTTGAGGGCCAGGGTTAGAGATCCGGTTCGGCTCACGATTGGACCTAGGGTTAGGGTTATGTTGAGGGCCAGGGTTAGAGATCCGGTTCGGCTCACGATTGGACCTAGGGTTAGGGTTATGTTGAGGGCCAGGGTTAGAGATCCCGTTCGGCTCACGATTGGACCTAGGGTTAGGGTTATGTTGAGGGCCAGGGTTAGAGATCCGGTTCGGCTCACGATTGGACCTAGGGTTAGGGTTATGTTGAGGGCCAGGGTTAGAGATCCGGTTCGGGTCACGATTGGACCTAGGGTTAGGGTTATGTTGAGGGCCAGGGTTAGAGATCCGGTTCGGGTCACGATTGGACCTAGGGTTAGGGTTATGTTGAGGGCTAGGGTTAGAGATCCGGTTCGCCTCACGATTGGACCTAGGGTTAAGGTTATGTTGAGGGCTAGGGTTAGAGATCCGGTTCGGCTCACGATTGGACCTAGGGTTAGGGTTATGTTGAGGGCCAGGGTTAGAGATCCGGTTCGGCTCACGATTGGACCTAGGGTTAGGGTTATGTTTGGGCCAGGGTTAGAGATCCGGTTCGGCTCACGATTGGACCTAGGGTTAGGGTTATGTTGAGGGCCAGGGTTAGAGATCCGGTTCGGCTCACGATTGGACCTAGGGTTAGGGTTATGTAGAGGGCCAGGGTTAGAGATCCGGTTCGGGTCACGATTGGACCTAGGGTTAGGGTTATGTTGAGGGCCAGGGTTAGAGATCCGGTTCGGGTCACGATTGGACCTAGGGTTAGGGTTATGTTGAGGGCCAGGGTTAGAGATCCGGTTCGGGTCAAGATTGGACCTAGGGTTAGGGTTATGTTGAGGGCCAGGGTTAGAGATCCGGTTCGGGTCACGATTGGACCTAGGGTTAGGGTTATGTTGAGGGCCAGGGTTAGAGATCCGGTTCGGGTCACGATTGGACCTAGGGTTAGGGTTATGTTGAGGGCCAGGGTTAGAGATCCGGTTCGGGTCACGATTGGACCTAGGGTTAGGGTTATGTTGAGGGCCAGGGTTAGAGATCCGGTTCGGGTCACGATTGGACCTAGGGTTAGGGTTATGTTGAGGGCCAGGGTTAGAGATCCGGTTCGGGTCACGATTGGACCTAGGGTTAGGGTTATGTTGAGGGCCAGGGTTAGAGATCCGGTTCGGGTCACGATTGGACCTAGGGTTAGGGTTATGTTGAGGGCCAGGGTTAGAGATCCGGTTCGGGTCACGATTGGACCTAGGGTTAGGGTTATGTTGAGGGCCAGGGTTAGAGATCCGGTTCGGGTCACGATTGGACCTAAAGTTAGGGTTATGTTGAGGGCTAGTGTTAGAGATCCGGTTCGGCTCACGATTGGACCTAGGGTTAGGGTTATGTTGAGGGCTAGGGTTAGAGATCCGGTTCGGGTCACGATTGGACCTAGGGTTAGGGTTATGTTGAGGGCTAGGGTTAGAGATCCGGTTCGGGTCACGATTGGACCTAGGGTTAGGGTTATGTTGAGGGCTAGGGTTAGAGATCCGGTTCGGGTGACGATTGGACCTAGGGTTAGGGTTATGTTGAGGGCTAGGGTTAGAGATCCGGTTCGGCTCACGATTGGACCTAGGGTTAAGGTTATGTTGAGGGCTAGGGTTAGAGATCCGGTTCGGCTCACGATTGGACCTAGGGTTAGGGTTATGTTGAGGGCTAGGGTTAGAGATCCGGTTCGGCTCACGATTGGACCTAGGGTTAGGGTTATGTTGATGGCCAGGGTTAGAGATCCGGTTCGGGTCACGATTGGACCTAGGGTTAGGGTTATGTTGAGGGCCAGGGTTAGAGATCCGGTTCGGGTCACGATTGGACCTAGGGTTAGGGTTATGTTGAGGGCCAGGGTTAGAGATCCGGTTCGGGTCACGATTGGACCTAAAGTTAGGGTTATGTTGAGGGCTAGGGTTAGAGATCCGGTTCGGCTCACGATTGGACCTAGGGTTAGGGTTATGTTGAGGGCTAGGGTTAGAGATCCGGTTCGGCTCACGATTGGACCTAGGGTTAGGGTTATGTTGAGGGCTAGGGTTAGAGATCCGGTTCGGGTCACGATTGGACCTAGGGTTAGGGTTATGTTGAGGGCTAGGGTTAGAGATCCGGTTCGGGTCACGATTGGACCTAGGGTTAGGGTTATGTTGAGGGCTAGGGTTAGAGATCCGGTTCGGGTGACGATTGGACCTAGGGTTAGGGTTATGTTGAGGGCTAGGGTTAGAGATCCGGTTCGGCTCACGATTGGACCTAGGGTTAAGGTTATGTTGAGGGCTAGGGTTAGAGATCCGGTTCGGCTCACGATTGGACCTAGTGTTAGGGTTATGTTGAGGGCTAGGGTTAGAGATCCGGTTCGGCTCACGATTGGACCTAGGGTTAGGGTTATGTTGATGGCCAGGGTTAGAGATCCGGTTCGGGTCACGATTGGACCTAGGGTTAGGGTTATGTTGAGGGCCAGGGTTAGAGATCCGGTTCGGGTCACGATTGGACCTAGGGTTAGGGTTATGTTGAGGGCCAGGGTTAGAGATCCGGTTCGGGTCACGATTGGACCTAAAGTTAGGGTTATGTTGAGGGCTAGGGTTAGAGATCCGGTTCGGCTCACGATTGGACCTAGGGTTAGGGTTATGTTGAGGGCTAGGGTTAGAGATCCGGTTCGGGTCACGATTGGACCTAGGGTTAGGGTTATGTTGAGGGCTAGGGTTAGAGATCCGGTTCGGGTCACGATTGGACCTAGGGTTAGGGTTATGTTGAGGGCTAGGGTTAGAGATCCGGTTCGGCTCACGATTGGACCTAGGGTTAGGGTTATGTTGATGGCCAGGGTTAGAGATCCGGTTCGGGTCACGATTGGACCTAGGGTTAGGGTTATGTTGAGGGCCAGGGTTAGAGATCCGGTTCGGGTCACGATTGGACCTAGGGTTAGGGTTATGTTGAGGGCCAGGGTTAGAGATCCGGTTCGGCTCACGATTGGACCTAGGGTTAGGGTTATTTTGAGGGCCTGGGTTAGAGATCCGGTTCGGCTCACGATTGGACCTAGGGTTAGGGTTATGTTTGGGCCAGGGTTAGAGATCCGGTTCGGCTCACGATTGGACCTAGGGTTAGGGTTATGTTGAGGGCCAGGGTTAGAGATCCGGTTCGGCTCACGATTGGACCTAGGGTTAGGGTTATGTTGAGGGCCAGGGTTAGAGATCCGGTTCGGGTCACGATTGGACCTAGGGTTAGGGTTATGTTGAGGGCCAGGGTTACAGATCCGGTTCGGGTCACGTTTGGACCTAGGGTTAGGGTTATGTTGAGGGCCAGGGTTAGAGATCCGGTTCGGGTCACGATTGGACCTAGGGTTAGGGTTATGTTGAGGGCCAGGGTTAGAGATCCGGTTCGGGTCACGATTTGACCTAGGGTTAGGGTTATGTTGAGGGCAAGGGTTAGAGATCCGGTTCGGGTCACGATTGGACCTAGGGTTAGGGTTATGTTGAGGGCCAGGGTTAGAGATCCGGTTCGGGTCACGATTGGACCTAGGGTTAGGGTTATGTTGAGGGCCAGGGTTAGAGATCCGGTTCGGGTCACGATTGGACCTAGGGTTAGGGTTATGTTGAGGGCCAGGGTTAGAGATCCGGTTCGGCTCACGATTGGACCTAGGGTTAGGGTTATGTTGAGGGCCAGGGTTAGAGATCCGGTTCGGCCCACGATTGGACCTAGGGTTAGGGTTATGTTGAGGGCCAGGGTTAGAGATCCGGTTCGGCTCACGATTGGACCTAGGTTTAGGGTTATGTTGAGGGCCAGGGTTAGAGATCCGGTTCGGCTCACGATTGGACCTAGGGTTAGGGTTATGTTGAGGGCCAGGGTTAGAGATCCGGTTCGGCTCACGATTGGACCTAGGGTTAGGGTTATGTTGAGGGCCAGGGTTAGAGATCCGGTTCGGCTCACGATTGGACCTAGGGTTAGGGTTATGTTGAGGGCCAGGGTTAGAGATCCGGTTCGGCTCACGATTGGACCTAGGGTTAGGGTTATGTTGAGGGCCAGGGTTAGAGATCCGGTTCGGCTCACGATTGGACCTAGGGTTAGGGTTATGTTGAGGGCCAGGGTTAGAGATCCGGTTCGGCTCACGATTGGACCTAGGGTTAGGGTTATGTTGAGGGCCAGGGTTAGAGATCCCGTTCGGCTCACGATTGGACCTAGGGTTAGGGTTATGTTGAGGGCCAGGGTTAGAGATCCGGTTCGGCTCACGATTGGACCTAGGGTTAGGGTTATGTTGAGGGCCAGGGTTAGAGATCCGGTTCGGGTCACGATTGGACCTAGGGTTAGGGTTATGTTGAGGGCCAGGGTTAGAGATCCGGTTCGGGTCACGATTGGACCTAGGGTTAGGGTTATGTTGAGGGCTAGGGTTAGAGATCCGGTTCG